>NW_024368197.1:38476-48619 GCF_014805655.1 Passer montanus
GGGTTTGGGGGGGTCCCTGAAGGGGTTTAGGGGTCCCTAAAGGGGTTTGGGGGGGTCAGGAGGGGGTTTGGGGGGTCCCTAAAGGGATTTTGGGGTTCCAAAAGGAGTTAGGGTCTCCCCGAGGGGGTTTTGGGGGCTCCCCGAGGAGGTTTTGGGGTCCCTGGGGGGTTTGGGGTGCCCACCTGAGCTGCAGCAGGGACGGCGTGTTGCTGCGGATGGTGCTGCTCAGCCCGTCCAGGGTGTAGTACAGGGGCACATCGCTCAGCTCCTGCCCCACCATCAGCCCCACAGTCACAACCGGGGCGTCCCCACCCCCAGATGTCCCCCTGGGGGTGTCCCCAGCCCCCCCGAGGGTGTCCCCGGGGTGTCCCCGCGGTGTCACCTCGGCGATGACGCTCAGCATGCCGCGCATGCGCGGCTCCGTGGCGAAGCGCCCGGGGCTGCGCTCCAGCGCCGCCAGCACCCCCTCCACAAAGGCGGGGTCGTGGAGGGGCTCAGCCCACACCGGGCCCCCCACCTTTAAAGGGAAAAAAAAAAGGGGGTTCAGGGCCTCGTTTGGGGGTGCCGAGGTTTTGGGGAGGGGGGCTGCACGCACCTGGTGCCGCTGCTGGCAGAACTCGCAGGTGGGACCCACGGGCGGCCCCGTGGCTGGGCTGTACTTGAAGCTGGAGGGGTGACACCTGGTTAAACCCCCCCCAAAAAATCGTGGGGACCCCCAAAGGGTCTGGAGGAACCCCAAAATGGGTCTGGGGGTGGGGATGGGGGGGCTGTACCCGCTGCCGTGGCTGGTGGCCCTGCCCAGGCGCTGCAGGTGGTACGAGCCGCACCCCACGCACTGCAACACCAGCGCCTGCTTGCTGGGGGGAAAACGGGGTCAGGGCGGGCACGGAGACCCCCCAAAACCCCCCAAAGCCCCCCCAAGTCACCTGGCCGAGGCCTTGACCTTGGCCTGGCCCGTGAAGACCCTGACGAAGACGCGCACGTAGAAGTCGGCGCTGACCGACAGCAGCGGCACCACGAAGCGCTGGTAGCAGTTGGCGCGCAGGTCGAGGCTGTGCAGGACGATCCTCAGCGCCTGGCAGGGGACAGAGGGGACACCGAGGGACGTGAGCCACCCCCTGCGCCCCCCCCGGAGCGGGGGACCCCCCCCAGCACCGACCATCTCGTGGCAGAACTTGCTCTTGAGGGACACGGCGCCGTATTTGCTGTAGCAGGTCTCGGCGCTGTTGCCGGCCATCACCGCCATGTCCGTGCAGGTCACGCACAGCAAGCCTGCAAAATCGGGGTTCGGGGGGGTCCGGGGGGGTCCGGGCAGGGGTTTGGGGGTGCCCAGGAGCCCCCCCGCACTCACCCCCCTCGCTGACGGCCTGCACGGCCGCGTCCAGGAAGGGCGCGGGGCTCCCGTAGGGGTCCAGGTCGATGACGTCGAAGGGCTCCCGCTGGGCTTTGCTTTGGTACATCAACATCCTGGGGGGCACGGGGGTCCCCAGAGACCCCGAAACCCTCAGCACCCCTTTGGGGACCCCCCGACCACCCCCCCCAGCCTTTGGGACCCCCTCAGTGCGGTCCCAGCTTGGGGGGCAGGGCGGTCTCTGACACAGCTCGGGGACATGGGGACAAGGTCTGGAAGGAAAAGGGTTTTGGGGACCCCCAGAGACCCCTCAGAGACCCCAAAGCGGGGCAGGAGGTGTCGGGGTGCCCATGGGGACACTCTGGGGACACCCTGGGGACAGCTCCCAGCACAGCCCCAAAGCCCCAGGCAGTGCTGGGGGATCAGCCCCGTTCCCAGTGGGGTTTGGGGTCACCTGCCGTGACCCCAATGGGGTTTTGGGGTCACCTGCCATGATCCCATTGGAATTGGGGTCACCTGGCACAATCCCGATGGGTTTTTGGGCTCACCTGGCACAGTCTCTTTGGGGTTTTGGGGTCTCCTGTCACAGTCCCTTTGGGGTTTGGGATTTTGGGGTCTCCTGGCACAGTCCCAGTGGGGTTTGGGGTCACCTGCCATGATCCCATTGGGATTTGGGGTCTCCTGTCACAGTCCCTTTGGGGTATGGGGTCTCCTGCCATGATCCCATTGGATTTTGGGGTCTCCCGTCACCGTCCCCTGGGGTTTGGGCTCTCCTGATTTGGGGTCTCCCGTCACTGTCCCCTGGGTTTTGGGGTCTCCCGTCATAGTCCCATTGGGATTTGGGGTCTCCTGTCACAGTCCCTTTGGGTTTTGGGGTCACCTGCCATGATCCCTTTGGGTTTTGGGGTCACCTGCCATGACCCCAGTGGGTTTTGGGGTCTCCTGGCACAGCCCCTGTGGGGTCTGGGCTCACCCGTCACAGCCCCTGTGGGGTCTGGGCTCACCTGGCACAGCCCCAGTGGGGTTTTGTGTTTTGGGGTCTCCTGCCATGACCCCATTGGATTTTGGGGTCTCCTGGCACAGTCCCTTTGGGGTTTGGGGTCTCCTGGCACAGCCCTGTGGGGTCTGGGCTCACCTGGCACAGCCCCAGTGGGGTTTTGTGTTTTGGGGTCTCCTGCCATGACCCCATTGGGTTTTGGGGTCTCCCGTCACCGTCCCCTGGGGTCTGGCTCACCTGGCGTCGGCCAGCCGCGGCGTCACCGCGTCCCCGACGCCGTTGCGGGCCACGTTGCGCGCCATCAGCTCGGTGGCCCGCGGGGAGCGGTCGCTGGCCACGACGGCGCCGAGCCCCGGCACCTCCCGGGCGAAGCGCACGGAGCGCAGCCCCGAGGCCGCCAGCGCCTCCAGCACCCGCAGCCCGCCCTGGGGGGCACAAAAAAACAGTGTGGGGGGGGGAAACCAGCCCTGGGAATCCCAAAAACCTCCCTGGGGGGGCTGGGAACCCCAAAAAAACACCACAGGGGGGCAAAAAACCCCACTCCTGGGGGGCTGGGGACCCAAAAAACCACTCTGGGAACCCCAAAAACCACCCTGGGGGGGCTGGGAACCCCAAAAAAACACCACAGGGGGGCAAAAAACCCCACTCCTGGGGGGCTGGGGACCCAAAAAACCACTCTGGGAACCCCAAAAACCACCCTGGGGGGGCTGGGAACCCCAAAAAACCACTCCTGAGGGGGCTGGGGACCCCAAAATATCACACTGGGGGGCAAAAAAACACTCCTGGGGGGCTGAAAACCCCAAAAAATCGCCCCTGGGGGCAAAATCAGTGTGGGAGGGCAAAAATACCCCACTCCTGGGGGGCTGGGGACCCCAAAAATCACCCTGGGGGGGCAAAAAACCACCCTGGGGGGGCAAAATATCACCCCAGAGGGCAAAAAAATACTCCTGGGGGGGCTGGGAGCCCCAAAACCCCCCCCTGAGGGAGTCAGGGGGGGCTCAGGACCCCAAAACCCCCCCGGGGGGGGCACAGGGGGGGCTCAGGACCCCCCAGGGGGGTGTGGGGATACCCAAACCCCCCCCAGGACCCCCCAAGCCCCCTCCCCACCTGGCAGGGCTCTCCCGGCCGCGCCGTCCGCGGGGTCTGGGGGTGTCCCGGGGGGTCCCCGGCCTGGGGGGGGCTCTGGGGGGGGGGGGTCACCGGGGGGGGTCACGGCAGCACCGGAGCGGTTTTGGGGCAAAACCGGCGGGATTTGGGGTCGGCCCCGCAGGGCGGGAAAACGGGAGGGAAACCCCCCCCCAGGAAAAGGGGAGGAAGAGGCGGGGAACGGGAGGACACGGAACGACCCCCACCCCCAAAAAAAAACCGGCACCGGGGGTCGCACCGAGCCCCCCCCAGCACGTGGCGAGGCCGGGAGGGGTTAAACCGCGCCCCCCGCGGGTGCCGCGCCGGCGTGTGGTCCCCGTGCCCTCCGGTGCTGTCCCTGTGCCCCCCTGTCCCCTCTGTGTCCCCTCTTTGTCCCCGCCGTGTCCCCCCCGCTCACCCGCGCGCGCCACCCCGCGCATCCCCCCGCGCCGCCCCTCACATGGGCGCCGCCATCTTGCGCCGCTCACGTGACGCCGGCGGCCGCGCGGGCTCACAACACCTCCGCCCGCCGCTCCGAAACACCGCCCCGCGGCGCTGCCCGCCGGCGGCGCGGCGAGGAACCGATCCCGCCCGGCCCCGCCAGCGGGCCGCGCTGATTCAGCGCCCCGCGCCTTCCCCCCGCGCTCCCCGCGCCTTTACCGCGCCTTCCCCGCTGCTTTTCCGCCTCTCCCGCTTTTGAAACCGCGCGGGCGCGGCGTGAGGGCGGGGTGGATGATTCGGCGCTCGGCTGGTCGCGCAGGCGCGGGCGGCGCGCTCGGCGCTCGGCCGGTCGCGCCTGCCGCACAATGAATGGCCGCTGAGCGCGGCGGCCCCGGGAGCGGCTCCGGCAGCTCCCCAAGTGTCCCTAACTGTCCCTAACTGTCCCCAATGTCTCTGTGGTGTCCCCA
Source organism: Passer montanus (assembly GCF_014805655.1). NCBI lineage: Eukaryota > Metazoa > Chordata > Aves > Passeriformes > Passeridae > Passer > Passer montanus. The sequence goes on from NW_024368197.1 coordinate 42,858, forward strand.
AGTGTCCCTGCTGTCCCTAACTGTCCCCAATGTCCCTCACTGTCCCCGCAGGCCCCGCCCGGCCCCCGGCATGGCGCAGACGCTGCAGATGGAGATCCCCAATGTCCCCAAAGTCTCTAACTGTCCCTGTGCTGTCCCCAATGTCCCCAAGTGTCCCTAACTGTCCCTAACTGTCCCCAATGTCCCTCACTGTCCCCTCACTGTCCCCGCAGGCCCCGCCCGGCCCCCGGCATGGCGCAGACGCTGCAGATGGAGATCCCCAACTTCGGGAACAGCATCCTGGAGTGCCTGAACGAGCAGCGCCTGCAGGGGCTCTTCTGCGACGTCTCGGTGGTGGTGAAGGGCCACGCGTTCAAGGCGCACCGCGCCGTGCTGGCCGCCAGCAGCTCCTACTTCCGAGACCTCTTCCACAGCTCCAAGAGCGCCGTGGTGGAGCTGCCGGCCGCCGTGCAGCCGCAGAGCTTCCAGCAGATCCTCAGCTTCTGCTACACCGGCCGCCTCAGCATGAACGTGGGCGACCAGTTCCTGCTGATGTACACCGCCGGCTTCCTGCAGATCCAGGAGATCATGGAGAAGGGCACCGAGTTTTTCCTCAAGGTTGGTGCGTTTGGGGTTTGTTTGGGGGGAGGAGGAGAGCGAGGCAGGGTTCTTGCCGGGAATGTTTCCGGGTTTGGAGCTCAGGGAAAGGAAAAACAATTCTTGTTTTGTTTGATGTGGGAGTTTTGGGGTGCCCCGTGGTGGGAGGGAGTTGATGAACCTGGCTCTGTGTTGTTAGAAGGCGGATTTGTTACTTTGTGATGTTATGTTGTGTTAAAAAGTGCTCTACTGAAAATAATAGAAGAGAGGATTTCATCAGAAGGGAAGGGAAGGAAAAAGGAAAGGGAAATGAAAGGAAAAAGGGAAGGGAAGGGAAGGGGGCAAGGGGAAAGGAAAAAGGAAAGGAAAGAAAAAGGAGAAAGGAAAGGAAAAGGAATAACAAGAACTGGTGGCAGACAGAGTCCAACACATCTGGCCCATGGCTGGTCATTCAATTAAAACAATTCCCATGGAACTAATCAAGGGTGCACCTGTTGGTGAACAGCCTCCAGACCACGTCCCAGAGCCATCAGAGTTACTGCTGACACTTCTTTAGTCTCTTAAAAGACTGAATTATCCAGTTAAGAACTGACACCTATTTAACTGACACCTGGATTGTTTCCCCTTTCAACCCAGTAACTGATCCCAAAGATTTTTCCACCCAATTACAAAATCCCAAAGCCTTGAAGAAGCAAGAAGAAGAAACCCAGGACCTGTGCTCTCCATCTTGCTCCCGTCCACAAGATACTAAAAATCCCAAGCCCTGAATTTGCTCTGTAATCTGTTTCACACTTTTGTGGCTTTCTCTGGGTCTGGATTGAAGGCATTGAGACAGTAATTCACATTCAAACTCAAGTGTTTATTATTTCTTATCACTAAAACAGTCTCATCACTGTGAGTTTGGCAGCTTTTCATTAGCAGGCACAAAATTGCCAACAATTGTGGCAATTTCTGGGTCCCCAGGACCAAGGAGGAATTGAATCTGACTCCATGTTCTTAGAAGACTGATTTATTATTTTATGATATTATATTAGATAAAAGGATGCTAAACTAAACTATACTAACGAATAGAGAATGGATGAAGCCAGAAAGTTAAAAGATAATAATGAAAAACTCCTGACTCCTTCCAGAGTCCTGACACAACTTGACCATAACTGGTCATTAAGTCAGAACAATTCACAGCAGAGATAAATAAATAAACAATAAAACAATCTCCAAATGCATTCTAAAGCAGCAAAACACAGGAGAAGCAAATCAGATAATTATTGTTTCCTTTTTCTCTGAGCCTTCTCATCTTCCCAGGAGGAGCAATCGTGGCAAAGGGATTTTTCAGAAAATACCACAGTGACAGTCCTGGGGACCCTGCAAACTCAACAATTTCCTTTTTCTCGGAACCTTCTCACCTTCCCAGGAGAAAAACCCTGGCCAAAACAGATTTTTCCAGAAAATATAACCCTGAAAATATCAATTTTCAGGTCAGCTCTCCCAGCTGTGACCCTCAGGGGTTACATGGAAATGACACACCAGGCTCGGAGCCGCAGAGCCCGGTGCCCAAACCTCGGCGTTCTCAGCTTCCCAGGAGACAAACCCTGAGCAAAACCGATTTTCCCAGAAAATATAACCCTGAAAATGTCCATTTGCAGGTCAGCTCTCCCAGCTGTGACCCTCAGGGGTTACGTGGAAATGACACACCAGGCTCGGAGCTGCAGAGCCCGGTGGCCCAAACCCCCAAACCTCAGCGGAGTGTTCTCAGCTTCCCATCAAAATCCTGGGCAAAAAGAGATTTTTCCCAGCAAACTAAGAGTGGAAAATGTCCATTTGCAGGTCAGCTCTCCCAGCTGTGACCCTCAGGGGTTACGTGGAGATGAAGCTGGGCTCGGAGCCACAGAGCCCGGTGGCTCAAACCCCCAAACCTCGGCAGGTGGCTCAAACCTCAGCAGGGGATTCTCAGCTTCCCAGGAGACAAACCCTGAGCAAAACCGATTTTTCTAGAAAATATAACCCTGAAAATGTCCATTTGCAGGTCAGCTCTCCCAGCTGTGACTCTCAGGGGTTACAGGGAGAGGCCACGATGGGCTTGGAGCCACAAAGCCCAGTGGCCCAAACCTTGGCGGAGTATTCTCAGCTTCCCATCAAAATCCTGGGCAAAAAGAGATTTTCCCAGCAAACTAAGAGTGGAAAATTTCAATTTGCAGGTCAGCTCTCCCAGCTGTGACTCTCAGGGGGAGATGAAGCTGGGCTCGGAGCCGCAGAGCCCGGTGCTCAAACCTCGGCGTTCTCAGCTTCCCAGGAGACAAACCCTGAGCAAAACCGATTTTTCTAGAAAATATAACCCTGAAAATGTCCATTTGCAGGTCAGCTCTCCCAGCTGTGACCCTCAGGGGTTACATGGAAATGACACACCAGGCTCGGAGCCGCAGAGCCCGGTGCCCAAACCTCGGCGTTCTCAGCTTCCCAGGAGACAAACCCTGGCCAAAACCAGATTTCCCCAGCAAACTAAGAGTGCCAAATGTCCGTTTGCAGGTGAGCTCTCCCAGCTGCGACTCTCAGGGGCTGCACGGGGACGACACGCCGGGCTCGGAGCCGCAGAGCCCGGTGGCGCAGACCTCGGCGGGGCAGGGCTGGGCGGCGGCGCTGCCCTTGGTGTCGCGGGTCAAGACGGAGCAGGGCGAGCCCGACGGCGTGCAGTGCACCTTCGTGGTCAAACGCCTCTGGGACGGGGCCACCAAGGACTCCGGGGGCAACGGCAGCAGGAAAATGGCCAAATTCTCCGAGGCGGCGCCGCGCCCGCCCGCCGCCGCCGCCGGTGGCACCACGCCGGTGCCGGTGCCGGTGCCAGCCCCGGTGCCGGGCACGGCTGCTGACCAGACCAGCCCCGGGGGAACGTCCAGTGCCTACACCAGCGACAGCCCCGGCTCGTTCCACAACGAGGAGGACGAGGAGGAGGACGCGGCGGAGGAAGGCTCTGACGAGCAGTACCGGCAGATCTGCAACATGTACACCATGTACAGCATGATGAACGTGGGGCCTGCAGGTAGGGGGGGCCTGGGGGGGCTTGGGACACTCTGGAGCACACAGAGCTCCATCCCCGTGTCCCCCCCCTCCCCAGCCGCAGAGAAGGTGGAGGCCCTGCCCGAGCAGCCCCCCCCGGAGCCCCGGGCCCGCGCCCGCCTGCGCCAGGACCTGGCGTCGCTGCCGGCCGAGCTCGTCACCCAGATCGGCAACCGCTGCCACCCCAAGCTCTACGACGAGGGAGACCCCGCCGAGAAGCTGGAGCTGGTCACCGGTACTGCCACGCACCGGGGGGGGGGTCCCACGGGGTTTTGGGGACCCCCTGACCCCCCCTTTCTGCGGCCAGGTACCAACGTGTACATCACGCGGGCGCAGCTGATGAACTGCCACGTCAGCGCGGGCACGCGGCACAAGGTGCTGCTGCGCCGCCTGCTCGCCTCCTTCTTCGACAGGTGAGCCCCCCCCGGCTGCCCCCCGCCCTCAGCTGGGGTCCCCGAGGGGTTTTTTGGGGGTTCAAGCTGGGGTTTTTGGGGCCCGGCAGGAACACGCTGGCCAACAGCTGCGGGACGGGGATTCGCTCGTCCACCAACGACCCCAGCAGGAAACCGCTGGACAGCCGGGTGCTGCACGCTGTCAAGTGTGAGTGGGGGGCTCGGGGGGACCCCCGGGGGCTGGGAGGGGGACCCCAGGGAGGGGACAGGGGGACCCCAGAGAGGGGACAGGGGGACCCCAGGGGGACCCCAGAGAGGGGCAGTGGGGAGCCCAGAGAGGGGACAGGAGTGACCTCAGAGAGGGGACAGGAGGGACCCCAGGGAGGGGACAGGGGTACCCCAGAGAGGGGACAGGGGGACCCCAGAGAGGGGACAAGGAGTGACCCCAGGGAGGGGACAGGAGGGACCCCAGGGAGGGGACAAGGGGGAGCCCAGGGAGGGGACAGGAGTGACCCCAGGGAGGGGACAGGAGGGACCTGAAGAAGGGGACAAAGTGGGACAGGAGTGACCTCAGAGAGGGCACAGGGGGACTGCAGAGAGGACACAGAGGGGACACAGAAGGTGACCCCAATGAGACACCACTCCACATTTCCCACCCAAACCCAAACTTGGGGTCCCCCCTAACGTTGTCCCCAGGTCCCTGGCTGCCCCCTGACCCTGTCCCCAGGTCCCTGGCTGCTCCCTGACCCTGTCCCCATGTGTGTCCCCCCCCAGTTTACTGCAGAATTTCCCACCCAGGGGAGAGGGGACAGCGGGAAAATGGGGACAACAAAGACACCACCCCACGTTTCCCTCCCAAACCCAAACTTGGGGTGCCCTGGCTCCCCCCTAACCCTGTCCCCAGGTCCCTGGCTGCCCCCTGACCCTGTCCCCCCGTGTGTCCCCCCCAGTTTACTGCAGAATTTCCCAACCAGGGGGGGAACAGGGGAGAGGGGACAGCGGGAAATTTGGGATGGCAAAGTCACCACCCCACATTTCCCACCCAAACCTTTCCCCGGGACCCCCACCAGACTCGGGGTCCCCCCTGACCCTGTCCCCACGTGTCCCCCCCCCCAGTTTACTGCCAGAACTTCGCCCCCAACTTCAAGGAGAGCGAGATGAACGCCATCGCGGCCGACATGTGCACCAACGCGCGGCGCGTGGTGCGCAAGAGCTGGATCCCCAAGCTGAAGCTGCTCATGGCCGAGGGCGACTCCTACACCTCCTTCATCAACGACACGGGCAAGCTGGAGCCCGACCTCATGGGCCCCGAGCCCCCCTTCGAGGCGGGGGGCTCGGAGCCGGAGGGGGGGCCGGCGGGGGAGGGGCTGCAGTGAGCCCTGCCCGCCCCTCAGCCCATCCCCCCCAAAAAGTGGGGAGGGGGTTCTGCCTGGAATTGGGGGGGGGGGGTGATGAACGCCATCGCGGCCGACATGTGCACCAACGCGCGGCGCGTGGTGCGCAAGAGCTGGATCCCCAAGCTGAAGCTGCTCATGGCCGAGGGCGACTCCTACACCTCCTTCATCAACGACACGGGCAAGCTGGAGCCCGACCTCATGGGCCCCGAGCCCCCCTTCGAGGCGGGGGGCTCGGAGCCGGAGGGGGGGCCGGCGGGGGAGGGGCTGCAGTGAGCCCTGCCCGCCCCTCAGCCCATCCCCCCCAAAAAGTGGGGAGGGGGTTCTGCCTGGAATTGGGGGGGGGGGG
>NW_024368197.1:48888-51184 GCF_014805655.1 Passer montanus
CCCGACGCTGGAGGTTGCACATGAACTGCTGTTGGGCGCGAGGGAGCGTGTGAATAGTGAAAATAAACACAGAGTTTGTAACAGCCGCGCCCCCCGACCCCCACAACGGCCCCGGGGGCTGCGAAAATGGGGAGGGGGTCGTGAAAACCCCGGGGAGGGGCGCGCAGGGGCGGCTCCGCCCATTTTTGCCCATATAAGGGCATGCGGAAGCGGGTTTCCCGCCTCCTGCCGGGCGTGGCCCCGCCCCCTTCCCGTGGCGTCAGCGTTGCCTTATATGGGCATGGAAGTGGCGAGGGCGGGGCGGGGATCCCCGGGTTGGGGGGGGGGGCACGGGGACCCCCAAAAACACAAATGGGGGGCACAGAGACCCCCGAAACAGGGGAGGGGGCGCAGGGACCCCTCCCCAAATATGGGGGGGCACAGAGACCCCTCCTCAAAGACATGGGGGGGCACAGGGACCCCCGAAACACACGGGAGGGGCACAGAGACCCCTCCCCAAAATCATGCAGGGCACAGGGACCCCTCCCCAAAAACAAATGTCCCCCGGACACACGGACATTAACGGGGAACCCCCCGGGACACGCGGAACCGGTTCTGGAATCCCCGGACACGCGGAACTTAACGGGGAATCTCCCGGACACACGGAACCGTTTCTGGAAACCCCCCAGGACATGTGGACATTAATCCGGTTCTGGAACCCACCCCGGACACACGGAACCGGTACTGGAATCCCCGGGACGCACGGACATTAACGGGGAACCCCCCGGGACAAGCGGAACCGGCTCTGGAAATCCCCCCGGACACACGGAACCGGTTCTGGAATCCCCTGGACACGCGGACATTAACGGGGATCCCCCCCGGACACACGGAACCGCTTCTGGACCCCCCCGGGACACACGGACATTAACGGGGATCCCCCCCGGACCCGCGGATCCGGTTCTGGAGCCCCCCGGACCCGCGGACCTGGAACGGGGATCCCCCAAACTGGCGCGGGCCCCCCCGCTGCACCGGAACCGGACACGGACGGACTCCCGGGGGTCCCGGTGGGGCCCTCCCCCAGGTGGTGCCGGTGCCGCCGGTCCTTGGGCCGCCCCCGCTCGGGGTCCCGCTCTTTTGGGGGGGGGGCGTCGCCCCCCGACTGCGTGGTCAGGCTCAGGTCCGTGCCCAGCCCTGGATGGGAGGGGGGACACGGAAAAATTGGGGAGGGGGCGGTCAGGGGGACACTGAGGGACCCCCCCCGATGTGGTGGGGGGAGAGACAGGGGGAGGGGATTTGGGAATTTCTGAAATTTGGGGATTTTGGGGTTGGTTTTGGGGGGGTTGCCTTCGATTTTGGGGTTCCCTTGGGATGTGGGGTCACTGATGGGGTTTTGGGGGTCCCCTTGAGGTGTTTTTCGGGGGGGGTCTTTGTGGAAGTTTTAATATCCTTGGGGGGTTTTGGGAATCCCCAGAAACCGGGGATCTGAGGAGTTCTGGTGGGATTTGGGGATTTTTTGGGGGGTTGCCTTGGATTTTGGGGTTCCCCGGGATTTTCAGGCTCCCCCGGGATTTTGTGGTTCCCTTGGGACGTGGGGTCACTGACGGGGTTTTGTGGGTCCCCTTGAGGCGGGTTTTGGGGAGGTTTTGATCTCCTTGTGCCATTTTTTTTGAATCCTTGGTGGCTTTGAGGAAACCCGCCGGGATTTGGGGGTTTTATGTCGTTTTTTGGGGGGTTGCCTTGGATTTTGGGGTTCCCCCGGGATTTTGTGGTTCCCTTGGGACGTGGGGTCACTGACGGGGTTTTGTGGGTCCCCTTGAGGCGGGTTTTGGGGAGGTTTTGATCTCCTTGTGCCATTTTTTTTGAATCCTTGGTGGCTTTGAGGAAACCCGCCGGGATTTGGGGGTTTTATGTCGTTTTTTGGGGTCCCCCCGGATTTGGGGCGCCCTCGGGCGACACCCAGGGGACACCACAGGACCCGGCAGAGCCAAACCCCAGTCCCGGGCGGGGTGGGTGGCACGGGGGGCAGCGCGATGTCCCCCCCGGGTCGCACCTGTGTCGCCGTCCGTGTAGCGGCTGAGGGAGCGCTCGGAGGCGCGGTGGCCGCGGTGGCCGCGGTGCCGGGGGTGGTGGCGCGGGGCGTCCTCGGGGGGCGGGACGCGCTCCAGGGAGAAATCGTCCAGGCGGACGCCGCGGGCGCGGGGCTGGCCCAGCAGCGAGGCCGAGCGCTTGATGGGGCTCGAGTCCGCGATGGTCTGCGCGACACGGCGCTGGCACCGGCCACGGCGGCCACACCGGGGACACGGGACACCGGGGACAA
>NW_024368198.1:0-1176 GCF_014805655.1 Passer montanus
AAAAATCCCAAAAAAAAATCCCAAAAAAACCAAAAAATTCCCAAAAAATCCCTAAAAAGTCCCAAAAATCCCCTCAAAAAATCCCTTTAAATTACAAAAAATCCTAAAAAATTTCCTTAAAAAAACCCAAAAAAATCCCTGTAAAAAACCCTAAAAATATATTAAAAAACCTAAAAAAATCCCAAAAAAACCCCCAAAAATACCAAAAAATTCCCAAAAATTCCCTAAAAAAATCCCAAAAATCCTCTCAAAAAATCCCTTTAAATTACAAAAAATCCTAAAAAATTTCCTTAAAAAAACCCAAAAAAATCCCTTTAAAAAACCCTAAAAATATATTAAAAAACCTAAAAAAATCCCAAAAAAATCGCAAAAAACCCCCAAAAATACCAAAAAATTCCCAAAAATTCCCTAAAAAATCCCAAAAATCCCCTCAAAAAATCCCTTGTAATTACAAAAAATCCTAAAAAATTTCCTTAAAAAAAAACCCAAAAAAACCCAAAAAATCCCTTTAAAAACCCCTAAAAAATATAAAAAAAACCTAAAAAAATCCCCAAAAATTCCCTAAAAATCCCAAAAATCCTCTCAAAAAATCCCTTTAAAATTACAAAAAATCCTAAAATATTTCCTTAAAAAAACCCAAAAAAACCCCAAAAAATCCCTTTAAAATTGCTAAAAATCCTAAAAAATTTCCTTAAAAAAAAACCAAAAAAATCCCTTTAAAAAACCCTAAAAAAATATAAAAAAAACTAAAAAAATCCCCAAAAAATCCCCAAAAAACCCCTCAGGGAGCCCCAAATCCCCTCAAAAGCTTCTCAAAAAATTTGGGAATTTTGGGAAAATTTAGGAAGTTTAGGAAGATTTGAGGGGGATTTGAGGGGGTTTAAAGGCGATTTTTAGGGAATTATTTTGATTTTTTGGTGAATTTTTTGTGAATTTTTTTCGGAATTTTTTGGGGAATTTTTTCGGAAATTTTGGGGGGATTTTTTAGGGATTTTTGGGGATTTTGGGGTTTTTTTGGCATTTTTATGGAATTTTTTGGGTGGGATTTTTTGGGAATTTTGGAATTTTGTGAATTTCAAGGAATTTGATGGAATTTGGGACGATTTTGGGGGAATTTTGGAGAAAATATTTTGATTTTTTGGGGGGATTTTTGGGGATTTTTAAAAATTTTTGGGG
>NW_024368199.1:0-1176 GCF_014805655.1 Passer montanus
CAAAGCTGTGCCCATTTCTGTTCAGTGCTGCTCTGATGGGGACAGTAAAAAAATTCCAGAAACATTGGTGCAAGTTCATTTATTTCAATTACATACATTGTGATACTCCTCATTTACATGAACATTTTGGGTTACAAAACAAGTAGGGATAATTAAGTTGGATGTAATGAATACCATTGTTGGTATGAAGACAATAGCATCAGAAATGGAAGAAATATAAATAACGAGAGACTTGGCCTGTCATGATGTGCACTAGAAGCCATAGACAGACAGAATCGTGCAATGTGTGGTAGCTGAAAAGCATCTCGTTATCAGTCGCCTGAGAGTTTTCTTGAGCTCCTGGTTCCTCAGGCTGTAGATGAGGGGGTTCAGGGCTGGAGGAGCCACCAAGTACAGAACTGACAGGGACAGATCCAGGGATGGGGAGGAGATGGAGGGGGGTTTCAGGTAGGCAAATGCTACAGTGCTGAGGAACAGGGAGACCATGGCCAGGTGAGGGAGGCAGGTGGAAAAGGCTTTGTGCCATCCCTGCTCAGAGGGGATCCTCAGCACAGCCCTGAAGATCTGCACATAGGAGAAAACAATGAACACAAAACAGCCAAGTCCTAAACAGAAACTAACAGCAATGAGCCCAAGTTCCCTGAGATAGGAGTGTGAGCAGGACAGCTTGAGGATCTGTGGGATTTCACAGAAGAACTGGCCCAGGGCATTTCCATGGCACAGGGGAAGGGAAAATGTATTGGCTGTGTGCAGCAGTGAATAGAAAAAGGCACTGGCCCAGGCAGCTGCTGCCATGTGGGCACAAGCTCTGCTGCCCAGGAGGGTCCCGTAGTGCAGGGGTTTGCAGATGGACACGTAGCGGTCGTAGCACATGATGGTCAGAAGATAAAACTCTGCTGAAATAAAGATCATAAAGAAAAAGAGCTGTGCAGCACATCCTGTGTAGGAGATGGTGGTGGTGTCCCAGAGGGAATTGTGCATGGCTTTGGGGACAGTGGTGCAGATGGAGCCCAGGTCGCTGAGGGCCAGGTTGAGCAGGAAGAAGAACATGGGCGTGTGCAGGTGGTGGCCGCAGGCTACGGCGCTGATGATGAGGCCGTTGCCCAGGAGGGCAGCACTATTTCCTGTAGAACCTCCTCTATAACACACACGGACATGCTTCTGTGTTTAAGAGTT
>NW_024368200.1:0-1176 GCF_014805655.1 Passer montanus
GGGGGTTTGGGGGGATTTTGAGGTGGCTTTGAGAGGATTTTGGGGTGATTTGTGGGGATTTTGGGGTAGGTTTGGGGGCGTTTGGGGTGATTTGGGGGATTTTGAGGCATCTTGGGCCGATTTCAAGGCTGATTTTGATGGGGATTTTTGGGTCAACTTCAGTTGAATTTCCAGTGTCTAAAAATCCCAGGTTTTTTGGGCTGATTCCCCCAAGTTTGTGATTTTCCCTGTTTCCAGGCCTTTCTATTTTCCTATTTTGGGATTGATTTTGGGGCGTTTTGGGGCATCTTGGGCTCATTTCAAGGCCGATTTTGATGGGGATTTTTGGGTCAATTTCAGGGAATTTTGAAGCTGTAAAACTCCCAATTTTTTGGTGCTGTTCCCTGGGATTTTTGGGCTGATTCCCCCCAAATTTTGAGATGTTTTCCCCATATCCAGTCCGTGCTCTTTTCCCATTTTGGGATTGATTTTGGGGCTTTTTGGGCTCATTTCAAGGCCGATTTTGATGGGGATTTTTGGGTCAATTTCAGGGAATTTTGAACCTCTAAAACTCCCATTTTTTTTGGGCTGATTCCCCCCAAATTTTGTTCTTTTTCCCCCTTTCCAGGCCGTGTTCCTTTCCCATTCTGGGATCAATTTTGGGGTCAATTTTGGGGCATCTTGGGGTGATTTTGAGGCCGATTTTGATGGGGATTTTTGGGTCAGGGCCAATTTCAAGTCCGATTTTGATGGGGATTTTTGGGTCAATTTCAGGGAATTTTGAAGCTGTAAAACTCCCAATTTTTTGGTGCTGTTCCCTGGGATTTTTGGGCTGATTCCCCCAATTTTGTGATTCCCCCCCCTCCCAGGCCGCACCCCCTCGGACGTTTTCTCCTCGGGGCTCTTCCGCCTGCGCCTGCCCGGGGGGGGTCCCTGGGAGCGGGTGGGGGCCCAATTTTTTGCTGCTGTTCCCTGGGATTTTTGGGCTGATTCTCCCCAATTTTGTGATTTCCCCCCATTCCCAGGCCGCACCCCCTCGGACGTTTTCTCCTCGGGGCTCTTCCGCCTGCGCCTGCCCGGGGGGGGTCCCTGGGAGCGGGTGGGGGTCTGGGGGGGGAAGCCCCCCCGGGCAGCCGGGCACTCCCTGGTCTTCCACCCCCCCTCCCGCAGCCTGCTCGTCTACGGGGGGCACCGCCC
>NW_024368201.1:0-1176 GCF_014805655.1 Passer montanus
GGGGGAAAAATTGGGGATTTTGGGAAAAATTTGTGGCAAAAATTAAGGAGGATTTTGGGGGAAATTTGGGGGGTTTTGGGGAGAAATTTGAAGATTTTGGGAAGAATTTTGGGGATTTGGGGAAGAAATTTTGGAGATTTGTGGAGAAATTTGGGGATTTTGGGATTTTTGAGGAGAAATTTTGGGATTTTGGGGAGAAATTTGAGGCAAAATTTGGGAACTTTGGGATTTTGGGGAGAAATTTGGTGATTTTGGGGAGGAATTTGTGACTTTTGGGGAGGAATTTGAGGCAAAATTTGTGAATTTTGGGATTTTAGGGTCCAGAAAGGGAAATTTGGGGATTTTGGGAAGGAATTTGAGGAGAATTTGGGGATTTTAAGTAGAAATTTGGGGGTTTTGGGGAGAAATTTCGGTATTTTGGGGAGGAATTTGAGGCAAAATTTGGGAATTTGGGGATTTTAGGGTGAAATCTTGGGATTTTGGGTGAAATCTTGGGATTTTGGGATGAAATTTGGTGATTTTGGGGTGAAATTTGTGACTTTTGAGTTGAAATCTGTGACTTTTGGGGTGAAATTTGGTGATTTTGGGATGAAATTTGGTGATTTTGGGGTGAAATTTGAGACTTTTGGTTGAAATTTGGTGATTTTGGGGTGAAATTTGTGACTTTTGGGATTAAATTTGGTGATTTTGGGGTGAAATTTGGTGATTTTGGGGTGAAATTTTGGGATTTTGGTTGAAATTTGTGACTTTTGGGGTGAAATTTGTGACTTTTGGGGTGAAATTTGGTGATTTTGGGGTGAAATCTGTGACTTTTGGGGTGAAATTTTGGGATTTTGGGGAGAAATTTGAGGCAAAATTTGGGGATTTTAGGATTTTGAGGAGAAATTTGGTGATTTTGGGGTGAAATTTGGTACTTTTGGGGTGTGGTGATTTTGGGATGAAATTTGGTGATTTTGGGGTGAAATTTGAGACTTTTGGTTGAAATTTGGTGATTTTGGGGTGAAATTTGTGACTTTTGGGATTAAATTTGGTGATTTTGGGGTGAAATTTGGTGATTTTGGGGTGAAATCTGTGACTTTTGGGGTGAAATTTTGGGATTTTGGGGAGAAATTTGAGGCAAAATTTGGGGATTTTAGGATTTTGAGGAGAAATTTGGTGATTTTGGGGTGAAATTTG
>NW_024368202.1:0-1229 GCF_014805655.1 Passer montanus
TACAGTAAATGCCAGCTGCTTACTTATCATATTTATCTTTTGATAATGTATGGTTGGTTTACTGGAATTTTGAGGAATTTTGACTACCACAGTTTATTAAAAAAATAAAATTCTATGTGGCTACAATTGCTAAGACTCAGCAGGTGTTTTTTAATTAATACAATGAAATTATGTTCTGTTTTTGTGATATAAAATTGAGTTAAGAGACACGTATTTTTTTGCATACTGTTGAGATTACATTTTTCATTCCAGGTAGGCCAAAAAATTTAAGAGCAAATACCTTACGTTGATCGTACTGAACTGATTGAATGAATATAGCATTACAGTATCATTACTGATCTCACTCCTTTGTTCCCCACAGAATAACATGATCATCTTAGCATCTCCTGCTACCTGAAATAGTTGCACAGAGAACAGAAGAACACCTTCAGTTGTTTGAGCTTTTTAAAATGAAAAATGAAATTTAGTATGAATTGTAGTACTTGCATTTCTGCTTTTTCATTTCCTTCCTATGGGTAAGAATTTTGCAGTCTTGTGAAGAAGCTGACTAACCGCAGTTTTTCAAGGTATGAAGACAAGTTAAAATATGGATCATTTGAAAAGTATTTAAAAGCAGTAGAAAAGAATTTGGATTGGTTTGGTCTTTCTTGGTTTGGAAACTTTCAGTCAAAGTTTGTCTACAGGGATCAGGGAAAGAGAAGGAAAAAAGCGTGTGAGCCTCAGCCGGTAAGAGCAGTGCTGCTGTTATTTTTCCAGTTGCCCTGGTGCATGGAGCACAAACCTTTAAGAATGATGACTACAGTACACCAATATTTGTGATTCATAGCCTGTTTGTCTTGCTACTTCTAAGAAAAGGTCTTTGAAATTGTATAAAAGTTATTTTTAAACATACTCTAGTGTTACTAATTTGGACTTTTTAAAGATATTTTAATAACAAAATATTTTGCTTTCAGTAGTCATTTAATTTCAGAGAGTTGTATTATATAGGCTGAGTATGTTTGGAATAGCTTCTTTCACTAACTGATTATAAATTGCACTTTAAAACTAGTCTACTAGTAATTCTTAATGATTCCATTATAGGTTTTATTGCATAGTTCTCAGATCATAGGAGACTGTATTTTGAGAGACTTGAGAAGAAAATTGTAACTGACAGTGCTTAGTCTGCAGCAAATGCCAGCTCTAGGTAAGGCTGAGGCAAGGCTGCTACACATTCACTCCATTTAAAAAAC
>NW_024368203.1:0-1176 GCF_014805655.1 Passer montanus
AAAAATCCCCCAAAAAATTGCAAAAAAAAACCCCAGAAAATGTCCCCAAAGTCCCCAAAAAATCCCAAAAAAATCCCCAAAAAATCTCAGCAAAATCCCCCCCAAAAAACCCCAAAACCCTCAAAATTCCCATTAAAAATCCCAAAAAATCTCATTAAAAACTGCCATAAACCGGCAATATTTAAGAGAAATAATCCTCAAAAAATCCCCAAAAAACCCCAAATTCCCCCAAATCCCCCCAAAACCCCAAATTCCCCCTCAAAATCCCCAAAAATCTCCAAATATTCCCCAAAAAAACCCCAAATTCTCCTAACATCCCCAAAATCCCAAAAAAATCCCCAAAAAATCTCAGCAAAATCCCCCCCAAAAAACCCCAAAACCCTCAAAATTCCCATTAAAAATCCCAAAAAATCTCATTAAAAACTGCCATAAACCGGCAAGATTTAAGAAAAATAATCCTCAAAAAATCCCCAAAAAACCCCAAAAAATCCCCATCAAAAACCCCCAAAAAACCCCAAAATTCCCATTAAAAATTCCCATTAAAAAAACAAAGAAACCTCATTGAAAACTCCCCAAAACGCCCAAAATTAAAAGCAAAAAATCCCTGAAAGTCAAAGAAATTTCTCCAAAAAATTCCTGCCAAAATTGCCCCCAAAAAAATCTGAAAGAAGTCCCAAAAAATCTCCCAAAAAATCCCCCCTGAAAATTAAAACAAATCCCAAAATTCTTAAAAAAAGATCCAAAAAAATCCCCTAAAAAACCTCCCAAAAAGCCTCCAAAAAATCCCCAAAAATACCCAAATATTCCCCAAAAATTCCCTAAAAAATCCCACAAAAAATTCCAAAAAAAAACCCTGAAAATGTCCCAAAAAATCTCCTAAAATACCCAAATATTCCTCAAAAATTCTCAAAAAAAAAAAAAACCCTGAAAATGTCCCAAAAAATCTCCTAAAATACCCAAATATTCCTCAAAAATTCCTCAAAAAAAATGCTCCAAAAAACCCCAAAAATGTCTCAAAAAATCCCCAAAAAATCCCCAAATTCCCCTGGCAGCAGCGCGTTGCCGGGCAGGCGCTGGTACGACTGCAGCAGCTGCTGCACCGAGCCCCTCCTGCCAAAAAATCCCAAAATTTGATAAATACACCCCGAAAAAATCCCCACAAAAATCCCCCAAAAA
>NW_024368204.1:0-1176 GCF_014805655.1 Passer montanus
TTTTTTTTATCCCATTATTTCCATTTTTTCCCTTTTTTTTAACCTCATTTTTTCCCTCCCCATCCCCTCCATTAATCTGATTTTTTTCCCTTTTTCATTCAATTTTCCCTTTTTTATCCTCATTTTTCCTTCCCCATCCCCTCCATTACTCTGATATATTTTATCCCATTAATCTGATTCTTTTTATCCCATTATTCTCATTTTTTATCCCATTAATCGGATTTTTTTCCCTTTTTCCATTCAATTTTTCCCTTTATTTTCCCCTCCCCATCCCCTCCATTACTCTGATATATTTTATCCCATTAATCTGATTCTTTTTATCCCATTATTCTCATTTTTTATCCCATTAATCGGATTTTTTTCCCTTTTTCCATTCAATTTTTCCCTTTATTTTTCCCTCCCCATCCCCTCCATTAATCTGATTTTTTTATCCCATTATTCTCATTTTTTCCCTTTTTTTAACCTCATTTTTCCCTCCCCATCCCCTCCATTAATCTGATTTTTACCCCATTATTCTCATTTTCTATCCCATTATTCTCATTTTTTATCCCATTAATCCGATTTTTTTCCCTTTTCCCATTCAACCACTTCCTTCCGCCAATTCCTTCTTTCCATTCAATTCTTCTCTTTTTTCCCCTCCCCATCCCCTCCATTAATCTCATTTTTTTTATCCCATTTTTCTCATTTTTTACCCCGTTATTCTCATTTCTATCCCATTAATGGGATTTTTTACCCCATTATTCTCATTTTTATCCCATTAATGGGATTTTTTCCCTTTCCCATTGAATTCCCCTTTCTCAGCCTCTCCAGCTCCATTTCCCGCCTCTTCAACGCTCCCGACCTTGGCTCTTTATTCCATTTATTTCCTTTTATTTTCCTTTTTTTATCCTTTTATTCCCATTTTTTATCCTTTTTTTATTTTATTTTATTTTTTCTTCTCGGCTGCAGCTTTGGCGTCACAGGTGGGGAAAGGGGGAGGGAAAATGGGGGGAAAAAGGAAAAAATGGGAGAAAAATGTTAAAAAATGGGGTTTGGGGTTTGTGGGGAGCTGAGAATGGGGAAAAGGGAGAAAAAAGGGGAAAATCCATGGAAATGATAAAAAATGGAGAAAAACACCCCCGGATAGAGAGAAACATAGAATAATGACAATAAAATAATTAAAATAAAATAAAATAA
>NW_024368205.1:0-1175 GCF_014805655.1 Passer montanus
GGGCTTCCCGAAATTTGGGGAGTTTTGGGGTTTTTTCCGTGATTTTTTTTGGATTTTGGGTGGGTTTTAGGTGATTTTTTGGGGTTTTTAGGTGATTTTCGGGGGGTTTTGGGGTGCAGAAATGGAGGAGACCCCGTGAGAAACCCCCCGGTAATTTGGGGAGGGGTCCCGGGAAAAATTGGGGAGTTTTGGGGTTTTTTGGGATTTTTTTGGGATTTTTTTCCGTGATTTTTGGGGTTTTTTTGGGGTTTTTAGGTGATTTTTGGGGGTTTTGGGGTGCAGAAATGGAGGAGACCCCGCGAGAAACCCCCCGGTAATTTGGGGAGGGGTCCCGGGAAAAATTGGGGAGTTTTGGGGTTTTTTGGGATTTTTTTGGGATTTTTTTCCGTGATTTTTGGGGTTTTTTTGGGGTTTTTAGGTGATTTTTGGGGGTTTTGGGGTGCAGAAATGGAGGAGACCCCGCGAGAAACCCCCCGGTAATTTGGGGAGGGGTCCCCGGAAAAATTGGGGCGATTTTGGGGGGATTTGGGATTTTTTGGGGATTTTTTTTGGATTTTTTCTGTGATTTTTGGGTGACTTTTGGGGGTTTTGGGGTGCAGAAATGGAGGAGACCCCGCGAGAAACCCCCCGGTAATTTGGGGAGGGGGCTTCCCGAAAATTGGGGGGTTTTGGGGTTTTTGGGGATTTTTTGGGATTTTTTTCTGTGATTTTTGGGGGATTTTTGGGGGTTTTGGGGTGCAGAAATGGAGGAGACCCCGTGAGAAATCCCCCGGTAATTTGGAGAGGGGGCTTCCCGAAATTTGGGGAGTTTTGGGGTTTTTTCCGTGATTTTTTTTGGATTTTGGGTGGGTTTTAGGTGATTTTTATTTTTGGGGGTTTTTAGGTGAATTTTGGGGGGTTTTGAACCCCCCGGTAATTTGGGGAGGGGTCCCGGGAAAAACTGGGGAGTTTTGGGGTTTTTTGTGGGGTTTTTTTGTGATTTTTGTTGATTTTAAGGCGGTTTTTTTGGTGATTTTTCTGTATATTTTATATTTTTTATAATTTTATTTTTTTCCCATTTCCCCCCGTTTTTCCCCCATTCAGAGCCTCAGCTGCGGGGGGCGGTGCCGCGGCTCCGGGGCGCTTTCTCTGCGATTTTTGGGCTGTTTTTGTTGATTTTTGGGGCGTTTTTTTTG
>NW_024368206.1:0-1175 GCF_014805655.1 Passer montanus
AAATGGCCCCAAAAATCAGTAAAAAAATCGCCCCAAAACCCCCAAAACTCATAATTTATTTTTCCTTGAATTTCCCTGAATTCCCTCAAGTTTTCCCCGAAATTTCCCAAATTCCCTGAAGCTTTCCCCCAAACTCCCTGAAATTTTCTGCCAAATTCTCTGAAATTTCCCCCAAATTCCCTCAAATTTCCCCCGAAATTTCCCAAATTCCCCAAAATTTCCCCCGAATACCCTGAAATATCCCCTGAAATTTCCCAAATTCCCTGAAATTTTCTGCCAAATTCCCAGAAATTTTCTGCCAAATTCTCTGAAATTTCCCCCGAAATTTCCCAAATTCCTTCAAATTTCCCCCAAATACCCTCAAATTTCCCCTGAAATTTCCCTCAAATTCCCTCAAATTTCCCCTGAAACTTCTCCCGAATTCCCTCAAATTTCCCCCAAAATTTCCCAAATGCCTTCAAATTTCCCCCAAATTCCCTCAAATTTCCCCTAAAATTTCCCAAATTCCCTCAAATTTCCCCCAAAATTTCCCAAATTCCCTCAAATTTCCCCTCAATACCCTCAAATTTTCCCTGAAATTTCCCACGTTCCCTCAAATTTCCCCCAAAATTTCCCAAATTCCCTCAAATTTCCCCTCAATACCCTCAAATTTTCCCTGAAATTTCCCACGTTCCCTCAAATTTCCCCCAAAATTTCCCAAATTCCCTCAAATTTCCCCCGAAATTTCCCCCTAATACCCTCAAATTTCCCCCGAAATTTCCTGAATTCCCAGAAATTTCCCCCGAATACCCTCAAATTTCCCCCGAAATTTCCCAAATTCCCAGAAATTTCCCCCGAATACCCTCAAATTTCCCCCGAAATTTCCTGAATTCCCAGAAATTTCCCCCGAATACCCTCAAATTTCCCCCGAAATTTCCCAAATTTCCCCCGATCCTGAAAAATCGCCCTGTAAAGCCCCAAATCCCCCGAATTCCCTCAAATTTCCCCCGGAATTTCCCGAATTGCCCTGAATTCCGGGCGTTCCGGAACGTTCCAGGGATCCTGGTGGCGCACTACCTGCAGAGCGTGACCCCGCAGCTGGCGCTGGGCGCCGAGCTCGTCTACCACCGGCGCCCCGGCGAGGAGGGCGCCGTGCTCTCCCTGGCCGGGCGCTACTCAGGTGAGACACCCCAAAA
>NW_024368207.1:0-1175 GCF_014805655.1 Passer montanus
CATTTTTGAACAGGTGAGACTAAGTCATGTATTTTTTCGCATCAAAATGCACAGGCATTGATGAAATCCTTTTGCATTTCAAAAACTCAAGCAGAGGAAACTATCAGTGCATGTCCAGATTGTCAGCTTGTGCAGCCACCTGCATCCAGTGGACCAGTCAATCCAAGGGGATTGCAGAGTCTTCAGTAATAGCAAGCTGATGTCACAAAAGATCCATCTTTTGGACACTTCAAAAACATTCATGTCTCACTCGACACCTTTTCTGGCGTGGTCTTTACATACAAGGTAAACCATGAAGCATGCCACACAACATTTTCTACAAGCATTTGCATCATTAGGGGTGCCACAGGAAATAAAAACTGATAATGGACCGACTTGTAGAGGGAAGGTGCTTGACAGGTTTCTGAAAAAGTGGGGAGTCAGGTATACCTTTGGTATTCCACACTCTCCCACAGGTCAAGCAATCACTGAAAGAACACATCACACCCTGAAATCCCTCTTGGATAAACAAAAAAGGGGGGAGGCAGAAGCAACACCTCACATGCGGTTGAACAAAGCTCTGTATATGCTGAATTTTCTAAACGGCTCTTTTTTGGAACCCACTCCACCAATTATCAGACACTTCAGACAGAGCACGCGGGCAAAGCTAAGGGAGAATCCTTTCGTTTGGATCCAGAAGACGGAAACAGGACGAGTTGAAGGTCCTGTCAAACTAATTATGTGGGGCAAGGGTTTCGCTTGTGTCTCCACAGAGCAAGGGCTGACGTGGGTGTCAGCAAGACACGTGAAGCCCTACCTGACTCGGAGGCAGACAGACACAGGTCAAGGAAACAAAGAGGCGAGCGCGCAGGCAGAAGGAGAGGACAAGACCATGGACACCTCCTGGACCAACATATGAGGAGTTTATGGGCTTGGGGTTTCTTTTGGCACTTGAGTGTCATTGCATTGTAAAGTGTCTCGCAGGGAGTGGGGCCATGAGCGTGGGACTCGCAGGGAGGGGGGCCATGAGCGTGGGGTTCAGTCAGGGCTTGTTCACGTGCCTCATCCTTTCACCTGTTGCCTTAGGCAATGAGGCAGATTTGCCCATGGCCCAGCCAAAAGAGAATGTTTGGGAGACATTGGTCAATGCAGCAGGTTTGGACAGCATTGGTTTGACACATTCAAGGCTGAAAAAA
>NW_024368208.1:0-54369 GCF_014805655.1 Passer montanus
TTTTATTTCAGAAGATCCTATAGCACTTTGTATATAGAATTAGGTTTTTTCAAAGCTTCTTAAGAGTGTTCATCTGATGAGGAGAATTCAAATGTATACAAGGGTGATGGGAGAAGATATGCACTAACTTCAAAACTAAACTATAAAATTCACATGCGTTAACTTCAAAATACAGAAATTAGTTGCTAAGTTATATTATGCACAAGAAATGTTGCACCTCAGGTTTTGTATGATCTTGTCCTTTGGTTTTGCTCTACATCTGCAATTGGTCACAGTCTGTTCCATGCTCCTCAAACACTCCTAGGCTTGTAACAGCCTTGTTACTCTAATTCCTCTGTACTGGATTTTTTTCCACTTCATTCTCTTGCCTTGGCAATTTTTTCCCTGTGAGAGATATATCATTTTGCTGTAGTCAAGTTAGGCTTTTCAATCTTCTTCCCATCTGTGGCACCAGCAATTAGAGCCTTGCAAGCTTGAAAGAAGAGTGATTCTCTCTGTTTGAGCTTTGCATGACAGTGCTCCAGGCAGAAAAGGAAGGGCAGGGTGATTTTTATACAGTACCCAAGGTTCAGAGATGGCCTGTGCCCCTTACAGGAGGTGTCTCCAGGATTTACCTATTGATCAAATTTCAGCCATGCTTTATTGATGCCTCATAAATTTAACAACATGAAAATGTTGTGAATTTAGAAATGTTCTGGTGGAAACAGGAAAATAAATGACAGCAGAAAGGTCTTCCTATAAAGACTTTTAAATTCCTGCTCCAAAGCTAGAAATTATCTTTTAAGCATTGGAAAGGTGTCTTCATTCACAATATCTTGTTCAAACCCCATACTCAACCAGAATCAACTAGACAAATTTGTCCAGAACCATATCCATTTACATTCAGAATATCTTCGTGTATTCAGCCTCCACAACATCTTCCACACTAAATAAATGTTTTTATGTGTTCAGAGAGAGTTTCCTCTTTCAGTTTTGTGCCCATCAGTTTCTTCTCCTGTGAGTGGGCACTAGTTAGAACAGCTTGACTCCTTCTTCTTCATTACCTCCAGTCAGGTATGCATTCACATGGATAAGGTCCATGAGCCTCCTCTTTTTCCAGCTGAATAGTCTCAGCTTTTTCAGCCTATTTTTGTATGCAAGATACTCCCTTAATCATCTCAGTGGCCTTTCTTTGGCTTCACTTCAGTAAGACCATGTCTCCTCCTAAGTGCATGTCCAGTCTCTTTGGAGTGCCAGGACCAGACCTGGCACTCCAGATGTCTGTCCTCAGTGTTGAACACTGAGAGAAGAACCAGCTCTTCCCACCTGCTGGCAATGCACTTTTTAATGTGGTGCAGGCTGGTATTGCCTGTCTTTGACACGGGGACACATCAGCTCAAGGTCAGTTGCTTGTCCACCCTGACCCCAGGTCCTTCTTTCAGAGCTGCTTCCCTACCAGTCAGTGTCCTGCCTGTCCAGGTGCCTGGGGTTACCTGTCCCCTGATGCAGGACTTAGCATTTCCTTTTGCTGAACTTCACAAGATTTCTGTCAGCCCATTTCTCCACTTGTCCAGGTCTCACTGCATGGCAGCACACTCAGCTGGTCTATTATCCTCTCTTCCCAGTTTTGTATTTTGTTGTGCATTAGGCACCAAACAGGAAGCTTCTCCATCAGAAATAGCCAGACTATGTCAGGTGAAATTCTAAAGAAGGAGGCCATTTCGAAGCAAAAAGACAGCATGAAGAACTTCCAATCTATTAACAGTCTGCAAAATTTTAAGCAGCCGAAAATACAACAGGAAGCATCAGGGTCACCATTATTACCACTGGAGCTACCAGCTCCATTTATCATATCCTCATCATTGGCACTGGCAGAGGCAGCCAAGCCAGAACTCAGCACACCCCCACATTGTGTTCCACCAGCCATCTCACACTGACCCTGAAAAAAAGGGAATGACATAATTGAAATGTACAGTAGCTTGGAACAGATAGTCTTTTCGTCCAGACATTTCTTATCTTTGATGGTTTCCCCTCTTCTCTCACAATCTATTTTTTGCCATGGAAGGCAACAAGACATCTAAAAATTTAATGTAATATGCCATGCACAGAGAGCCCCAAAATATTAAAATGACACATTCATTCACAATCATCAGCTCTGCCTTGCTAATTTAAGTATTCAATCAATGAGGTAATTTATCCCTTTCTGAAGAGGCTACTCTTAAAAGAAATTTTTAGAAACATAGGATCATTAAGGTTGGAAAAGACCTTTAAGATCATTGAGTCCAGCCATTAACCCCACACTGCCAAGTCCACCACCAAACCCTGTACCTAAGCATCACACTTACGTGGCTTTCAAATACCTCCAGGGATGGCAACTCCCCCACTTCACTGGGCAGCCTCTTCCAGTACTTGACAACCTTTTCCCTGAAGAAAATGTTCCAAATATCCAATATAAATGTCCCTCAATGCAACTTGAAGCCATTTAATCTCATACTATACCTGTGTTCAGAAGGAAGAGCAATGAGGGTATTTTTAATGAAATATGGATGTATTTCATCCAGAAGTTAAGATTTGAACAAAACACACCAGAAAGTTGAACAAGGTTGGCTGGAAACTTAAGGAAGTGCTGAGATGGCTTTGAAACGTGGTTTTAAATGGAGTTATGGCACCACAGCTGATCTGACTGCTGTGCACTACAGACTCATGCTGGAGAGGCCCAAGAGACTCTGCCTGAAGCACAAAGACAAGGCACAAGATAATTTTAGATAATTGAGAAGGTAGGTTTTTGGTTGACTTTTGGGGTTTTTTGTGGTTTTTTTTTTTTTTTTTGTGGGGAGGGGACATTAAAAAGGACATTCAAGACTGGGGTCTTAAGTCAGATATAGTTCAAATCTCAATGACTTTAAAATTGCAGCCATTCAAGCCAAACAACTTATCACACTAGCACTGACCCACTGTTATGGCCAGCTCAGCTGGCCCACTGCAGTGGTCACTTCAGCTGCCTCTGAATTCATGTCAGCTGTCAGTGTTTCAGCACTGCCAAAAAAGGGATCAAATAGAGAAAAAGAAATTGCTAATGTGCCATTTTTAGAGATGAACTTTCACTTAGGCCCATAAAACATACAGATTTTGCCTCTGCTTTCCTCTTCTATTTTATCGTCTCTCGAATGTAATGGTTTTGGGATAACAGGAACAGTCAAGTGTTTTCCCACATAATTTGTCAGCATGAGTTAAAAGGTTAAAAGAAAAGGAAAAATAAGTTTAAACTTTATAAATACATTTTAGGTGCTGATTAGGTTCAAGTAAGGGGAGACTAATGAGAGATGCAAGGTAAGGATTGTATAATTCCTTCTTCCAAGTTACACTACTTTATCCTAAAAGCTAAGTTCTCACATAGAGTGAAGTACAACTTCATAAACAGTTTTCTTTCCTCATCTTGCCTCAATTTCCAAATGAATTCATGTGACAACAGCAGTGTCATGGTGCCCCATGGAGCCTCTTAGCCTGCCCTTCTAGATGGATGGATAAATCTGTCAGTGGCAGGAGCAGCTCATCCAGGTTCGGTACTTATGGGCACATGATGTTTGTTTTAGGTGAAAGCTGAAATTTCTGAGTGTTTTTGATGCCTAATCATCCAGTCTGCATCCTTTCCCTTGCTGTGCTGTGGCTAGCACTGCAGTGACCATGCTATCACTGAATTTGATGCTGATTTGGTGAAGTTTTGTGTGTTCACTTATATACTGTAGCCTACATTGTACATTTGCTTTTGTGTGGCTGCTGTTGCTTTGTGTTTGTACTAGGCCTTACCAACCATTTACTTTTAGTTATCATAACATTATTTTGAAGTTGTTCCTGCGAGTCATTGCTTGTTTTCTTGGTACATTTTCACTTGGCTTTTTCTTGTCTGTAAACTTTGACATAATGACTTCCCTAGTCATAGCTTTTGTAAATGACTCAATATATTGAGAATTAATAATTAGAAGTTATTTTTTTCTTCCCTCAAAAATTTTTCCTTTAGTTATAATTTCCTAGTTTGTGTTTGTGCATTTTGCACATTCTTGGTGCTGTCTTTCCTTGTAATTTTTGATCTTTGCTACTTGGAGGATGATTTTTCTTTGCACTTGTAATGAAGTCTATTCACTAGGTTTGGTCTCATCTGTATCCTTGGAGAGTCTGTGTACATTCTCCATACTTTCATATACAAACTCTTTTTGCCTTATTCCTAATCCCCTATGAAGAATTCAATCTCCCAAGAACTAGGAGCAGGGTTGATGTCAGGATATAGCATTTCTACTGATCTTTGATTATGTACCTCGACACAATTGAGCACTTCCACTATTTTCCTGGGTCCTTTCTCTGTTGTTCATATAATTGAATTGTGGGTAGAGAATGTCATAGTGCAATTGTTGTTCTTACTGTTTTCTTCTTTTCTTCTGGCCTTTTTCCATTTCCGCTTGTATTCGATATTATGTATGACTTCCAACTAAATCCCTATTCAGGTCCATTTAATCAGAATATTTTCACCTTTGTTTTTGTATTTTCTATATTGCTCACTCCTCCATTCTCCCATTTTTTTTAGTCTCTGATTACAGATCTTAAAAATCCTGACATATTTTAGTTTCTGGAATAATTTCAGGATTTTAATTCTGCAAGTGCAGAAAGATATGCAAAATCTAGACCTTGTACAACACTCTAGATGTTCTTTCATGGTAAGCAACTGCTGAAAGCACTCACTGTTCAGTGCTACTAAATTAAAACACAAACCACAAACACCTTGGCAAACCTTGAGATGTGAACCTGAAAACATCTTGTAACAATCAAATGCTCTTGAATATTTCGTGCTAGAGTTTATATAACTATATGATTCTTTAGGCTTGTTCATAAAGGATGTAAGCTCAAGTTTCTCTCTAAAACATTCCTGTCATGTCTTTAGAAACAGAAAAATCCTGAAATGGGCTGCACAAACCTCAGTTTGGGTGTGGCTCCATAGACCTGCATGCAGATTTGCATAGTTCAAAAATCAATGCTGTAGAGCACAGGGCTCCTGATTTTTGTTTGTTGTTGTTGTTTTTTTGGGGTTTTTAGTGTAGAGCATAGGGCTCCTGTTTGTTTTTTATGGGGGAATGGAGGAGATAAGAGTACTTTCCTATTCCACAGGTCACAATGGGAAGAAAGTGCTTCATAATATACATAATCAACTTTTTAAATGGCATTTTATTCCATCAAAAATTAAATTATAAGGAATAACTTGATTCTCTTCTGAGAGATTTACCTGAAAAATATGAAATTGTTTTGATGAGGATATATATTCCTTGTTGATGTTAAAGCAAAACCTAACCCTTCAGTTAACTTCTCACATTATCAGATTATTTAACATAGTGTTTGAAGCTGTTGCAATACAGTGCAGGGATCTTTAATTTCAAAGTCTTTCAGAAGCAGTTGTGATTTCCCAAAGGATCAAGCAATTTAGAAGCTTGCATCCCACTTTCAGAGGCAACAGGCATATTGTAGCCGTTTACAATGCCATGATACTGCTTGCTACATGAGCCATTCTTGGAAATGAAGCTTGAACTGTATCATCTTTAGAGATTATGACACTAAATCTGTGCATGTGTCCATGCTCTTCCCATAGTGACTGGAGTCCTGGTAGAGGTTTGGCAGCTGGTTAAAGATGCCTGCACCCCTATGGAAGGATGGGTACAATCTCTCTGACTGAGACATGTTCTGATGAAGGCACAGATCACATTTTGAGGAGGTATGTCTCTCCCATTAACTGAGGCTGCATTCCAAAAAAATAGTTTAGACCAGATGTTTTTTTGGAGGATTAAAGTTAAGTAATAGGAATTTAATTGTTAGTAATTTTCTTCTATTTCCCCACCACTAAAATCCAGGCATCTCACCTAAATTACCGAGGCTTGTGTCTCTTCATTTACCAACATCTTTCCCTTGATTTGGTTACTTTTTAATGGCTGTTTTCTCTACATTTAGCCACAGGGGCATATAAGAAATGTGCTGCATCATGTCATCTGGGCAGAGACTAGCAGTACACAGCTTGCTTTGCCATAAAGATCAGGGCAAGAAAAAGCCGTCTGCGAACGAAAACAATTGCTCAGAAGGGCATGATGATGTGTTTCAATGGTCCCCTGTTTGGATATTGACTTTCACACTACCTGTGAAAGCACATAAAGCACATAAATCAATGCCTGCCTCTTTGGAGAATGAGGCAGGCATTGATTACCTTTCCACAGCTCTGCAGGTTGGCCACACAGCTATTCATCCTGTCTGGCAAAGGATTTGAGAGGGCTGTAGCAGGAGACTTTGGGGCCAGCCTGGCAATGTCAAAGCCAAACACAGCTGAAAGGTACCAACAAGAAACATTTAACTGGACATTTGTGTTTATTGATCTAGAATACCAAGTGGTGTGGGGGAAACTGTAATTTCTGAGATGCTGTAACTGTTTCCTGCACATTCTCAGTTAAGAGCTCAGAGAGTCCTTGGACCTAGTTAAGAACTCTGGGGTGCTGTACATTACTTCATTGTTGATAGAGTAGCAAAAATATGTGGGTAAAAATCCCCCATGTTTTTGTTGGCTTCATCAAATCCTCAGACAACAAAGGATTCAGGGTGTCGCAAGAACAAATCTTTGCCAGATCATGCAACTCACATGTGATTTTTCCCTGGGGCATTGCTGCTGTCTCTTCTCTGCAGATTTCACTTTCCCTTGAAGGAATACCTGTGTAGACCACGTAGCTGCAGCTGTGCTGCCACATTTGCAGCTGAATCAAAAACATGTGGTTAAAATCCCCCATGTTTGTGTTGGCTTCATCAAATCCTCACACAACAAAGGATTCAGGGTGTCGCATGAACAAATCTTTGCCAGATCATGCAACTCACATGTGATTTTCCCAGGGGCATTGCTGCTGTCTCTTCTCTGCAGATTTCACTTTCCCTTGAAGGAATTACCTGTGTAGACCACGTGGCTGCAGCTGTGCTGCCACATTTGCAGCTGAACATGCAGTGGTATCTTAGCTATGCTAAAGAAGGGATAACTACTTCTGGCATCTGCTGCTGCATAGGATGATGTATTTCAAGTAATTTGTACTCCTCAAATAAACTTCCCTGCCTTGTTTTAGAAACAATCAGAATACACGGCAATGTACTGAAGTGTCTTAGCCCAGAATTTGAAAAGTACCAGTGAAAAAGTTTATTTGTACCCCTTTCCCTCCCTGGATATTTCTTCCTATTGTTGTTGTTGTTGTTGTGTAATGAATAAGAAGCACAACTGTTTGCAGCTCCACTTTCAAAGTTCAGCTCCAGCACCTGTGATCCCTATGGAGCATAGGGAAGAGTAGGAATCTCATCAGATCCTTCAGTTCCTGTCCAGCTCCAGCTGTAACCTTTAAAAAAATGCCTTGAGGTGCAATTAGTTGCTGTACAGTTTGGTTTGGTTTTGTTCTAAGCTGCCTGAGACTTCAGAGTGTAATAGACCTTCAGACTGCAGGGATGCATTAAAAACAAGCTTCTTGACCTTTTATTCTTCTTGTAAATCACTTAATGGAGCTTCTACTGAACTTCTTTAAGACCCCAATGTCTGTTCTTAATCTTTGTGCTATCATTTAAGTATCAATCAGACATGATTTAAAATTACTTTAAGCTACTACAGACAGGGTCTTTAAAGGAAATCTGCAGTATAGCACAAAATTTCTCATAACCATCAGAAGATAACATAAGAACACATCATGGGTAAGTTTCTTTGGAGAAGAAGAGATGATGAATCTGTACATGAATGTAATCAGTGACTAGCAGCCACCCAAGAACTGATTGCCTTTGTAGGGGTGTGTAGGCAAAGGCAGACATCAATAGGGACCCCAGGCAGAGATTAGTTATGACAAAACCCACTAGAATGATATTTTATAACTGCTCAATGTCATATATGCTTTCTCTTGGATGTTCCTATTAACCTTTCCTATCCAGGAGTTCCCAGTAATTGAGGTTTCTCCATCACAGCTTCACTGCAGTTAATCTTATGTGGTCATCATGATACTAAGGATTGATAGGGCTCAGAAGAGGATTTTGCAGAGATCAAAAAGTGAACCCTGCTGTAACACAAGCTGCAAAAGAAGTAACAAAAGTTACTGGGAATTCCAAGTACCCAATATAGTCTATTTGTTTTAATAGGGGTCACTAACCTTTCCTTGCACTCCTCTTGTACTTTTTTGTGCCACAGGAACAAGGCCTCTAGCCTCTGCATTAGGATGAAATTTGCCCCTCAGCAATGCTGATCCTTTACTACAATTATCAAAGGTGATCCTTTACAGCAGTAATCATATCTACAGCTATGGCAGCTCAAAAAGGAGAATACAGAGATGACCTCTATGCCCCTTTAGCCTTGATTCACTCTGTGTCTGGAAAAAAAAAAGACTTCTACACTAAAATTAGACTTTATTGGCCCTCTGTTCAGAGCTGACTTTCCCATCAGGCTATGGATCTCTAGGGATAGTGTCATATGACACCGATGTCCTGGTTTACCTTTTTTAAATAGGAAAATTTTTATCTGTATTTTAACTTTACCTACATTTTAATTATCCCTTTGGATAATTGCTACAGAAAGGCAGCATGCCTTTTCCTTAGCCTTTTCCTTAGCATTTTTCCAATCTCTGTGAATATGAGGTGATATCAAATATTAGCATCAATTGCATTTGGATAATTGCTACAGAAAGGCGGCATGCCTTTTCCTTAACCATTTCTCCAAACTCTGGGAATATGAGGTGATATCAAATATTAGCATCAATTGCTTTTACTGAAGTTCAGAAGTTTGGAGATAGTTCTTAAAGATATTAATTTTTTTTTTTTTTTTTTTTTTTACAGAGATAACCAAGATTACACCTGGTTATCTTCAGTTTTAAACCAAATTTTTACAAGGAATTTAAGGAAAACTTTTATCTACCAAAATGTTCAGAAAGAATCATTCTGGTTTCATTGTGTTAAGAAAGCAACCACTCAAGAATTCTAATGCTAGACTGCTGATTTTCCTCCATGCAGTTAAAAACCCAATTTTTTAATTATTTTTTTTTAACTGAGGTAACCATGATTACACCTGGTTATCTTCAGTTTTCAACCAGATTTTTACAAGGAATGTCAGGAAAACTTTTATCTGCCAAAATGTTCAGAAAGAATCACTCTAGTTTCACTGTGTTAAGAAAGAAACCACTCAAGAATTCTTATGCTAGACTGCTGATTTTCCTCCATGCAGACTGAGGAAGAACCTTAATGTTATGTTTTCACCTTTTCCAATTTGCTAACACTCATTGTTTGTGGAAAAATAAAAGGCATCCTGCCACTGCTCTCTGTCCCACAAAACCTCAGGGGTTTGGCAGGAGAAAAGCCTCCAGTCTCTGGTGGCCAGTTTTGGCAGTACCATGCAGACTCTGCTGCAGCTCCAGTTGTGTTTAGAAGAAAACACTTCTTTGTTTTCTTGCTGAATTTACAACGGTTCCAAAGCTTTTTCAATAAACCTGTCTGATTTTGGACACAGTCCTGAAACTTTTGTGCCTGAGGTTCTATTGTGGTTTGTTGTCTGTAATGAATATTTGAGGAAAAACCCCACAAAACAGCTTGATATTCTGCTGTTTACAAGTTGAGGAACAGATGGCGAAATAGTGAGATTATCCAATTTTAATTCTTCACATTTAATTTG
Organism: Passer montanus; assembly: GCF_014805655.1. NCBI lineage: Eukaryota > Metazoa > Chordata > Aves > Passeriformes > Passeridae > Passer > Passer montanus. Next base: position 9,677 of record NW_024368208.1, read on the forward strand.
TAGGCTAATGAATATTGAGCAACGTTGGCTCAAGTAAGATGCAATGAATATACTTAATGGGAAAGACTGCTTGCAGGCAGTAGACACAGCTAACACAACCACAGGTCTCAAAGCTGCAATATTATGCATCTAGCTGGCATATCTGTCTGTGCAATTTATCTTTTTAGACATATGTACATGCAGTACTTGAGAAGCATCGAATTATGTTTCATATACTGATCAGCATGTTGTATGAAGGACTATTATCAATTTACATTGTGTCAACATCTGTATGTAGAGAACTGATAGAAGACACCTTCCTCATTCCCTTTGTCTCAGTAGCCCCTGCATGCATCTATCATTTGTTAATATAGAAAAATGAGTCTTCTGAGTTGCAAGTAGAAGTATCTTGTGAGAACAAATGCTGCCACCCTTGCTGGCTGTGATCCCTGAGCTCTGCTCAGGTCAGAGAGGAGCAGTGGCCACATTCAGATCATGCTTCTGACATAAGCATGGCTACTGATGTGACTTCAGAGTGAGCTGGTGTCAGCAACTACTTAGATATTAGCTGTAATCCCGATCATGTTTTTATATTAGAAGTTCTTTTATATGTGTGGTGGATTTTTCATTCAGGTGCTGCCATGTCCATGCATTGGTTACCCTCAGCATTTTGGAGCTGTCTGCCAAAATCAAAGCTTGCAGCCTCAGCCACCCTGTGTGAGGGTGGATCCCCTGAGTGATGCCTCTGATCATCAGCCTCTGACACAAGCCATGTCCACCATGCATCAGTTACCCTCAGCATTTTGGAGCTGTCTGCCAAAATCAAAGGTGGGCCACGCCACAGCTTGCAGCCTCAGCCACCCTGTGTGAGGCTGGATCCCTGGAGTGATGCCTCTGATCATCAGCCTCTGACACAGCCATCAGCAAGAAATGAGTACAATGACGTGTTTCTAACAGCCCATGGACACATCTCAGTTGGCTTTGAAGGTCTCCTCACACTGAACTGATGCTTCTGCCACCAGCTACACTGAGGTTCTTGAGGCTGTGGTCAGTTTATTGCCTCAGAGACACTGGCACAGGGTGAGTTTCACCATGGTACCTCATAGTTCCAGCACACAGTGAAAGCCACTTGCCCAGAAATTCTTCTAGAGATGATGGAAAAGGATGAGCACTTCCAAGATGTGATTGACTACACCAAAGTAGAAGTGTCATAATGCCAAACTGCTTCCCTGCCTGCAATTAACTCTTTCCCCATGGCTGTAGAAGAGTCTGGACCATCAGTGGACATTCAGTTTTCTGGCTGACTGCAATAAGGTCAGAAGTAGACAGAAAACAGTACCTCTGGGAATTTCTGACTAGTTCACTCCCTCCTGAGCATCCAGACACGAGGAGGATGAATGATACCAAAACATGATGCCTCCACTGGTGTTTGCCTGCATGCTCAGCGCTTTATCTAAGGATCTAAGAAGCAGAGCCCAGGAGCTGATGCAACTCCTCTTCCACAGACCCCATCTGCACCATTTGCTGCTCTCCCACCAGCTGGTGACAAGAGTTTCTTTTGTTGTAGCAAGACCTCAAACCCCCAGTGCACACACAGACACTGAAACTTACTGTGGGCTCAATCTCACCCCACACATGTGCAACAGCACTACCAAGGAGTAGGAAATAAAATAGGATCAGACATAAAACTGAACCTAGTAGAAGCCAGAGTCCTTTAATTATATATTTTGCTTCTTACCTAACCTTGACCTCTGCTAAAAAAAGAGTATTATTCAGGAAAAAATTGCCAAGAATCAGGTTTTAGAGGTGCTGCATGATAATGTCTCATCTAGAAGATGGAATCAACAAAAAAAGGGTCACATTACCCTTTCCCTGGCATCAATTCAGTCTATAGAAAATTTCCACAGAAGTTCTAGAAAAAAAGCTATTTTCCAAAACATCATTTCCATATTCTGCCAATCCATTTTGTCTACTTTCCTTCTTTCTCATTCATGCTGTGGATTCCTATGTCTTATTTGATGAGCTCAGGTGAAAGGCCAGCAAGAGAAAACACAGCTGAAAGTTAAGCTGAAACTGATAGTACCTTTAAAAGTCTTCAACAAAATCATCTGCAGTGGAAAAGAATCTCTGTCTATGATGATAAGCTACTGTAAAATCAATTGCAAAAAGAGGGAAAAGTTTTCAAATATAAGTTTTGTACAAATATTTGTCTTTCACCCATTTGTCCACCCTTTGCTCCATAGTCGGTGGCTATCATATACTATTGAGTATAATTTTTTTGCAGATCAGCATAAAACTATATCACGCCAGGTTTATTTCTATTATATTATTATACTGTAAACAACATCTCAGATCATGTTGCTTGGCTTAGAATGACACAGTGTGACTGAACTACAAATGATTGATCCTCCCAAGAAACCCACAGCAATATATATTATTTCGAGATGGAAGACCCACTGTGGATTCGTACAGCAATTTTCACAGAAAATATAATGGACTAATGAGAGCAAATACTAAATCACTAATGAGTCAGCATTGCCAGGCAAAGACTATCACTTGTGTTTGATTGATTGGGAGCTGTTCACTGACACAGCTATTTTTTGACAGTGTGTCTTCTATGCCATTTGGGTGTGAGGCAAGTGATATACCAGGGTTGGGGTTTTTTTCCACTGAGAGGCATCTTTGCAAACACTGAAAGAAACAGGATGCTACAGATTGTAGGAAAATAAGTTTACAAGGGAGAGTGACTGCAAGTAGCAATTATCTTCACTAAGTTATTGAAGAAGAAAGGGACAGGGGAAGTGAGCCACTGCAGACTGAAGCTAATGCTTTTGTGCTTGCAGTCCCAGCATTTCCTTTGCCTCACTAGAGCTTCTGTTGTACTTGGAGACAGAAGTCTGACTAGGCATGGCTCAGAGAAATCTGCTCTCAGGTACCTCATGCTGCCACTGTTAGCAGCAGAAAGTACTTAAAATAATTTGATTGCAAGTGTTTGAAACTTTATCAGAGGCGGTAACCATTGGTGGAGAAAATGCTGCATCTGGGGTGGTTCTGTGAGATGTGCATTGAATATGGGTCACAGCAGGTTATTCTGACAGAACAAAAAGAAGGTGTTACTGCCATCCTGCAAGGACTGTGCAGAAGAACCATCAGCCTTCAGGCGGTTTCATTTCACTCTCTACAGGATCAGGGTTGCAGTCTGTAATTTGATTGCAAGTGTTTGAAACTTTCTGTATCATCAGAGGTGGTAACCATTGGTGGAGGAAATGCTGCATCTGGGGTGGTTCTGTGACATGTGCATTGAATATGGGTCACAGCAGGTTATTCTGACAGAACAAAAAGAAGGTGTTACTGCCATCCTGCAAGGACTGTGCAGAAGAACCATCAGCCTTCAGGCGGTTTCATTTCACTCTCTACAGGATCAGGGTTGCAGTCTCCAGACAAAAGCTAGTGCTTTCAAAAAAGAGCCTTAGCAAGTGTCAGGACCTCCTTCAATCTGTGACAATACTTTTTATCCAAGGGAAAGGAATTAACTTTTGCTGTACTGCAGCTCAGTTACCAGGACATAGTGATCTTTTCAATTGCTTCATTGTTGGTAATTAAATGGATTAGTGCCTGCACCCTTAAGCTTGACATGGATGAGCTGATATTTGGCCATGCTGAATGGGCATTCCCTAAGCTCAGTCCTTCTGCAACCTGTGGTCCTGCTCCTTGGTCATTTGCCTTGCAGTTATCTGAACCCACTGAAACGAGCTTTGGGGTGCCTTTGGGGGTGTTAAATGGAGACTGCAGGCCTGCCCCACCTGCTGAGGAGGAGGGGGGACACAAGTTTATGGGCACTTCCTTGCATGCCTAGGGCCAGTCAGTGCTCCTGAGCATCCTGCCAAGGACCAGTCTGGAACCAGGGCCAGGTGCTTAACAGGATGGTCCAGCAAAGACATAGATTGTTTTAGACAGTCACACACTGCTGTGACTACTGAGCATCTCTCAGAGCTGAACCATGTTTACAACCCTGCACACTTCTACTTATAAGTTCAGGCAAAATGTTACCAGTAAATGAAGTTCTTTATGATTTTCATTTTGTACCTCTGTAGAAATAAATTGACTTCACCACAGTATTAAAAAATTTAAAACATTGTAAGTAATGACTAAATCTGGTTTAGTGTTATTAATGAAGAATCACATTGCTAGGAATGTATTTCCAAAAGAGAATTTAAAAAACTGAAATTTACTGTTCAAACTTTCTATGTGTGTCAAATATGTGTTTATTTTGCTAGCAAACTGAATGTTTTATGCCAGAGATAGAAATATTTGTTAGTTGTTGTTTCATTTCTGTTATTTTCATTTCTTGTTTTCCTTCTCTCCATGTAGAACTTTCAGCAGCAGAAAATCTTCTGCACAATATAGAAATTTTTGCAACTTTTGTTTACTGATACTGGAGAGAAAAATCTCTTACTTATTACATCATAAAGGCTATTATGAAAAAAATGGTTTAATACAAAGCTGGAATGTTGTGACCTTTTTTGCTTTGTTCTGAGGTATTTAAAGTCAGAAATTACAGTATTAATTAAGCACAGTTTGACAGGAAGCTTAGATTAATTAAGTAAATATCTGTCTTGGCAAGTGAAAAGGGGATCCCAACCTGAACAGAAAAAAATGTGATTTTTTTAACTTTTGGTGTCTGGTGCAGCCATGCTAAAAAAAGCTTTGCTTATAATCATGAGACCTATTGAAAGTCAGTATCACTGCAAAGCAGATGAATACACAGTAAGTATGTTTTTGAAGAGTTTTCTTGATAAGAAAGCTTTTTGTGATGTGATCCCAGGATCGATACACTACAAAAGCAATACTTTATATTGGAAGATTTTATCTTTACCTAGTGCAAGGTCTTGTGATTGTAAATCATTGCATTCACACACGGCTGTTCAGGGTGTTCTACAGGGAGACCATCCAGCAAATTGTGATTTTTTTAACATTTGGTGTCTGGTGCAGCCATGCTAAAAAAAACTTTGCTTATAATCATGAGACCTATTGAAAGTCAGTATCACTGCAAAGCAGATGAATACTCAGTATGTTTTTGAAGAGTTTTCTTGATAAGAAAGCTTTTTGTGATGTGATCCCAGGATCGATATGCTACAAAAGCAATACTTTATATTGGAAGATTTTATCTTTACCTAGTGCAAGGTCTTGTGATTGTAAATCATTGCATTCACACACGGCTGTTCAGGGTGTTCCACAGGGAGACCATCCAGCAATACTCCAGGATTACATCATCTACCTGGAGGACAGCCTCCAGGAGCACTGGATGCCTACCATAGTAGAATGCACTTTTGTAGGTAGATCTGCTAAGAAGTGATAAGAAGTAAACAGTAGCTGTATGAAAAACATTAGGTATTCAACCCAATGAAGCAGACTGTGACAGGAACGACTTCTCCATCTGTCTTCTTTTAATTGATACTATCACACTAAATGTTTTCTTGTCACTTGAAATCAATGGGAAAACCCCCAGACCGTTTGCCTACCTCTCTGTATTTATGTCTAGCATTTTTCTGGGCAAGAACTTCAGTTCCTGTGGTATATTCTTCTTAATGACTCAACTGGATGAAGTGGTTTGCTCAGAAAGAAATATATGTGTGTCCAGATTTGCAATCTTTCACAGCAGATTGAAGTGGGGAATGAAGGCCATGGCTAAGTAAGCACTGACCTTTACTTCCTAAAGCTAGGTGAGGTAGCTGGTTAATCTTGTTCCAGCTGAAAAATTAACAGTTCCTGGTATTTTTAGTATTCCCATTTGAAAAACTTGATTTACTAAGACTGGACTGGAAAAAAAACCCAGTGGATTTTGGAAGGGAGCCCTTCTTATGCCTGTCCCTTGCAGTGGTCCCTGCAGAGCCGCAGAGCCAGCGACCCTGGCTCTCGGGCCCTGGCAGGGGGAAGGTGCCAGTTCCCATGGAGACTGTCTGCATCTCAGCACAAGAGGAAGGGAAGCCGGGAGGGATGGAGACAGAGGCACTGGGAAGAGCCAGAGCAGCCTGCATGCCTTGTCACCCGTGGTCACGTCCTCTCTGTGGGCCATCCTGTGTCTCAGCCAAAGCAGAGCAGCGTGTCGGTCTCTTGCTGTGCTGGATTCACCTGAGTGCACGATCTCTGCAGCTGTGGCTCCTTGCAGTGGGTTATGCTCAGTCTTGCTTTTCCTAATTAATATGAGCCTCGCCAAAAAATACTCCATTTACATACTAAATCTGGGGATAAATTTCTTAACAATTCCTGTTATTTCCAGATGTCATCACAAGACTTCAGTGAGGGCATCACTTGAACACAAATAAAGGACTATTTAAGATTCCCCATTTTCTTTGTGTTAATAATCCATCTTTAATTCATGAACTTCTATTAAAATGAAAGGATTTCATGAATTAATGTTTTAAATTCAGTAGTCTATGTGTGTCTTACGTTTCCTCTCATCATTTTAATTAATATACCACCAATTATGGGATATAAAATTGTGACATTTGAAAAATTATTTACAAGAAGTATTTTGAAATTAACTTTTCCATATCTGAAATGTGATAGTTGAAAATTCTATTATAAAGAGGGTTTGTTTTAAATGTTTTCATTTCTAATGGTTAGTCACTGTGGCCTGAAGACTTCATTTTAAATCAAAACATCATTAAGGTCAGGATGTATTTGTGGGACACACAGAAGTTATCTGGACTGTGTAAATTTGAAACCTAGTTAGGAAGCTTAACTGAATCAAATTAGTTAGGAAAGTGAAGCTGGAAGTGAGGATGTGGTTTAGCTTACTAGTCTGAGGTAGAACTAGACCCTTTGTGCCTGATATTATCTGTCTGTAATGCCCTCAGTGGAGGAGACTCAGCATCCTCAGTAGTTACTGTCTGCCTGAATTTCAGTGCCGTGACAGAGTCACAGAGTCATAAAATGTCTGGAGTTGGAAGGCAAATCATGTCATTCCAACCCCTTTGCCATGGATAGGGAACCTTCCACTAGACCAGTTTGGTCAGAGACCCATCCAGCCTGTTCTTGCACACCTCCAGGGATGGGGACTCTTCAACCTCTCTGGATAACCTGTTGCAGTGTCTCACCATCCTAATAGTAAAGAAATTTTAACCTAACCCTGCCCTTCTTCAGCTTAAGGCCATTCCCCCTTGTTCTGTCACCACATGTCCTTGTGAAAAGTCCCTCTCCAGACTTCTTGTAAGCCCTGGGTGATTAAGAATTTTCTATACGCTGTCTAGGTTTCCAGGCAGCAAAACTGCTTATAATTAAACTCCACTTTAATAGCCCCAACAAAATTTTTTATTGGTCACTGAAGAAATCTCATGTAAACCAACTGACAGAGTCACAGAATCATAAAATAGCTGGATTTGGAAGGCAAATCATCTCATTCCAACCTCTTTGCCATGGATAGGGAACCTTCCACTAGACCAGTTTGGTCAGAGACCCATCCAGCCTGTTCTTGCACACCTCCAGGGATGGGGACTCTTCAACCTCTCTGGGTAACCTGTTGCAGTGTCTCACCATCCTAACAGTAGAGAAATTTTAATCTAACCCTGGCCCCCTTCAGCTTAAGGCCATTCTCCCTTGTTTGTCACCACATGTCCTTGTGAAAAGTCCCTCTCCAGACTTCTTGTAAGCCCTGGGTGATTAAGAATTTTCTATACACTGCTTATAATTAAACTCTACTTTAATAGCACCAACAGAATTTTTTACTGGTCACTGAAGAAATCTCATGTAAACCAATTATAATTTCCATAATTTTTCACATGTGTGCTGTTTTGGTTTTTACTCTCAAGAAATTTCACAAACGTTTCAAAGACTGAGTTGCAGTGAAATACTTGTCATTAAACAATGGTATTCCCAGAACAGGTACCTCAAAATTCTGTTGGAGGGAAGATAGTCAAGGGAATACCTAACAGTATCATTCTGCCTAACTCTATCAGGTTGCCAGAGCAGGTTGTACTGATTGTACAGCAGATTGAAGGACGATGATATTGAAGAAAATTTAAAGTGAAACAAGGTAAATCCTGAAGAAATATGAATCTCTAAAGTATTTTGTCTAAGTAGGAAGAGTTTCTGCAGTACTGATCACACGATCAATATGGTGACAATTGTGCTACAGAATGGTAAGGGAAATAAGAGAGATTCTGAGAGCAGAGGTATTAAGAAAAGCCAGAAAAAAACCCACCCAACCCAAACCAAAACCAAAACAACAAACAGCCCACATTTTTGGTGGGCTTTTTTTTTTAGATATTATCAATGATGGAGCTATAAAGAAGATAGTATTAAGAAAAGCCAGAAAAAAATCCAACCCAAATCAAAAACAAAACAACAAACAACCCACATTTTTGGTGGGCTTTTTTTTTTTTTTTTTAGATATTATCAATGATGGAGCTATAAAGAAGATGATCAGAAAGTCTACAAGAGGAGATGTACATCTTTGGTATACTTTCAAGAATTGCACAGGATCTGGTTCAAGATGCAGCAACAGAAGACATTTTACCATAGTGACTATCTCTGCAGGAAAGGCAGAAACCAAAATAGTCTGACATGGACATCTTTTAAAAAGCAGGATCTAAACAAAGACAAGAGCACATCTTAAAAGATTATCAACAATAGTTAAGAGAAGAAAAACAGTTGAAAGAACCATGAATGGTTAATGAGACCCAAGTAGTGATTCAGATTCTATATACACTCTTAAAATTAGGATTTCATAAAGACCAAACACATGCAGAAAACCAACTCAAATGCTAAAAAAGATACTGCCTTTAAAAAAAAAAACACATTCAAAAAAGCACAAATAATTATAAAAGGTAATGAATTCTGTATACAATTGCATGCAATAATTTCATGCCAGAAAATGTTTCCAGGAAGAATTTTCTAAATGGCTATAAAAAGTAAAAAAACTTTAAAAATATCTAAATAAGAAAGAGTCCCAGAGTCCACGAGGTCAGTAGAAGATGGAAGAGTAAAGAGGAGCTACAAAAAATTTCTGCATAGAAAATCATAATTGTGGTTTTGGTGCAACTTTTCTAACTAAACTACTGGAAGTATGACTTGTAATTTTCCAGGAGTTCAGCCTCCTGAACTTACAATCACTACTTTGGAAATTCAGAATCTCTGCTTTTACAAGTAATAATGATCTGACATTTTTACAAATGGCCATTACCTTTCAAGGTGATTATTTCAAAATGCAACCTCACAAGAAGATACGAGTGTATAGGAGATAATAGAGGTCTATATTTTCCAATGGGAATTATAGGACTGAATTTAAGTTAGTTTTCACAGTTTTCAGCCACCTAGGTGTAAATAAGAAGGTTCATGTATGCACATAGTTACACACATTTCACCTTGTTCATTCCCAAGAAGACTTAATGGAAACTGCAGCTTGGATAAGGCAAATCAAAATCTCGATGTTTTATTTGCACATGCTACATTATTCGTTCAGTTAGTTATAGAACAGCACATCTACTTTTAATTAGTATTTTTATGAGCATCTAGTAAGTGATACCAGCAGTCCAAAAATGCATTACGTCTGTTTGAATAGGATTCAAGGGTCAGTAAAAATAAAAATAGTAATAGCACTCCTTGAAAAAGACAGTTAATTACACTTCTATGAAGAAGAACAGGACTGCAGAATAAGTACCTGCTATATTAGAACTCTCATTTCACATGTATCATGCAGGGTCCTCAGGCAGCTGAGCAAGAGTACTTCAGATTAAATTGTCTGGCATTTGTTGGCAAGGACCCTGCCTTAATACCAGCTCCCTCCCTAGAGTTATTTCTAACCCTTGTTTATCTGTTTTCCCTACCTTCATTTTATTTCCTTCTATAGGTTTACAATATGTGATAAAAGCACTTTCACCTGGTATTGTTTAGCATTGTTATGTGACCTTAACTTTGATGAATTAGAACAAACAAACATGATCCTCAGAACACAGGCAGGAGGGAGAAATTTATTTTAAAAATCAGCAGGACTAGGTTTTATGCTCTCAAAAAGAACTCTGGCTGCTCACATGTCATTGTCAGAAGTAAAATGGGGAGTCACATGTAGAGATTATTGTCCCTGCTCTTTTTTCCAAATACTGCTGTGGCACCAACACCTAAAGACTGCAGGCCCTGGAACCTTTCTGAGCCATCCCATGACAACCATTGCCCTCCCAAACTGCTTCTGGGCAGATTTGGGAGATCACATGTGTGAGAACATCTCCCAGTAACAGTCTGGTTACAGATGGACAGTGTGGAGAACATGGAGGCCATGCCTGGTATGGAGCTGGGGTGAGCAGATGAATAACTCATCAAATCTGCATGCCAAGTGACACAAAATGTTTCAATACTAATAAAGTACATATAAATATATCTTCAAATTATGAAATCCAATTTTAAAATAATCCCCCTCCCCAAATAATGCACTTTTATTTTCTCTTGGCTCCCAATTTGCAAGTTATAGGTTTGACTTCCTGCAGAATTTTCTCTAGCCACAGAAGACAGAAACTTGTTTATGCAACTCATAAATGCAAGCTGAGACTCTTACATAATTACAGGTCTCCAAACAATATGCATACAGGAGCTGGCAAGGCTACACTGGATATACAGTTTTAAGACACAACAGCCTTTGAAACAAGCAGAGAATCTCATTACCCAGTTGCATAAATCCATGGTTCAGTCACATCTTGAACTGTGGGCAGTTCTCCTTCCCAAATCTCAGAAAATACAGAATATAACTGGGAAAGATCATGAGCAGTGTGACAAGCATATTCAAAACTATACTGTTGAAAATAATATATTAAAAATATTCAAAAGCTGGAAGGGGTTTTTTTTTGTAATATGGGACCTTTAATAAGTAAACATTAACTGGGAGTGAGGAGTAGGGAAAAGTATCATATTAAAAAAAAGGCACAGAGAGGTTCATGGGGAATGGCTGCTCACAGTCTCTGGCAAAGCAAGACCTACAGGTTAACAGAGGTAAGCAGATGGCAGACTCAAAGAAAATGAAAGAAATTGATTTTTGCCATTGTGCAGGTAAATACAATACTTTTCAAATGCAAAGCATCTACATGAGTTCAAAAGATTTAAAAAAAATCAAAAGAAAAAAATCAGGGCTGTTAATTACAAAGACAACATCTTGGACTCAAGTAGTCTCCAGAGCCAGAAAAACATTCTAAGGAAACATAATTATATTTTTGACCTTTTCTTTTTCTCTTCTTCTAAGTATCTGCTTTTGCCTTCTTGGGGACAGGATATTAAGGAAAATGGATGCATCCATCCCATGCTGTAAATACAAAATCTTTCCTTTGTTTTAGAACTGCCAAATTAGAAATAATCAAAATGCCCCTCAAGATTTTTTACCTCTGCACAACAACTCCAGAAGGTATGATGTAGATTTCATTTCCCCTCCATTATTTCTATGAAAACCACAGATTTGCCTCCTGAGCCCTGAGCCTTTTTCCCCCCAGAAAGCTCTGAATATTGCTAGGGGACACTTAAGTGACAAGGCAAGCTCAAGTGTAAAGGAAATGCAAGATGTAAAGCTGCTTTACAGTATTTCATCACCAAGACTTTGCGTTTATGCCGGTGCATTTGTTCTGAGAGTGTCAGAGATCTCTGTGTGCTGCTCCTCCTTTACAAGGGCACTGCTAGCTCCAGTACAAAGCTCACAAGAGCTCACTTAAAGCCATGATGTGGGTCCCAAACTAATTCACACAGCACAAGCACAGTTCCTCTCCTCCTGCCTTGGGCTGCGAATCCAACCTCTGCCTTGGACATAATGATTTTGTGAACTGAGCAAATGATGCTGGGAGACAAACTACCCTTTTACAGACTTGTCCAGGCACACAGCTTTTGCTCTTGTTTTTGTTAAGGCAAATGGGACTAGAGCACTTGTATGAGGGAGACAGAAGCTGTGAAGGATGGACCCAGTATTGTGCAGCCCAGCATGGATAAAGAAAGAACAAAGTCTGCCTCTGGACAAGTGGACTGGGGTATCAGCCTCAGGGGTGAAGCTTGGGTTTGGGGAAATTAGCAGTTATTCTGAATGAAGAGTTGTGCTAAGACACACATTTACATGGAGAGGTTTAAAATTAGGAAGTAGCATAAAATTTCTCATTTCTCTCTTTAATCGAAAGACTGCTTCATGACATCAAGGAGGCAATCAACCTTCCAAATGATGTCTCTGAAGGAATAACTGCATGTTGTTCATGATAACAAGTGCATCTTCTGTGAAAGATTGAAACAGTAATCAATTGGAACACAAATATCTCCACTGTTATTTATAAAGGAGGAGTACAGAATTAAGGTAGTGTATAGTATATCTGACATAAAAATTGGCAGTTATCTAAAAATATGTAACCTCTGGCTGGCAAGTAGGTAAATAACATAGAGCTTAGCAGGGATCTTTATGCCAATACTTCCTCCATCACTTTGCATGGCACAATTTTGCTTTCAGTGTTGAGATACATACTGCTTCATTTAAAATTAAGTCCCTTATTGTCTCAGTGGGTATCTCAGGCAATATTTGAAGTAATTATGTCACTTCAAAAGCAGCACAGGAAAACAATATTGTGCCATTTTATTTCTCTTCACAGCTGTCCAAACAATGTTAAATGAATCAGAAGTGCCCTGCATTTAGAGAAACAATATAAATTCAAAATCTCTCCAGCACAGCAAGAACCACTGAACAATTAGCAGGAGTCCTTCTGACTAAATAAATATATTTTGCACTTCTGAAGCCATCCAACAGAAAAACACACCACAAAAAATTTAAAAATCCCCAACCTTTAACAGTATTAATATGTCACACAATAGAGATAATTCCATAATTGCTTCAATTTTTTTTTTTTACAGTAGAGATGTGTTTCTAAAATTTAGCACACTAAATGCCATCCTGTTTGGCCTGCATGAAAAATCATTCACATCTACTTTAGGTTTTTTCACTTGACAGTTATCATCTTTGTTGCTTCAGTGTCCTCTGTCATGCTCTAGGTATCTGCTTGCTTAAAGTGGGGTCTGGGAATCATACCTAGGTCAAATGAAGCACAAAGATAAGATCTCAAAACCTGACTTGGCTCCACACATGTTTAAGTGCAATATAAGTAAGTATGTAAGTATACAAAGATAAGGAGATCTCAAAACCTGACCTGGCTCCACACATGTTTAAGTGCAATATAAGTAAGTATGTAAGTATTTAGGTAATAATTGCTAGTGACACAAATTGAGTTGTGGAACAGCTTTCTTGGGGAAATGTTTTTTTTTCCCCCCCACTTTATACTTTTATATTCCTGTAATACTGTTTCAGAGATTGGAGGAATCACAATCAACAGAGTCTGAAAAAGCAAGATTTAGGTAAATAGAGAAATATCTAAAATGAAAATACTGATATGAATAATCAGGGATGCCACAGAGAACTCATACCAAATAAGAGAGGTGCCACCAACAAAGGTATGACTGGAGCCTCAGCCCAGCACACTGCTAAAGCTAAATTTAACAAAATGAGTGATTGTCAGAATGAAGCGTCAGTGGATCATGTTTATGTATGAAAAAGATAACCAAATGAAATTAAATTCAACCAAATTCAAGGTATTTACTTGGTGCCTCATTCAAAGCATCTAAGTAGCATTTTTACTGAAAGATAATATTCTATGATCCAGACGTGGTTAGGAATATGTTCACAAATATGTTTGAATATGTTCCAGACAGTTGCTCCTGTTGGAGGCTGGACTTCAGATGGACAAATTGAAGCTTTCAGAGCCAGTCTAATATGCATAAGAGAGATGGAAAATACAGGTATAGCTACCATGTGGTGACTGGCACTGCTTAGCATTCATTTGGATTCCAAGCTGCAATGGAGAAATGGTGCAAAGTTTGGATACACAACACTTATCAACATGATGAATGAAATGTAAGCATCTTCTCTTTTTCTGTGCATCATGAAGGAAGAAAGAGTCCAAATCTTATTACAGCAGTAAAATCTAAGGCAATTTCCACACAAAGGGGTTGTTACTCAAAAAGCATTTGCAGGAGTCATCTGAGAGATGGGAAAAGAAGTTCTAATTTTGTTTCCCTATTGCAATGGGCAGGGCAATTCTGTGCATTCTTTTCCCTGTTTATAAAATAAGGACAGAGCAATAATGAGTTCTTGGGTTTTATGATTCACTTAATGTTTGCGTAGCACTTGAAAATATCAGGAGTAACATTAAAAAAATAACTACTGGATGTATTACAGCAAACACAAATACCTCTATTTCCAGCATGCTACCTTGTATTAGTTATATATTTTCTTGAAATATAACATGATTTTTATGTAATAAGAAATAAATTACTAGGTAGCATACTAAGTAAAAACTTGGCATGAAATACTTTAAACAGTAATTTTCATCCCAGGAGAAACAAAGGTATTTAAAAGATGCTTTTACAATAACAATAAACCATTAAAAAGTTGGCAGAAATTCTCTGGGTATAATTGCAGCTCTGCTTGTTTCAAAATGCCTATTAAATCTGATTCACCAGGACTGTACTACTAGCATGCCTCTGCCTATGGGAAAAGCCTAGGCAATAATTTAAAAGACTTTAAATTGTAAATTTAGAGCTGTTGTAATTAATTGTGAATCATTAGAAACAGCTTAATTATATTAAAAAAAGCACAACAAAACAAAACAAGATTGTTTATAACACAACAGATAATTAGGAAACTGCTGCAGAATCCAAAGATTTGCCAGAATACGTGTAGTACAAGAGAGAAAAGAAGAGAAAAAGGCATATCAGACATAATCATGCTTGTATACCAAACCTCAAATTTTCCATCAAATCGTTTCAGCACTGAATCTTCCCTGGGGTTTAGTGGAGCCCTCAAACCTCAAATTTTCCATCATATCCTTCAGCACTGAATCTTCCCTGGGGTTTAGTGGAGCCCATCCTCACATGTTTTTACAGCCCCCAGGTAAACCTTTGTGAATGTTACCTAAAGTTGGGCTGAAGAAAATTTGGAGAGATAAAAGAGCCTGGCTGCCCTGTGATTTGTGAGGAGAGGTTATGAAGATTCAGTTTGGGAGGTGGGGTGATCGGGATGTACAAACTATAGATACACCTGTGTGTTTAAACCTCTTTTTTGTCCTATCAAGTAGTTTGTAAGATGAAATATGGGGTTTTCTGTGTGTCTAAGGATTGTTGAGAAGGTTTAGGAAGTGCCACGTGGTGCTCATGCACTCATGAGCCTGCACAGGCACCCCCAGAGAGGGCTCCATGTCCATCCCAGGCCCACAGGGAGGGCCATGTGTCAGCTGGAATGGGGCACACTGCAGAATGTTAAAAGGCATTCTGCAAAGTAAATGGCCATTATTTTTCTGTTTTCTAATGCATTACAACTGAATGCTCCTATCTTCTTGGTATTATCTTGATAACTTATACTTTGTTTTTTTCTCCTAAAGCACATACGTCTACGAAAAGTCTTCTGTTGAGAGTCCCATCTGCTAAAAAAAAAACATTAAAAACCACAAAAACCTGGAAATTACAAAATCAAGGTATCAAAGTACATGCTTGGAATTCTAGCAGAAAAATGTTACCCTTTAAAGCTTGTATAGTCAGCACTGGTAACACAGAGAAACTACTTCAGTTGTGGCACAAAAATGTTTCAGTCATATTAAAAAGCACAAAAACCTGGAAATTACAAAATCAAGATATCAAAGTATATGCTTGGAATTCCAGCAGAAAAAATGTTACCCTTTAAAACTTGTATAGTCAGCACTGGTAACACAGAGAAACTACTTCAGTTGTGGCACAAAAATGTTTCAGTCATACTGTCCACACACCTTGAAGTCACACATAGTTCATAGAGCCTGATGAAGCTGAACCTCTATATTTAGTAGAAATCTAATGACGTATGAGCTTCTTGGCCAGTTTTACAGTTGTGTAGTCACTCAGCATAATCACATTATATTGGAATATATTGAAAACATAGGAATCATTCTGGCAAAACAAACTAATGCCTTACATTCTGCATTGCATTGTCAGGAGTGACTTGCAGCAGGAGTTTTTCAGGGAAACAGAAGGAAGAGATAACTCCTCTCCTTTCTCTGGGTTTGTCATTTTCTCCTGCTAGTTAAAAAGCAGCTCCAGCATTGGCTGGGAAAAGCCTTTGTGCTAGGACAACAGAGCTTATGGCTATTCTGTTCCTAGCATAGCTTCTGCAATTTAAAATAGAGCAATAGACCAAAGAAGAGAGTACAAACTGTGGCCAGCTGAAGCGAATAGTCTCTGTCTGAATGGTAATTTAGAGACACCTTAGCACTGACTTCAAATGTGCTTCAGAATGTACTTTTCATAAGGCGGAGATGCAATTAAATTAAGTTCCTCTCCAACAATAGTTTACAGCTACCTATTAT
This sequence comes from Passer montanus, assembly GCF_014805655.1. Classification (NCBI taxonomy): domain Eukaryota; kingdom Metazoa; phylum Chordata; class Aves; order Passeriformes; family Passeridae; genus Passer; species Passer montanus. Next base: position 26,047 of record NW_024368208.1, read on the forward strand.
AAGCTTGTGAAAAGTGTCAGTGGAGATACTGAACACATATCTTGCTAATTTGAACTTCTCTTAAAAATTAAATTTTCTGTACATTTGCACAGTATTATTCTGCTTCTGTCTAGCAGCACATTCTATTCTATTCTAGAGGAGCTGTGTTCTATTATTCATGGCTAATTTTAATTACTGTATCTGTAAATTTCAGCCACATCCTAATTTACCACGTTGATTATCCATTAAGATCCTGTGAACTGTAAACTGTTATTTCCATCTCTTCCTCAGCAATCATGACTGTTATTCACTCAGTCTTCCCACTGCAGAGTTTTCTATTCAGAGATGAAGTTGGTTGATTATTTATTTTTGTAGTAATGGTGTCCAAAACAGTTAATGTTCAACTGACTGCATATTTTCCTCACTGGAACAGTAACGGTTTCAAACTGCACTATGTAAGACTGAAAGTCTGTACAATGAGAAAGAAACTCATTCTCTATGCTCATTCTCCTGTTTGGAAAATATGCTGGTTTTGATTGCATGGAAAGCCATACTCAGAGTCATGTACCTTTCACAGCCTTTTAAAGTCTGGGAAGAGTGGTCTGAGCATGGAGCTGTCAGTCTTCAGCAACCACAGTCACTCCTAAGGAAATTGTGGAAAAGCTGTCAAGTTTGGAGGTTAAAACTGCTTGTTGTGGATGTCTGGGAAGGAAGACCACGCCTGTGAGAGACATGAGCTGCTGTGGGTTTATTCTGTATTCCCACCTGCCCGAAGCTTGCCGCTTGCCTCTCCTGCTCTCTGGCCATGGCTCTCCACTGCAGCTCCCAGCAGGCACTCTTGAAGGAAGCAGGTGACCCCAAGCAAAAGGGTTGTGAGGTTGTTGCAGCACCCCACAGGTTAAGCAGGGTCCCCAACAGCAGGGCAGTATGGGCTGTAGTGACTTGCTTAGGAACAGACCACTCCTGGTCTGTTTTTGCCCAAGTTTTGGTTCTAGGAGATATTTCCTCCCCTCACACCCAGGCCCTTAAAAAATCTGACTCATTCTTTCCCCACAGAATGTGCACATATCTGTCAAGATACCATTGCACCCTCTTCATTCATCCCTGGGAAATAGACTTGTCTTTCTTCTGTTTTCTACCTTCCCTTTTCAGTAATGTTTCAGTTGCCAAAATTACAGTGTTTCCACACCAGTTCCACTAACCATGTAATCCTTACATCCTGCTTCAATTTCCTCTTATAGCAGAGCATGTTTTTGATTTCTAAGACTCTTTTGTTTTATTTTTCTTAGACTCAGCTTTATTTTCTGTCTTGTTCTCCTTTCCCAGCTCTGGGCTTATTTCAGACAACCCTAATTGAGAGAACATCTTTCCATTTACTCTTTCCACCTGGTTTTATTCTTCCATATGTTCATCCTCAGGAGCTTCCCACAGCTCATTGGATCCTCAGTGCCTTTAGACTGTGGATAAATCAGTGTGAGGACCCAGTCTGGCCTTGACACACTTCACCTGAAGTGCTGGATAGCTCTGGCACACATTTTTCTACATCATTTTGGGTAAGTCATGTATTTGCAGGACTTTCATTCATCATTTGAAAAAGGAGGATACTTGTTTTTTTGTTTTCCTTTCCTTTGCCATCTATTTTTCACAATGGAGTCAGCCCAACAATTTTAGAGCTGGGGCAAGGACTTCTGATGAGCTTATGGAACTAACAGCAGATTTTATTTCAAAAAGCCCACAGGAGTGCAGAAAGTAGTGTTTCTCCCTGTTCCTACCTACCTTTACTTAGAGCTTTCCTTAGAGGCAGGTGCAGAGTTGCATTTGAAGCAAAGGCCAGCCTGTATCCCCATGTAGATGGGACCTGGGCCATGGACATGAGCTGAAACCCCACCTTGGGCTGACCCTGCATTAGAGATTAGAGCAGGGGCTGGCTGTGTCTCTGTGTTTCCTTACACTCTCCTTCAGCCCACCAACAGGTTTCTGTGAAGGATCCTGCCAGGTTGAGTCCTGCTGGGGGCTGATACTCCTTTCTTTTTCACCCAGAAAATGAAAGTTATCTGTGTCTTTTTAATGGGAAAAATAATTTGAATTTTCTATATTAAGTGCACTTATAAACAAGTCAGTTTTGTTTGTCTAATAATCCTGCTTTTCATTTTCCTTTGAATGGATTTAGGAATTTTTAGCCAATATGTACACAAATTCTTATCCTGTATTTGTCTAGTGACAGCAAAATATACTTTAGAAAGTAAGAATAATGCAATATAGCTACAGAGATCTGACAAAAACAAAGCAAAGGAAATTATCATGAAGCACAGAAAGGCCAACTAAAACCTCTTCAATTTACCTGTTGTGAAAAGATTCTTTTCCTGATATTATTGCTGGAGGTAGAGAATCAGGAATTAAGATTTCTTTAATTTTTTAACTGCCAACAACTCACCACCATTTAGAGTTTATTATGAGTGAATAACTACATCAGGCATTTACCAACTCCATTTGAGACACAGACAAGTGTTGGAGGTTTGGATAGTGAAGCTGATTTCAAATGTTTGCAGATGCACCATCTGTGGCTATCAAAACTGTCTTCAATACCATATGTGAGCCCAACTCAGATACACTACAAAACCACGCTGGGAGAGAGGGCGTGAATTGTTGGAAGCAAACATTTATCTGAAGATAAATAAAGGCAAAACGGCATTGAATGGCAAATATTACCACTTGATTTCTCTTGGAAAATGAAGGAGAAGCTATTCTTTTCTGGACTGGGTGATGACCAGTGTCTCCAGCTTTCTGGGAATCAACAGAAAGCCACTTGTTGTGAAAAGTCTCAGGTCTGTAATGCCAACCCCCATCATGCAATTACTTGATTATCAGATGTTTTTTGTGTGTGCTCATGATGCATTTCACACCCATGAAGGTTCTCCATAAGCATCCCAAAAGCTTGAGCACAAGAGTGCCAAGGAGCTTGACTGACTGACTGAGAGAAGTGACCTGGGCAACCTCTTCACCTTGTTGCAAGAAATACCTGATTTGGGAAATGATTCTCTTCTGTAGATGAACAGGTCTTTTTGTTGTCCAGCTGTAGGCACAGGTTTTTAGTAAATATCCAATATGATCATTCTCCTTTCAATTTGATCAGATGAAGTTTTAAACTATTGTCATCCTGACACTGTTCTCTCCCTCCTTCTCTGCTAAGAAGGGGCTGGTGTCCCACTGTTATTAAGAACCCACAGGGGCACCCACTGGGCTGAGAATCCTTGGCTCACTGGGCTATTTGGAGGCTCTCTGTAGGGCCCTGCTGGGTAAAATGTTTCTATTATAGATTACTATATATAGTCTGTTAAACATAGTCTGTTAAACTGTGCAGAAATGTCAGGTGCCAGCATGTGCACATGCCTCCTGATACAGCCTCATATGTAACATATTGAAAAAGTTCTTTAGTTAAAATGTCAGCACATCTAATGTGGAGGAAGAGGAGAGATATTTTTTTCTTTTCTTTCAGTAAAGTTATATTTAAGAACCCACAGAGGCATCCACTGGGCTGGGAGCCCTTGGCTCGCTGGGCTATTTGGAGGCTCTCTGTAGGGCTCTGCCAGGTAAAATGTTTCTATTTTAGATTACTATATATAGTCTGTTAAACTGTGCAGAAATGTCAGATGCCAGCATGTGCACATGCCTCCTGATACAGCCTCATATGTAACATATTGAAAAAGTTCTTTAGTTAAAATGTCAGCACAAATGTGGAGGAAGAGGAGAGATATTTTTTTCTTTTCTTTCAGTAAAGTTTGAAAAAAGATTTTGGAAAAAGAAGAAATTAGTGTTGTGGGACAGCATCAATGAGAAACATATTTTAAAAGCACTTATAAAACATTTCTCATCATGGAAAATGAGACCTAATTTGGTTTTGAAAAGGAAAAATGAAATAAAAATTTTAAAATTTAGAGCTTTTTTTCAGAAAACTAATTGCTTTGCAACGTCTAAATAATCTATGACATGTCTTCAGACAATGGGATGTTCTAACATATCAATTGAGAGTTACATGTGAAACAATGTGTCAGTGGGTCAGAGCACTTCAAAGGAGGTTATGAGCTTGTTAACACAGATAAATCAAAAGGGAGACTCTCATTCAAAAACAAGTTTGATAACCACAAGTCATCTGCTCCCTTACTTTACAGTTGGGAACTATTTAAAGCTTTTCAACAAGAATATGATGTGTGGTAAGTAATCAACATTAATAACAGATATTTTGCCCTGAAAATACTACCCTAGCATAAAATGAAGATTGATTCTTTGTTTTGGGAGGTGTGAAATACGTGAGCATGAAGGCTGAGCAGGAGCTGCTAAGGTGATTGCCCCTAAGCCACCCTACTGCCACGTCCCTGAAGCTACAAGGGAGCCCTGAGATTCTCTGCTCATTTGAAGGGAGAAACAGCATCTTTCTAACACTGGGAACAAGGGTATGCTTGGGGCTAATCCTGAAGTCATTGCCAGGAGAGCTGGCCATGCTCCCCTGCAGCAGGAGTAGATGCCCACCAAGCCTTCCTTTTCCCTGATAATGCTCAAAATATTTGTGGGATGAGACAGATTTCCTCCTCAGACCTCTCCTTTGTGGAACAGTTGTAGTGTTTCTCCAAATAACAGGGAGTGCACATAACAGGAAATAATTTACTGATTATCTATAAATGCCTACAGGGCTCTTCTTTAATATATTCTCTGGATTTTTGATCATAACATTATGTACTGCTAGTCATCAAAATAATTTAAATGAAAGCAATGGTAGTTCTTAACAATATGACTCTAGAGTCTAATAAAAGTATTCCTTGTCCTGATACACTGCTTACTCACGCTTGCATAGAGAGCTGAGCTCGAAATTAAAGAATGCAAGTGCTTTCTGAGTGGGCTGTTGACTAACAATGCAAGAACCTCAACGTTTCCAGGTCACCAGCATCCTCAGTTTAGGGGACTGTCACTATAAATTCCTTAATTGTGTCAGGTCCACTGAGTGAGTGAGGCAATGAGATTTTCCTATATTAACTCCCTTGGACAAGGACTTACATTACACCTACACCTTGCCTAAATTTGGCACAATTTAAGAAACTCTGAAAGGCTAGGGAGAAAGAAAGCTTTCTCTTTCACAGCAGAACGTGACTACAAGAGTTCTGAAAGTCTCTAGGCACCTCTAAAGTCATTCAGACTCATCTCAGTCTGTGGTATCTAAAGTACTTCCCACATGTTTTAGAAACGCCTTGGAAGCTTGAAGATGTATGAAATTTTCTTCTTCAGTGAAAGTCAAAGGTTATGCAGAGAGATGATTATGTTTAGTCCAGTAAAAATTATTTAAGCATACTTAAAGATTTTTTGTATGGTTATTTAAAAATCAACAAGAGAAAGCCCAATATATCTGTTACCAGGCTCCCAAATGGCTAGAATGGCCAGAAGAAACCAAGTTTTTTTTTCCCTGCTTGAGGCATTTGAATCCAAAGAGTGTACATGACCACAGTCACTGTAAGAAGAGGTACTATACTTTCTGTAACATCCCTTGAAGCTGAACCACTGCACAGCCAGGAAAGTCTGAGAAACAAAGTGTGGCTGTGTTACCTAGTGAGGAAATATTCATTCAAGATGATACAGTCCAAAGATCTCTTCCTCCTGAATTTTTCCTGCATATGTTGTACTAGATAATCACTGGATTCAATGGCAGTAGCAGCATATGAAACATTTTGCATCATTGCCTGACACTGTTTTTTCTGAAATCTAATTGTCTTTATCAGTATATTCCACCACAAGATGAGTCACATGAAATGAAATTACATATTTTAAGAGGTGTTAATGTTTGCTTCCATCATGTTGCGTTGTTTTTTCATCCTCTTCTTCCAGGGTATTTGACTGTTCAGTCTCTGTCCCAGCCTCACAAAGAGAGCCTATAGGGATATGCATGATGCTTGATAGCCCTGGTCAGGATATACAAGAAAACTTCTCAATTTGATGCAAAAATGAGGGAACTTAATGAATTTTTCATGTTCAGCTAAGTATTATGCTAAACAGAGTGATGCTGATTTCAAAAGAATACCCAAAGCTTCTAGTTTGGGGGAAGGCAGAACAAATGATCACTTTAATATTTAGAAATTCATAAAAAAGGGAAGATTTCAAAATGAAAACCACTGGTCTCAGTGATGTGCATGAAGATTAAGAATCATATCTGGAAGCAGACAATAAAACTACAACAATATTTCCAGTCCAGGTGTAGACATTTATGGACAACTGTCCAGGAGATTAAATTGTGATTCTAATGAAATTCCCATCCTGCTTTCCCTTACTAAATGAAGTTCTGAGAAGCTAATTCTGTCTGTGTAGTGTGTTGTGAAGATATGAACCCCTAATTAAGCAGCTGCAGTAACAAGACACACTGAACTACACAAGTGGTCAGATGTGGTCTTTTAACAGACACACCATAGGAGGTAGAAGACTGACAAGAAGTCAGCCATGAGCATCCCAGTCCAATTAGCAGGTCCTGCTTTCCCTTACTAAATGAAGTTCTGAGAAGCTAATTCTGTCTGTGTAGTGTGTTGTGAAGACATGACCCCTAATTAAGCAGCTGCAGTAACAAGACACACTGAACTACACAAGTGGTCAGATGTGGTCTTTTAACAGACACACCATAGGAGGTAGAAGACTGACAAGAAGTCAGCCATGAGCATCCCAGTCCAATTAGCAGGATGAGAACAGAAATGTTATTATTAATCATGTTGTCATCTTAAGACTGAAAGTAAACAACTGAGCAAGGCTCACTCACTGTGCTTACATAGTTTGAGCAGCATTGTCTCAAGATGTGCCAAGAGCTTTTTTGCATTTTCTATTCAACCATCAGGATGACTCAGACACCAAGATACCACAAATAAGAATAGGGGATCTCCTGGGGATCATGAGAGAGTTGGGCCAATGTCCAGTATTAAGAAACTTGACTGTGAAGTGTATCAATGAAAGATTAGGGACACTTTTCTAACTGTATATACACTGAGGAAAGATTTATAGGAACATTAAAAGTTAAAGATATATTGACATAATTCTAGCCAAAAGGTTGGAAGTCAGAAAGCTTTTACAAATCATACACTGAGACATTGTAAGCATCATAGAAGCTTACAGGTAAATAAGAAGGTAAAATTGATGGCAACCTGATGCTGATATTTAAAGACAGCAGCTTGATAAATTTTCAAGCATTAAAGGCTTGGTCAAAACAGATATTGATAAAAGGAAGTCTAGATGTCACCAGTGGAATAAATATTAAGGGAAAATTATCAGAATGTGTAGTGGATGATATTAGAAACAATAAACACCATAATCAGATACTAAACAGCTGGTGGTCTAAGATTGTTACAAAATTAAAAGATAGGAGAAGTGGGTAAATTTTAATCACTCATTTTATATAGCATCCAATGAATACCTGAAAATATATTAAAAAACAATTGGATAAGACAATTGCTAAATAATCTGAAGGATGACTAATGCTGTGATAAATGCCAACTGACTAGCAGGGAAAACACATGCTTTGCTTAAGACTACTATCAACAACTTGACCCCTTCTTTTGAGAAGAACTTGTGAAGAAAAGCCTGTGTTTTCAGCATTAGTCCAAAATCTGATGGCATAGACTAAAGGTAATTCTGTGCCACATGTAAATTGCAATATGAATGGATTAATGTGCAGTGCAGATTGATGAAAGCAAGTCTGTGTTCATTCATGAAGAGCAAAGGTGTTCATTCACTGTGCCAGCAGACAGCACATCATTCACTGACACAGCAGTCTGCACAAAGATCCAGATTATGCATAACAGAGAAGTGATGGTTAAGAGGATCAGCAGAGGCAGAGAATAATGAGAATAGCAATCCAGGTGACTGGAAAACTTATTACACTGAAAGCAAGTCAAAGGTGCATGAAATTAATTAAGAACTGTCTCAGAGACCCATAAAAGTTCTGCTGTGCACAGGATTTAGGTGTCTTGCACAATGTGAACACTTCTGCTTAAAGGTATATAAAACAAAGTTCCTAGGGGAACAAGCCTGGAGGTGTCCTTACAATTTTACTGTCTGGTTGGGGTTCCTTCACTGTGGCTTTAGAGAGAAATATCCCCACAGGCTTCCATACTTTGGTTTTTCTTGGTTTAGTGCTTCATATTTTTATAATCTTATGCAAATTTAGCTGCTCTCTCCTTTGACATAGTCAATAGATCCAATGTTTTGGTGTACACCAGTTGTAAATTTCACATATGTCTCTGGCATGTCTTTCATGAAACCATGATGTCTTGTCCTAGCTAACAATTCTGCAAGAGACCTTTGATTTTCTTTTCCCCTTCTTTTTTCTTATTTTCCTGTATGATCCTTACAGACACCACCACACACCTTACTTGTTTCTCACTTCTACCAGTAAGAAATTGCCATGGCCCTGGCTCCACTCTCCTGTTTAGCTTGTGCCCTAAGTTCTTTCTCCATAGCTCTCAGCCTCTTAGTTCAGTATCTTTTTCTCTCTAGCTACACTGGCAGAGGCAATTCCAGTCTGCTCACAGCTGCTCCCCGTGAGCACAATCCTAGCCAGATGCTTTGATCAAAACTTTCTTCTGCAGAAGAACACTGTTGTGGCTCTGCAGCTCCCTTTTCTGAACAGCAATAAACTTACAAAAAAGGGCAAAGTGTGGTCTTGTCAGGTCCTCCCCTCAAGGTACCGATTAACAGGTCAGATTAACTTAATTTTCCTCCTTCTCATCTCTGCTGTAAGTTCTTCTTTGAGTTGATTATTTCAAAGAAAACATAACACTTGACAAGAGCAAATATTTTTGCCCCTTTTTTTCTGTCAAATATTCTCACTATTCCCAAATACTTTCCTGTCTGTGTCTTTTGTGCAAAAATTACCCATTGTGTAATTTTTGAATTGCAGTCTCTTTTGAGGATGTGTATTTGTGTAGCGCTTCTCACAAGGAGTTCTCCCCACTAAACTTATTTCAAAATTCCATGGGGAAAAACCCACCCACTGAACCAGCAGGACAGCAGATTGAGCAGTCCGTATTTCTGGAGCAACCACACACACCACAATACAAAATAGCATTAAATTTGTCAGTCTGTCAGTCTAGGATTGAGTTCTCCCCTCTTCACCATAAAAATAAAAAGTGTGCACCTGTTGCACACATCCCTTGAAGACACACACCATATGGCAACCATCAGCGAGATGCAGGACAGTAACAGTCCAAAATAATATGTTCCTTTTTACTGTGTAAGAAAAAACTTTGATGGCTGCTGTCAAAGTTGTACACATATCATCAGATGCAAGATTTTCCTTTCCATAATTGACCGCCAGGGTGCTTTCTAATTAAATTTCCCCTTCCTACAACATTATGTGAAAGGTATACAGTAACCAGGTTTGCATTTGCTCTGCGTTTACTTGCTCATCAGAAAATAAATAGAAGTGCTTCAAAACCAGGATGGAATTTTTTATCATTTGTGTATCTAAAATTTACAGTCCAGTTTTGAAAGGGATAATTGTAAATTTAAAGGGATAAGTCTCACTGATGCTACTGAGAATGTACTTTCCCAGGCACATAATTTTAAAAGGTTGCCCTAGTGCATGTCTATTTTAAACACAGATATGCAAATAAATCATCCCTTTTTTTTTCCCCTAATACCTGAACAACAAAAGCTGATTTTCTGACATGCAAACCTACAGCAGCTGTCTGATCTTTTAATCTGTTACATATGCTTCGTCTGGTGCTCTCCCTGTAGGAGAACACAAAACTGCTGTAGACACCATTACACTTCTTGATCTGAAAATTCAAGACCTGTGCCCTTTTATACTCCCAAAGTGCACAGGGGATCTTAGTCAAAGCTGCTTAGCAACTGAGGGATTTAGAAAATACACTGTGCACACTCCTCTGGTCACTGAGCTGTAGGATTTTGGAAGCAGCTCTCTCTTTCTCTGCTTATCATTTTAATCAATTAAAAGGGTTGTCCATCCTGTGCTAATCTCCCTTCAACTCTTACTAGCTCAAAAGACTCCAGCTGATTATTGTGCAGATTAACAGGATATCAGACAAATGTTAATTTAGATGTCACAAAGTCAGTGTCAGTATTCACTGAACATCTCTAAGGTCTGCTGAGCAGAGATGAATATGATTAAGAAACGAAAAGGAAGAATGTTTGAGGTATGGCTATTTTTGTCTTCTCCAAATCCCAGACATACATGAAAGACTGTCTCCTCATCTCTGCTCAAGAACTGAGATGGGAAAGAAGCCTTTGCATTTTATTTGTTCAGACCTTGACAACACGAAAAACACAATCCAAACCCTATTTTTGTCTCTTTCCTATCACACAATCTAGGAGTCAAAAAGTACCTCTGATTTTAGTAGGTAAAAACATTACAGGATAGGGCAGTAACAAGTCTGGGTGGTCTTGTAGAGTCTCTCATAGTCTAGTTAGAGAAGATCTTATTTGCATAAATCTGCCAACACAAAAAAACACAATCCAAACCCTATTTTCATCTCTTTCTTATCACACAATCTAGGACTCAAAAAGTACCTCTGATTTTAGTAGGTAAAAACATTACAGGATAGGGCAGTAACAAGTCTGGGTGGTCTTGTAGAGTCTCTCATAGTCTAGTTAGAGAAGATCTTATTTGCATAAATTTAGAACCTTTATTTTAGGGAAAAAAGCCTCCAGCATTGTTCCACAGAGAGTGGGAATAAAAGATCTGCCTGTCATGCCAAACTACATAGTAACTTGGGGGTGCAGGTGTTCATCTGAGCAGGGGTAGATGACGGAAAACTTGAACCCAAATGACACAATCTAATCTTGATGATATTTTATCAGCAATAATATCAACTTGCCCTTAGCCTTGTTTCCATTCCCACCTGTCCAGCTTTAGCCCTGCCTCATTAGAGTGTTGGTGGACACCATTCCTCACATGAGTCTTGAGCTAACACTTGACTTTATCAGCAGGCTGATTTCGTAGAAAACTCTGGGGATGGTTTCACCTTTGTGCAGTGCTAGTGACAGGACCAATACTGACACTTGTGTCAACTCTACATAAGTTCAGACCATAGTGAAAATTGAAAGTGTTTAAAAAAGAGTTGGAAAATTATTTCCCATGTGGCACCCATGCCTGAGAGAGAGATGGAGGGACTTACAATATTTTTTCAGGAGAAATTAATTACTTGCTTTCTGTCTGCAGATATTTATCTGGGGAATAGATCTTTGATTGTAAACAGGTCTTCTGTTTGGAAGAATAATACACAGTGAGATTCAGTGATGAAAAAGTAAAATATAAATTAAGTCTAGGAACAAAGTCTTTATTTTTCTACCTATGATGACAACTGGTGTGTTCTCCATCACTGAAAGGCTAAATTCGGGGTTAAGTATATTTCTAAAAGTTACCCCATAGTTCATTCAATAACTCATTATGATTTTGATGCTGAGATGTGTGCACTGTTATGGGATATGGATCTCTGGCAAATATTAAGCATAGTATCAGGTTGTTTTACGGCAAAAATATGTCCTTGCTTTTTAAACCTGTTATTCAAATGTAAGATCTAGAGGGTGTGCACACATTCTGCTATAATGTACTCATGTTTTCAGTGAGACTTTCTAGCCCATGACCTGTGTACAATATATAAATACCATATTCTTTTGATGACTAAATATAATCATATTTGCCTCTTGCTCTGTGGATGTTAAACAGCCCAAAGCAGAATTCTGCTAGGACAGTGTTTCATTGCTTCCAAAGCACTAAAGAAATGTAGGCTGCAGAACCTTTGTTCTCCTTGCTGTTCACAAGAACCATGTTTGATACCATGGCAGAAGGCAGTTCTGAGAACTTTACCACCACAGACACTAATGTATAAATGGTCTTCAGAATACTTTGAGTGACTGCTTCTTTTTTACACCTCTTTTTGCAATATCCAAGGCACGTCCTTTTTGTTGAATTTAACATTTTAGCAGTTCTTTTGCACATCAGCAGAATATGCAAGATAGAGTAATCCTCAGCCAAAGAGATCCAAAGAGACCAACTTTTTGCATCTGACATCAGCCACAACAGTGGAGTTTATTTTTTCAGTATGCAAAACATCAAAGTAGGTATGCACGAGGAAATCTGAATCCTTAGGTCATATCTTGTCTAACTTATGCCAGATTTTGGTGTAGTTTATAGATAAGCATATGTACATATATGTTTTGTAGCATGTGTTATACATTCTATAGTATATACATATTCTATGAAGTATATACATAATATGATTATTACTGATAATTTTTATCTCAATATGTTCCCTATATATTTTAAATGTGTCCTTCCTGCAACTTAATGAAGCGTCTTTGAGATCTCCTTGTTATGAGACAGGAATGAATGAATTTTCTACTCTTCTTGCTAGGGGATTTGTTATACACACAAAGTTGTAACATTAGGGTGCAGGGTTTGAAACAGGAAAAAGCTCTGTGCAGTTCCACCATGATCAAATTCTTTGAACAAATGACGAACAAATGTTACATCAGTGCAAAGGAGACCATCAATACATCTATCAGCTGAATGTTATATATTCTATAGTATATACATATCATTCTATAAAGTTTATGCATAATATGATTATTACTGATAATTTTTATCTCAATATGTTCCCTATATATTTTAAATGTGTCCTTCCTGCAACTTAATGAAGTGTCTTTGAGATCTCCTTTTTATGAGACAGGCATAAATGAATTTTCTACTCTTCTTGCTTGGGGATTCGTTATACACACAAAGTTGTAACGTTAGGGTGCAGGGTTTGAAACAGGAAAAAGCTCTGTGCAGTTCCACCATGATCAAATGCTTTCAACAAATGTTACATCAGTGCAAAAAGAGACAATCAAAACATCTATCAGCTGATGTGTCTTTGTTTAGCTAATGATCTTTGAACAAATGACGAACAAATGTTACATCAGTGCAAAGGAGACCATCAATACATCTATCAGCTGATGTGTCTTTGTTTAGCTAATGAGCTCTGGAAATTCCTTTTTTTTGTACTGGCTTGCAGTGGAGGCATTCCCAACAAGTGCACAGTCCTGAAACAAGTGGTCAGGGTAGTGGGCATGCTGCTAGCCTACTGTTTGGTGAATTTTTTTGTACCTTTAATGATGGATTCTGAATGTCAGGGTCATCTGTCTTTCTTGAAACAAGTTTTAGTTTTCCCATGCTATGACAGCACTTCAGTTTGTACACAAGCATGGTACATGTTATTTGTGCTATTTCCAAGCACAACTTTGTACCATAAAGAGTGTTTTCCTCAGAGTGTATGCACATATGAATGCAGATTACTCAGTGACGTGCCTGCTCTGGAAATTCCTTTTTTTTGTACTGGCTTGCAGTGGAGGCATTCCCAACAAGTGCACAGTCCTGAAACAAGTGGTCAGGGTAGTGGGCATGCTGCTAGCCTACTGCTTGGTGAAATTTTTTGTTCCTTTAATGATGGATTCTGAACGTCAGGGTCATCTGTCTTTCTTGAAACAAGCTTTAGTTTTCCCATGCTGTGACAGTACTTTAGTTTGTACAGAAGCAGGGTACATGTTATTTGTGCTATTTCCAAGCACACCTTTGTACCATAAAGAATGTTTTCCTCAGAGGTGTATGCACATATAAATGCAGATTACTCAGTGACGTGCCTGACAAAAATGCTTGGGTCTTTTTGGGAACGGGGCTGTAGCAGCAGATGCAGTCCTGTGCTCCTCAGATCCTGTAACCCCAACAAACCTGTCTCAACTGCTGGGGCGGGGAGACTGTTCCCTGGCCCTGATGTGCCAGAGTGGCATTCTGTAGCTTAAAATGACACCAAACTCTCACTGATCAGGCTGGGAACGAAGACATTATAGAGGAATATGTGAAGATGTAGGAGGCAGGAGGATGTGAGGGCCAGTAGTGCCTGTGCACTTTGTACCATAAAGAGTGTTTTCCTCAGAGTGTATGCACATATGAATGCAGATTACTCAGTGACGTGCCTGACAAAAATGCTTGGGTCTTTTTGGGAACAGGGCTGCAGCAGCAGATGCAGTCCTGTGCTTCTCAAATCCTGTAACCCTGACAAACCTGTCTCAACTGCTGGGGCAGGGAGACTGTTCCCTGGCTCTGATGTGCCAGAGTGGCATTCTGTAGCTTAAAGTGGCACCAAACTCTCACTGATCAGGCTGGGAACGAAAACATTGTAGAGGAATATGTGAAGATGGGGCAGGAGGATGTGAGGGCCAGTAGTGCCTGTGCAGTGAATTTCCTGCTCATCCTGCCTGTGGGGCCACACACTTCTCTCCCCCTTTGTACCATAAAGAATGTTTTCCTCAGAGGTGTATGCACATATAAATGCAGATTACTCAGTGACGTGCCTGACAAAAATGCTTGGGTCTTTTTGGGAACGGGGCTGTAGCAGCAGATGCAGTCCTGTGCTCCTCAGATCCTGTAACCCCAACAAACCTGTCTCAACTGCTGGGGCGGGGAGACTGTTCCCTGGCCCTGATGTGCCAGAGTGGCATTCTGTAGCTTAAAATGACACCAAACTCTCAACTGCTGGGGCAGGGAGACTGTTCCCTGGCTCTGATGTGCCAGAGTGGCATTCTGTAGCTTAAAGTGGCACCAAACTCTCACTGATCAGGCTGGGAACGAAAACATTGTAGAGGAATATGTGAAGATGGGGCAGGAGGATGTGAGGGCCAGTAGTGCCTGTGCAGTGAATTTCCTGCTCATCCTGCCTGTGGGGCCACACACTTCTCTCCCTACTCTGTTTGCTCTGAATATCCAGCCCATGGGCATTAAGGAGAGTGATTTGGAGAGTTCAGGGCATGTCCAGGCTTGCTTCTACATGGTGCTAAGATGTGGCTGGGGAAAAATAAGGCAGGATGAGATCTTCGTGAGTCATCCAGGTTAGGCATAGCTCGAAATGCAGGATATAAAAATTTAGCTCTCCTTTTCACTAGTCCTGGGTGGCTTCTAGAACTTTTTGTCTGAAGTTGTCAGTGTTTGCTCAAAAAAATCCAATTTTTGCTATTGTGTTAAGGCCTTTAATACTTCAATTATCCAGCTGTGATTTCTAATCCCATTTTTGCTATTGTGCTAGGGCCTTTAATACTTCAATTATCCAGCTGTGATTTCCTCTTTCACAATCCCTGGGAGAGACTGACCTAAACTGAGAAGACTAACACTATGGTGAGAGAGATGAGCTTTCTAAGCTATGTCAAAGCTTCAAAGCATTTAAGTCTGTATTAAAACCAAATCTCTTACCCAGTGAGCTGTCAAGCCCATTAAGAATGATTCAATTTCATTTTTCATTTATAGCACAACAGATTGTCCAATCTGAAATGCACACTTCTCCTACACACCTAGCTGCTAATAATGTTAACTTTTCTGCATTTTATAAGTCAAAATGCTAAAAAATAAAAAATAAGCCAATATAACATCTGATTTAAATTCAATCACAAGGCACTATTTGAAGTATATTCTTGAAAGATACTGATCTAAGTTTTGTGTAAACTCACAAACATCTATTAATCAACGCCTGTTGATAACCATACATCATCAGGTAAAACATTTACTGCCCTTGCTCTTCATTTCTTCCAAAAGAAACAGACTATAGTCACAGCCTGCTCTGTACATTGAAGTCATTATTCTCATTAAAGTCCTGACAAAGTTTCTTTGTTCAAATGATGAGCTGGAGCAGGCTTGGCACTGCCTCATTTCTGAGACCACATAGCCATATATTGCTGGAGATAGGTCCTTGTAGCAGCATACCTGCAAATGTTCTCTTTTTCATTTTTCTTCTTCCCCATTTTATCCTTCTTCCCCCCGAAAGGAGCCTGGCTCCTTTAGTAACCCCATCAAGTGGTCTTGCAATGTAGCCAGGAGAAATGCCACCAGAATCTTTGACTGAAACAGAAGTTTTCCTTCTTTTGTGTTTCTTTTTTGCTATCATTCCTTGTTGAATTTGTGTTACCCCTAGCAGAGGAGGGAGAGCCTCTTCACATGCACTTCAGAAGTGTAGGCATTCTCCTGGAAGTGAGGATTGTGTTAAAGATATTCAGGTTGCTGCAATTCAACAGAAGCTTCAAAAGACACAATAGACATGTAACCCAGCATGATCTCCTTTGACCCAGATGAGGGGCTGCAAATTCTAGTTCCTTCATTTGATTGCTCTGGGGAAAAATTTTCAGTCTGAAACCAAACAGAAAAATAATTCCAAAATCAACTTCTTTCAGTAGCCAAGATCCACAAACTGTCTGCTCTGAATTCAAACAGCCTCCTTATGTTTTTCAATTATTTTTCCCTACACCTTTTATTACCTAAGTCAGCAGTTAAGTAGAAACAGCAAGAAACAGCACAATACCTATAAATGTATACTACACTGGTCAGCATTTACTGTTATTTGAAAAGTATAGAATTGCAGTTAATATCTATAGTGAATCATTCAATACACTTTCATATTGTGAAGGGTCTCCAAAAGACACAAGCAGGGGTTACAAATATTACTTACACGTGGTGGGATTTCCTCTTCTGGTAAGTGATGCAGGAGTTCAGGCTGGGAAACAGGAGAGGACCTAGTGGCTTAGAATAATGTACTTTAATGCAGGCAGGGACAGCTGTGATAATCTCAGTGAGCTTCTGTATCACAGGCCCAGATTTCACACACTAATGCCAAGGCAGTACTTCCTCCCAGCCAGCAAGGATTTGGAGGGAGAAAAGGTGGCCATATGCAGTAGGAGCAGCCATGCTTCCCACAGCAGGAGCAGCAAACTCTGGAGACCACAATGTGTATCTGGTATGCAAGTGTCCCACACAGTCCAGCCCTAATACAGCTCACTGCTTTATTTCAGCTGTTCCATTCCAAACTCCTCTGCATCCTCTGTAGTTCTTCACAGCAGTACAAAGCAGGGATTTGCAAAAGTTGCCAGTCTGCTTTAAACCTGTGGAATCCTAGGTAATCCTCACATCCACATGAGGCTGGAAATTGTTCTGGGGTATGCTGTGTCATCAGCTCCAAGTAGTGAAGGTGGTTGCTTCTGTTTGCTGCAAGAACTTGTCAAGATTTTTAGCAGTAAGTACCTAATCCATCATTAGGCTACTCAGTAAGTAGCTGATTTTTAGCATGTTCAATATTCTGGGAAGAGTCATCCAGAATTGTTATGATAGAGGATGGATTTGTGATTCCTCAAGGCTAAGGTTATATGTGGCAATCATGATAAACTGGCACAAATTCCTGTTCAGTACAGGGCAGAGACCTTGCTGAAGTGCAGAGCAACACAGGGTGGACACCCACGTGCCTCTGCAAACCACTGAGTGATGTTTGCCCCTGGCCAGCAGCTTCCTGGGGAGTCACAGCATCTGTGAAAGACTTCCTATCCAAATGTGATGCATATGAACGTGATCATGAATCCAAGACACACCTATATCAGCCAGCTGTTCCAGTGCTGAAACTGCCTTCCTTAAAAACACACCCCGCACTTTCTGGTCTGAACTCTTCAATCCTCCAAGTCTGTATTTTGTTCTTGTTTCTTATTTCAGTTTGTTTCCTGGCTCTGACATAAGCTTTCCTAAATAATCTTGGGTAACTCAGTTAATGTCTTCTTATATTAATTCATTGTTGCAAGGGGGAGTTTACAATACTTCTCTTCTCTAACCTCTCTTTCATGTCAAGATCAAAGACTCCCTAGGGCACTGATCTTTTCTGCATCTTGACACATTTTCTCAAGTGAAAGAACTGCTATTTCAGCTGTGGCTTGTACAGTTGTGCTATACTAGACCCTAACAAAAGTTGCTTTTTGCATTAAACATGTCAGTATCTTTGCAGCTTTGTGTTATTTATGTTGCAAATTAAGAAACAGTGTAGGTAGTTGCACAAAGTCCTGATTATTGCAATAACTCTCCTTCTCCCAGCACACACCACAGCATTCACCTATCTTCCTATAGAAGCTTCATGTTGTGAAAAATTAATGCTTTACCATCTTACTCCACATCATGTCTGTGCAGGTGCCTGGATCTGGGTCTTGCAGAAAACCATCCTTTCCAGGAGAGGCAAAGGAAAACTAAAAGGGCTGCAATCTCCCAGTTAATCTAATCTGGGTGTTGGGTTCCAGGATTCTATCCCAAATACTGACCTAATTTTTGAGGAAGTCAGGTACATAAACAGACAGTAAGAGTATCTCTGTTGACTGCCTGTGACTTTGCCATCCTGAATGTTCCTACTAGATCTCTTAGTTTTTCTACCTGTATGGCCAGTAACATTAACTTCGACCCAAATCCCTTTGGGCTTTGTTGATCTATCAGATGTGTTAACCAAAGCATAATTTTATTACAGACGCAGGATTGAAAAGAATAAAAACAAATTACTAGTAACAAACAACAGCATCATTAACTATGCCACTAAAGTATTACAGAGATCTTTATAGGACTTCATGGAGGTGAGGCTGTGAGGCCGTAAGGACTGAGTGTTATTTTAATGTCTTTTTAGGCCATCCCACAGAGCTGGAAAACCAGACTGGGGACACGAGTGATGATGTATTTTATCCTGCACCAGCTGGAGGCCTGGCCACTTCAGGCTGAGTAAAGCGTTAATTATGCCACTAAATAGATCTTTATAGGACTTCATGGAGGTGAGGCTGTGAGGCCGTAAGGACTGAGTGTTATTTTAATGTCTTTTTAGGCCATCCCACAGAGCTGGAAAACCAGACTGGGGACACGAGTGATGATGTATTTTATCCTGCACCAGCTGGAGGCCTGGCCACTTCAGGCTGAGTAAAGCAGAAGACACTGTCCCGGTGGCTTACCCCTAGATGGCACTGCTTGGCAGCCTGGCTCCAGCTCCCATCCTTTTCCTTGGCTTCACAGCCAAGGTTTCGACTTCCCTCAAGGCTGGGTGGAGAACAGCACAACGAGATGAAGGAATTAAATTTCTGCCACTCTTGGCTGAAGTGGGAAATATTGCCTTGTCTGATACTTGCAAGTAAAAGAGGAAATAAGCTTTCAATCAATGTGTTAAAAGGCATTTCGACTGTGTCTCTTTTTTTTGTGCATGAAGCAGATATTTGTTCTGACAGGGCTTCCTGCTGTTAAAACTAATATTCTAGAGGCATCAAGATGGGAAGATTCATTGTCATAAACTTCTGGTGCATTTGATTCTACTGCAGTTGTAGGGACCAAGGACTGATGTGACATGTTTTTCCAAGTTACCCACCTTTCCCTATTAACATGGCACAGGTTGCAGTTTTGTGTGCTCTAAATTGTTTATCAATATTTTAGAGCATTTTACACAGAATTAGAAATTCATTCTGCAACCTGATGGCAAAGAGATATCTGAATATTTAGGGTATTTGGATTTGATTTAACAGGACGGATTTCTTGTGAGATGATTGCACTTCTCACATGAGTAGGTGGACCAAGTTTTGAAGTCTAACAATAATCCTAAGCAATTTTATATTTTTAAATTTCTGTAATTATTTCAGGTTTATTTTTTTAATTTGTGCATTTACAGTGAAAATACAGCAAAAGAGGAAATTATCTTTTTTAAGGGCTAATATCAGATATTACCCATCTACCAGTATTACTTGCTATAATCCTTTCCCAACCTATCCCTAAGTTTCCTTTCTAGCCCATACTTTTGTGAGAGTACATGTAGGCACAAGCAATTGCATCCTTTGCACCTTGCAGAAGATGGTTAATAATTTCTCCTCATGGTTACAAATAGTAGCAGGAAGCCCACCATGCTTACACTCTTAAAAACAATAACAAAAAACACTGTGAGTTTTCTCAGAAAATGCATGAGTCTGGGCTGACTGGCTGTTTTAGAGCTAATGCTGAGTCAGCTCACTCTGCCAGCAATTTAGCCTTCTCTATTACCTCAGCCTGCCACAGCCCACTCTAAAATACTGAGCTCTTAAAAAGAATAACAAAAAACACTGTGAGTTTTCTTAGAAAATGCATCAGTCTGGGCTGACTGGCTGTTTTAGAGCTAATGCTGAGTCAGCTCTGCCAGCAATTTAGCCTTCTCTATTACCTGCCACAGCCCACTCTAAAATACTGAGCTCACACCAATAATCCAGTCACAGGAATGGTCTTTGGTCTTTCAAGGACTTCTACTGTCGTTTTGTTTCTACCAAAAGCGTAGTAGATTGTGTGTAGATTGTGGGCTAGACTTCCACCCTTTTCCAGTTCTTCTCACACAAGTTTTGATCACTGAACACAGGCAAAAGGGCATCCAGGCAGCTCCAGAGCCCAGTCAATGAACTACTGAAGAATCCACAGAGGCCCATGTGTCTATATCAGCCAGTGTAATTATTAATGAATGAAGAAAAATAGATTGTTCAAAGTGTCCTGTCATCAAACTCTGAAAATCCAAATCTGCATTTAAACCATTTGGGCAACACTCTCTGACTTTAATTCAGTTCAGACAGCTCAGACATACCATGATAGGGAAAAGCTAGGAAAAGGTTGGTGTTGATACTGGTAAATGCATAGATTCACACATCTTCCAAAATGCAGCTCCATTCCTTGTCTATCAACCTACTTGGTAATCTTTCACACTTGGCAATCATTTTCAACCTTCATTATAGAAGATAAATATAGACTTGCAACACTTGGATATGGCTGGAGTCCTTTCATAATCTTCTTTGGCAGTGAACTGCAAGTTAAAAGATTATAAGGCTTAGTAAATAAAGCAGCAGTCTTTCACCTGCCAGACAGATTTCTCTCTTAGTTTAACCTTGATTTATGTGATGACTTTGGTTTTAGTATGCTTTTAAGCAGATGTGAATTTGTGTAACCTTAAACTCTCGTCATCCTGGATAAAGGGAGAAGCTTGGTTCTAGAGCCTGAAAATCCAGGCCGAGATTTAAATCAACTCACACTCCTAAAGAATAGATCTACACATGTAGGACAAGGTTCACACAGGCATTGAGGTGTGCTTCAGATACACCTTCAAAGGAAGATATGCTATTTTTGTGTATTAGAGATAAATTTTAAGTAATCAGGAAATGTTTTTAAGCTCTGAGCACCACTTTGTCAGAAATTCCTTGTTCAGTGTTGCACTGAGATACTCGAGTACCTCCCTGTCACACCTCAGGGATGGCATCCCCTCCTCAGTACTGCAGCTGCTGCCATTCCAGTCTTAGGGTCACAGAACCTCTCAGTCACAGGGCTGTAAGCACCTGTGGATTTGTTGAATTTTTGTGTCTTCTACTGCATCTGCATTGAATGATACAACTTTGAGGTCATGATGTTTTCCCACAGGACTATTCATGTGCTGAATTTCTCTTGAGTCTGTGACCGGGAAGAGAGGGGGTTGATGACTACTACCAGATGGGTTTCTAACCTAAGGAATGAGCATCACACAACCAGCATTGTATCAGAGTGTACTCACCTTTTCATTGTTTGGTTGATTTAATTCAGCACGTATTAAAAGGGGTTAAAAAGAGTGGGCTAATTCTGAAATGTGTAATTTTAAGTATAAAAATGTGCTAGTGATTGTAATTGTCACCTCTAGCCATGAGTGTAGTGTGTTACTGTAACTCTTCAGGTACCATCTTTTGACTTGGCCCATAAATACCCCCACAGCAGTGCATGAGAACAGCACCAGTACTGTGACTGTGGGGCAAGGAACTCCTTCTCTGTGACAAGGGCAGAGCTACAGCTCTCGTGCTAAACACCCATGAGCTACCTGCTCATGTGAGAAGCTGTTGTCAGCATTGCTTGGGCAAGACAGAGAAGCCCCCCAGTGTGGCAGTGGGACCCACCCTGCCTGGTGCTACTGGAGATGGACCTCACACTCGGAAACAACTGGCTCATTTTGTCTTCAGCACACCAATTTCAACCAGTGCCATAGCATCCCTGAAGGAGAATTAACCTGAATATTATTTTGGTCAGCCACTCCCATTTTACCTTCAAAATTAAATCTACTTGCTGAATAAGACAGAATGTAAAGTTTAGTGCTGTTCAAAATTAGAGAGCTTTTCTTTTGTGTGTGTGTGAATTTGGTGGGCTTTGACAGCATAATTTTGTAAGTTATGTACTTAATATTTTGCTGGCTTGAGGACATGATATATAAATTTCTGGCAAAGTATATTTCACTACTTTGAATATTTTTGAGTTTGTGTTTAATAACACTTTGCTAGCCACAGGCCTACTGTTTGAGAGAAAAAAATTAATTATTTATTAAGTCCTTTCCCTGTTCCACAGGCATCTCCAGACCTCCTAAAGTAATCCAAGAAGTGAAATGCAAGAGGTCAATAAGTGAGCACGCAGATGTACTTCAGCTTATGGGGTTGAGAAGGTGCATCCCCCCAGCTGCTCTGTGCCGAGTTCCTCCTGCTGGGAGCCCACCAGCACAGCTTGCTGCCAGCTGTGGCACTTTCTTCTCCACAGGTGCTGCAAAATCAAATCCAAGTGTGTCTGAGGTCTCTGCAAGCAGCTTCACCTCTGGTCTGAAACCTTAAATAAAGTTGGAATACTTCCTTTCAAGAGGAGAAAGGTTACAGAGAAGAAAATGGAATTCAATGCAGTTTTTAAGAAATAGTGAAAATGCAGTAAAAAAGTAACTTCCAAAGTAAGATGGTGTTAAGAGGCATTGGTAACATGCACTTATGGATAACTCTGTGTCTAGTTATCCATCAGACTTGCAGAAGGTCCAGAATAAAGAATCTGACAGTACTATACTTTAATGGCTGACATTTTCACAGCTCATTTCTATTTGGCATCTGCAGAATGCTTATGGGGATAATAGCTATTTAATATAACTTTTGACAGCAGTCAAAAATAACATAAAGGCAGGCAGAGAACCAAAGGCAGAGAAAAGATTTCTGTATTTTTGGGTTGTGTTTTAAAAACCACAAAATTGCAGAAATATCTTAATGTTTTCTCTTAGGACTGCTCCTGGGCTAATGCCAAATCCAGGCTGAGGAGATGTTTCAGAAAGTGCTGGTTGGCTCAGACCAAAGGCATGCTGATGACCAAGGCACACATCAGTGGCCTCAGCACATTTCTACTGCTGGTTAATTCATTAATATAGATACAGTCTTCGTGCCAGTTCCCTTCTCTCATCAAAACAACATGAGGGAAAGACCTGATGCTGGGTTTACCATAATACGATTAAAGAAAGCTCCTCTCAGAGACAGTGCGACAGAAAAAGCTTCTGTACGAGCTTCTACTTGCCTGAAATTACTACCTTGATTTGCAGCCCTCTTCTAATATGAGGAAATTTTTAGGTGTCATGAGGCAGCAATTTCTGCTAGGAACACAGCCAGAGAGGCAGCCCTGCTTCAGCTTCTCTTAGGGCTTCATGTTGCTCCTCTACGAGGGGTACTAATTTGCATAAACTTTCTACAAGACCCATGAAAACACCATGTGAGATCAAGAACACTAAACCAATAAATGCATTTTCTTTTATAAATTGTTTGAACCTTCACTGCTGTACCTTTAAAATCCTTGAAATTCTTATTTAAGACTTGCAAGGTCTCCGGTAAATCAACCTCTAACAAAGAGTCAAAAGTAAAGGAAGTTTATCAGTATTTCTCTGAAGAGTTTAATGGTAAAACTTTGTTGTTCATAACTCACAGTTCAAGCTGTGTAAGCACCTGGGGACTACCTCTTTCACATCTCTTTTGAGTGGTCAGGAGAATACTCAGGGCTTGGGTACAGGTGGAAGGGTCACAGCTCAAACCATTTACCCCTCAAGAAACAGCAGTGAGTCTGCCTCCAAGCCTTGGCGTCTGTCAGATGCCTGGTTCAGACACTACAGCGGCTGACCCCGGCCTCC
Source organism: Passer montanus (assembly GCF_014805655.1). NCBI lineage: Eukaryota > Metazoa > Chordata > Aves > Passeriformes > Passeridae > Passer > Passer montanus. Next base: position 49,806 of record NW_024368208.1, read on the forward strand.
GACGTGCTTGTCAGTGAGTATTTTCAGGTATTAAGTCTTAAAACCTATGGGATTAGAAGGAGAGTTTTCACATTTTCTCTAAGGAACATATAAGTGTATGGGGTTAGCAACACCCAGGGTTTCATTTGAAACTATTTTGCTTGTAAACAAGCATTACCTTTTTGAGAGAAGTACAGTTCGATGAAGAATTTTTTGCCTTCAATCAAATATTATCTGTCTATAAGCTCAACATAAGTGTTGTATGTATCATACATGTCAGATTTGAAGTATCTTTTGTACAACATGTTTGCATACAGATACACAATGACTATAAATACTCACATGCCAGATGTATTCAATAAACATGCAAGAGTACAGAACAACTCTCTAGGAAATTCCATTCATCTCTCATGAAAGAGGGAAATTTTTTTTCTAAGTATCTAAAATTCTTTTAATGCTCTCATGGCAAGAGGCAGAGAATCAGTAATTTGCTGGTGGCAGTTTTATAAGTCTATTTGTTCACGGCTATTTATACACTTGTGCTAAACAGAGCTATAGGGAGCTAAGCAACCAAAAGTTACACCACTGTGTTACGCTGCAGTCTTTCAGATTGCCAGAGTCAAATTCTAGTTCACATCATAAAAATAGTGCCAGCAAGGATTGCATAACCTTGTAATCTGCAGCCACAATACCAACCTGTGCTGGCACCTGTGCAGGAGAGCTTTACCTGCTTCAGACATAATCCGGAAACACACACTAGGTGGGGGATTTGTGGTGCCAGGTCACTGAGGGATCTCTTGATTTTCCTGCCTTGGAAAGTCATCAGCCTAATGAGCAACTCCACCTGCTCTTCTCATGACTGGTCCCAAAGGAAGATGTGTGGCAGTGGGTGCAGCAATTGCAGCAAGTTGGTGGTCATCAAAATGCTCCCCCAGAGAGGTGTAAACCCTGCAGACTCTTCTTTTCTAACTGATTTGTGTGTCCCAAGTAATCATAGATTAATATGAATTTAGGTAAAATCTCATGTTTGTGATAAAAGGCAGAGGGGACAGAGTTCTCCAAAGAGTGGCTAGGGGAACAGATCCTCACTGCACCTGCCAGTGTCTCAGATGTCCCAGCACTGCCCACGGTGTAGCAGGAGGGTACAAGGTTTGATTCCCTCCCATAATTTGTCACCTCACCATAGGTACCCTGGGTGGCAGTCATGACACTCTGGAAGACAGAGTGCTGCTCTTATTTGTCCCTTATGCAACTGCTCTACACAGGGCTCCACAATCTGAAGAGTAAGGCCACCAAGTCAGTAACCTGTATCAAGGGAGGAGTTGCACCTAGCAGGGAAATAGGTGGCTCTTGGGCATTGCTCCAGCAGGAGGGAACCATGAACATTGTGGAGTCACTGAAACTAGGCTAGAGCTCAGTATGGTTTTATTCCTGAATATTTCTGAAAGACCAGCTCTATATACATATCCAGAGGTTTTCTTATTGTAGTCATGTTAAAAATAAACATGCTACTTTATGAAATAAAACAAAAGAAATAATTTTTAATAGTTGAAAAAGAGGAGACGATAATGTTCTTTGTGAAAGCATTTGGCATGACTGTATGCTTACATTTGCAAAGCCAGTGTATTTATAGAAGCCTAAGACGAAATAGAAAGTTAAGTCCAGGACAGATTCCTTGATCTGAACTTTGAAACTGAGGTCAGAAAATTGCAGTGTCAGTCATGGAGGATGTCTGGGCAGATGACAAACAGCAGTGCTCACACTGCTCCCTTCTTCAGAGTTGAGTTGTTCTCAGTCGGATTAGGGCAGCAGCTGTTTAAACACAATGGACTGAATATAGTCAAAATAGTGATGCACTATTTACCAAATGTTGCTATGTTTCTAGCAGGAATATTCTGCACAAGTGCAGAAGTGCACAATTGTGTGTTACCACTTGTGTGTATAAACATTCTTAAATAACTGTTCACTGGACACTTGGAATAACAGCATGTGAAGTCACCTGATATCCAATCAGTGCTAGACACACTGATTATCCTGCTTCCAGAAATGTTGCATGGATTATTATCATTTTTCATTACAGAAACCTTGCCACATCCTTTGCTGAGGTGTGTCCTCTACAGTTTGATTCTCTGCACACATCTTAAAACAGAAAAATAGATTATCTGGGTTCAGACAAGGAATGTCTACCTGGGTTCTAAGTACTGGTTATTTACTGAGTATAAGAAGAAGAAGACGAGCAATATTTCTTTAGTTAATTCTCTGTTCACAGACAGCAGCAGATGAGAGACTTCTTGAGCAACGCGTGACACCTACATCTTTGGAACTTTACTGGGCACCTTTTTCTATTTTCATTTAGTCTGTTGCCAAATTTATTTGCACTTTTGTATCTAAGACATTGCAATTTTTACGGTTTCTACTAATCTCCCCCGTTCAAAAGTACAATTTCCTAGTCCATGATTTCTAAGGTTCCCCAGGAGTTTTTATTAAAAACCCACCTTGTATGGACTATTTTCTTTTCCTTTTTTTGGCAATGACTTTACTTGATGTGCAGTTGACAAAGCTTGACATGCTTGTTTTGAAACTGTTGCAGACTAACTACGTTTAGTGTGCTCTGGTTTAAGCTCATCTTGCTTGAAAGGAATGCCATACCTCTGATCACTCTCCTTGCTCATCTGTGACTGTGTGTTAGAGGGGAGATAAACAAAACCCAGAATGCAGGAATGTGATCAAGTTTGTTTGTTACAACAATTGCATTTAGAAGCTAGATCTCCATGTATTGCCTGATAGTACTTAACCTTGTGTTTTTATTTTAACTTATAGGGAGTACTGAGATGACATAAAACAACCCACAATAAATCTGAGATCCATCTTTTGACTGAGTAATAGGTAATGTCAGATATTTTTTGTAAGTTTATTTCTTTGCAGCTTTCAACAGCTGTTCAGTTCAATATAATCTGCAGTTCTTTGTGATCAGTTTTATTTTAAGCCACTCTAAATAATTTTGTGAAGTCAAAAAACATATACACTTATGTCTTCTGATCAATTTAGCCCTTTTCTGGCTCGTGTTTGAAGAAATACCCATCAATAGAAGTCCCAACATGGTATTTTTGAAAGACATAATTTCTTCCTGTCCTCTTTCCAATCTTCTGTGTAGCTATTACTTTTGCAGAGGGCCTTCCCTTTTATGCCATATCAACCTACTTTCTCTAAGTATATCTTTTTGGGATGGTATATAATAAAAAGCCTTTCTGAAATACAAGTCTGGTAAATAAACCACCTTAATATTGATAAGCAATAGTTTAATGAGTTCTCCAGGTACTGAAACAGCTTGAAACTCATTACGTCTTCCTGCAAAAATTATATTAATTCTTCCCTATTAAATCATGTTAATGAATGTATACTGTTAGTATTGTTAGTTTTTACAGTTTCTACTAATCTCTCCAGTTCAAAAGTACAACTTCCTGGTCCATAACTTCTAAGGTTCCCCAGGAGTTTTTATTAAAAACCAGCCTTGTATGCACTATCTTCCTTTCCTTTTGTACTGAGGTCAATTTAAGTGATAGGTTATCCACCACAACTGAAAACACGAACATTTCAAATCTGAATTATCTAAGACCCACTGGGCAAATTCTATCAGCCCTGGCAGTGCTCTATCGATTTTTTTTACAGGAGAATCAGAGATGAGTGCAGTGCTGTGCAGTTGTAAGCAAGAGTGAGTGCGTGGCAGATTCAGTTTAGATGAAATGCATATAGTATAGTATAATAAAGTAATTCATTAGCCTTCTGATAAGCTGGAGTCAGAAGCATCATTCTCTCTTTCCTCTGCGGAATCGTTTTTGCTTTGATATATAACATCCCATCCCTGCTTGAACAATCCATTTTCAAACTCCTCTTGTGTGATTTATATACTGTTATATCAATTTTCCAAGATTATGTTTCTTCTATTGTGTTTCTGCAGTGTCTATGTAATAATAGTCACGTAGCCTTGATATCTCTTTGAGCTGGTATATGTACATTTTATTTTATAATATAAAGATGGAGGCTGGAAGGAAGAATGTTCTTGTCAAAAAAACCCAGCTCATATAATGCCTGCCATGGTTATAGTTGTTGTCTGCTCTTAAGGTAGAGGGAGCCTGTTACATCCCTTTACACAATTTCTGCTGCCATGCAACCATTCTCAGAAGAAGGGCTGGTATTGTAAGGTTTTAGCTAGCAAAGGCAGTAGAAGTTTGACATAATAAAACCTAGTTGTAATTTTCCACTGTACCCATAGCTAGTACTCACTGGATTAGAATTTGCTTGTTCTCTTTCACTGAATACAACTCAGAATATTTCATTTCAGTTTGTCCAGCCTGAACTCTATCTAATGGGAAGGATTTATTTCTGGATCAATATTTTGTTTAGTCCTTTTTTACAAGCACGTAATGCATGCGAATAAGAAAAGAAAAACTTTGAATATTACATCAAATAGTTTGGATATAGAAAGTCAATATCACCAACATTCTGTTTTGACTTTAGAATTCAGAATGAATTATTATTTTGTTTAAAAAGTACTTCTGTCTGCAAACCAGGCTCATGTGAGGTA
>NW_024368209.1:0-1175 GCF_014805655.1 Passer montanus
TTCTGGGGTAAAAAAAGGGAATTTTGGGGGGGAAAATGGAATTTTTTGGGGTAAAAAAAGGGGAATTTTGGGGAGAATAAAAGGAATTTTTTTGGAGAATAAAGGGAAGGTTTTTTGGGTAAAAAACCGGGAATTTTGGGGGAAATAAAAGGAATTTTTGGGGGTAAAAAAAGGGGAATTTTTGGGAGAATAAAGGGAATTTTTTTGGGTAAAAAAGGGAATTTTGCTCACACGACTCTTCCAGAATTGGGTATTTTTTGGGGTAAATTTTGGGGGGAAAAAAGGGAATTTTTTGGGAGAATAAAGGGAATTTTTGGGGGTAAAAAAGGGGAATTTTGGGGGGAATAAAGGGAAAATTTTGGATAAAAAAGGGGAATTTTAGGAGGAATATAGGAGAATTTTTTTGGGTAAAAAAAGAGGAATTTTTTGGGGAAAAAGGGAATTTTTTGGACTAAAAAAGGGGAAATTTTGGGGAGAATAAAGGGAATTTTGGGGGGAAAAAAGGGGAATTTTGGGGGGAAATAAAAGGAATTTTTTTGGGGTAAAAGAGAGGAATTTTTTGGAGAATAAAGGGAATTTTTTTGGGTAAAAAAAGGGGAATTTTAGGAGGAATAAAGGAGAATTTTTTTGAGAATAAAGGGAATTTTCTGCGGTTAAAAAAAAGGGGAATTTTTTGGGTGAATAAAAGGAATTTTTTGGGGTAAAAGAAGGGGAATTTTGGGAGGAATAAAAGGATTTTTTTGACAAATAAAGGGTATTTTTGGGGGAAAAAGGGGAATTTTGGGGGGAATAAAGGTAATTTTTAGGTAAAAAAGGGGAATTTTGGGAGGAATAAAAGGATTTTTTTGACAAATAAAGGGTATTTTTGGGGGAAAAAGGGGAATTTTGGGGGGAATAAAGGTAATTTTTAGGTAAAAAAGGGGAATTTTGGGAGGAATAAAAGGATTTTTTTGACAAATAAAGGGTATTTTTGGGGGAAAAAGGGGAATTTTGGGGGGAATAAAGGTAATTTTTAGGTAAAAAAGGGGAATTTTGGGAGGAATAAAGGAAATTTTTTGGGGAAAAAAAAAGGAGAATTTTTAGGGTAAAAAAGGGGAATTTGGGGGGGATAAAAGGAATTTTTTGGGGTAAAAGAGAGGAATTTCGGGGAGAATAAAGGGAATTTTTTTGGGTAA
>NW_024368210.1:0-1174 GCF_014805655.1 Passer montanus
ATTGTGCTAGGGTCAAACCATGACAGAGTTTTTCCTTGAACTTTGATTCCTGTACAGGTTTTTGCAATCTTCTCTCAGGACCTGAGGTTCCAAGGCTCAGCTCCAAATGCACTGCAGGGCTCATTAGGATCAAGCAAGTCCTGACATAACCATGGCTGTGTCTTGATTTCTCTCAGCTCTCATGCAGTCCATCAGGAAGTTTTCCGTAGTGGTTTTGGTTTGCCAATTTGAGATTTCTTGGCCAATGCATCACTTGGCCTTTTTGCTTCAGTGTTGGCTAATTTCTAATGCACTCACTAGCATGTTCTTACTCATTTCCTACTCTGAGATATGATTAGGAGAAAGGCAAAGTTTATTAACAGTAACTTAAAGTAAGAGCAATAAAGATCAGAACAGAACTTTCAGAACAGTTTTGCTCTCCCTACAACCGTTTCCTTCTTCCTGAAAATTTAAAGAGACAAAACCGAAAATTTTCAGTCAGTTTATCACCTCTAGAATAGTTTTCTTCAGCTCACTTTAGGAGAGGAGTCTCTCTGTCATGCTATGGAGACTTCTCCATAAGAAATCAGTCTTCTCATGGCTGCCAAATCTCATGAATAGCTACTTCCCAGGACAATCGTGAAGTCCCTCCCATTTTTTCACAGCCTTTCCCACAGCTGTGTTTATGGGTCATGTCAGCTTATGGGGTTTTAGTTTAAAGATGAGATGTTTAAGAGCAAAGGTTCTCTTCATCTATTTCTGAAGTTATCTTCATCTCTCAGAACAGAGATCTTTATTCTTCTGTCCTGAGGCACAGGGTCTCATCACTCTTCTCTCTTTCTCTGTTCAAACTTCTCATGGGATCACAGCTACTTCCATATTTGCTAAGTTTAGCATGGAGGCCTTTGCTGAACAAGTCATCTCCCCATACTTTTCAATGCATTATAGGGAAAAAGAGAGTCTGATGTATCAATTACATCCTTCTCCATAGCTTTACAAGAGGATTTCAGCCCCAAGATCAAGGCATCCCCTCATCCCTCTCATATGGGACTGAACTTCTCCTCACTGACCTCACTGTCTTCATGTTGCTCCTCTGTGTGCCTGCACTTTGTCCTTTTCTCTCCCTCGAGGGAGGATGGAAGCACTAAAAGAGTTAATATCTCTCGCGGGGCCTGCAGATGGTTCCGTGACCCCG
>NW_024368211.1:0-1174 GCF_014805655.1 Passer montanus
GTTTATACTGGTCCCTAACTGGTCCGTACCAGTCCCTAACTGGTCCATACTGGTCCCTAACTGGTTTATACTGGTCCCTAACCGGTTTATACTGGTCCCTAACTGGTCCGTACCAGTCCCTAACTGGTCCATACTGGTCCCTAACTGGTTTATACTGGTCCCTAACCGGTTTATACTGGTCCCTAACTGGTTCGTACTGGTCCCTAACTGGTCCGTACTGGTCCGTACCGGTCCCTAACTGGTCCATACTGGTCCCTAACTGGTTTATACTGGTCCCTAACCGGTTTATACTGGTCCCTAACTGGTTCGTACTGGTCCCTAACTGGTCCGTACTGGTCCGTACCGTGGTCCGTACCGCTCCCTAACTGGTCCATACTGGTTTATACTGGTTTACACTGGCCAGGCCCCCCCCGCGGCCGAGGACGTGCTGGCCCTGCCCCCGCCCGGCCCCGCCCTGGCCCCGCGCGTCCCCTCCCCCCTGGGCCCCGACGAGGGAGCGACGCCGCCCGACCAGGTGGGAGCTGGGCCCCAAAACCCCCAAATTCACCCCAAATTCATCCCGAAATCAGCCCCAAAATCAGCCCCAAAATCCCCCAAAACCACCCAAAATAACACACCAAAAACACCCTGAATTGACCCCAAAAACCACCCCAAAATTCACCCCAAAACCACCCTGAATTCACCCAAAAACCCCTCGAATTCACCCCAAAATCAGCACCAAAAACACCCAGAAAAACCCCCAAAATCCCCTGAATTCACCCCAAAACCACCCCAAAATCATCCCCAAAATCCCTCAAATTCACCCCAAAACCACCCAAAATTCATCCCAAAACACCCAAAATTCATCCCAAAAACACCCCAAAACCCCCCGAAGTCACCCCAAAACACCCCTGAATTCACCCCAAAAACACCCCAAAATGCACCCCAAAATCAGCCCCAAAACCCCCTGGCTTCACCCCAAAAACACCCAAAAATCAGCCCCAAAATCCCCCGAATTCACCCCAAAATTCACCCTGAAACCACCCCAAAATCAGCCCAAAACACCCTGAATTGACCCCAAAAACCACCCCAAAATTCACCCGAAAAAACACCCCCGAATTCACCCCAAAAACACCCAAAAATTCACCCCAAAACCAGCCAAAAACCACCCCAAAATTCACCCCAAATTCACCCC
>NW_024368212.1:0-1174 GCF_014805655.1 Passer montanus
CCCTGAGGAATTCACTCCCTTCTTGGCTTGGTTTCTGGCAGAAGAGAGCACACGACACTCATGGCCAGACATGCCCACCTTATCTATTCCTTATCAGACTCCTCATCCTCCCTAGTGAGGTGCTGGAACAAGGCACCCAGTGCTGATGGATTTGGGAGAACACTGCCTCTCTGGGGACTATAAAACATGGGTAGAAAGTGACAGCCAGGGAGGAAGAAAGCAGCAGAGATCATTAATCTCCTTCAGGCAGACACCTGCCCCTGCTGTAGGGATGGAGAGGAGCCCTCAGCACCTTCTGTGTTCCCCACACAGAGAAAATCAGCTTCCTCTCTTTCATTTTGGGCGGAATTTCTGGGCTGCTTCTGCCCACTAGTCCTGTAAGAATAAAGAAAACAGTCTCCATAAACTCAAGTAAATCAACGTGGCTGTTGTTAAAAGGCCTGTTGGAGATGGAAGATCAAAGGCAGGGGAGTTGGAGACGTGTTTGCCTTTGAAAAGCCATCCAATAGAATCCCCGGGAATGTGTTCTCACAGGTAGAGCAGGGAAACACTCGAATTTTTCACGTTTTTCATCTCTCCCTGCCTCCAAGGCAGGAAATTCATTCCCCCATCCTCACACTGAGACGAGGGCCATCACCTACAGCACTGGAGGTGGGATTTATCCCCCAGTCCAGAGCCGCTCCCAAAAAATCCCAACAGCAGCAGGCTGGTTGGTTATTTTACAGAGACAAACAGCCATAAATGTCCTCAAATCCAAGCTGAACCAGCTGCCAGAGGCTCTGCCCTCTCCATGGGTTCTCCCGAGGGTGCTGCACCAGAACCTTTAGAGCTACAAGGTCTGAGTGCTGCTCCTTAGCACAGCCTTCGTGGCAAAATCCAGCAATTATTCAAGTATTACAACCTGTGCTGCATTTTCACCTCAAAATCCAGGCTATTCATGTGGTTTTAGCTCGTGTTTGAATTAGTGGAGCAGAATTTGTTATATATCAAGAGTTTCATCTTAAATTGTTCATGAAATTTGGTCACCTGATGGACTCAGCTGTATTTGAGTGTGAGGAAAGTCTGTTTAACAAAGCCATTGGTGTCACTCCAAGCACACACGCATTTTAAAACAAAAATTAATCAATTTTTTCTATTACATCAATTCATACAAAGCAAAATATGTGATTTTTTT
>NW_024368213.1:0-1173 GCF_014805655.1 Passer montanus
TTTTTTTTTTCCATATAAAATTGTTGTCCAACTCCTTGTCACCTCCTATCTCTGTTCTGCTGCAGCAGTGGAAACTCAAACCTCTTTCCCTGGATTATTCACCCTCTAGCTCCTGACAATCCCACTGCCTCCATGCTGGGAGTGTGCAGTCATGGCACCCAAGCTGCACATGGGACATGATGTACAACTGAATCTTGCTGCCTTAGGAAAACCCTTTAAAGAAAGCAAGAAATTCTGAGCAGGAAGGTAATAATCTCCCTCCCCCACTTTTGCAAGACACAGGTCATCACTGATTATCATTTACTTTTTATTTCTGATGCAATTAAATGTGTTTATTTGACCAGAGATTTCCCATGGGCAGAGAGGTGCCTGTGTTACTCTCTCCTTAGTCAAACTCCAGTGCCTCATTTTCTGTGTAAAACATCAAAAGGCTCTCAGCAAGGTGAGACAGTGCATTGGTATATGTATAGATTTACAGATGCATCTACACACTCATGTGTAACCCCTTCCTCCCTGCCTGAAACCCTCAGGTAATTCCTAACATGCCCAGAGAGCAGAGCCACACAGTGCTGTGAAATTAATCTCCAGGACATTTCAGCAAATCCAGCAGCTCCTGAGCTCGTACCTCTTCCACAGTTGTGTTGGAAATCCCGTAGCAGCCCAGGTGGAGATCATTCAAGCTGGTGTCCAGGGCTCTGAGAAGGGCCTGGTAGGCCCCTGACACCGTGGACTTGAAGGGGGGAAGCACATACACCAGCTCTCCACCAATATCCTCCTTGAGATAAGCCTCTGGGAGATAGGACTGGATCAGGGAGGTCACTGCTGTGGTGTCACATTCCTCTATCATGTTCTGAAAAAGGAGGAAAACACTCTGTGGTCTCTGAAAAGGCTGCATGGTCAACCTTCCTCCTGCAGGACGTAGCCCAAATCCCGTCCCAGAGCAAAACTGGTATGTGATCTCAGTCCAGCTATCCAACATGTCAGGGTAAATAAGAAAAGCTGATGAAAGTGGGTTTCTAAACCCACTTGAAAAAGGGATGTGTGACAATCTCCATCCAAAACCTCAGCAGGTTGGGCTGAATCAACTGCTTTGCACTGCTAGAGGTTTGTAGTACAAGAGAGAAAAAGCCTGGCCAGCAGAGAGCATAACATGGCTGCCAGAACAAACTCACT
>NW_024368214.1:0-1172 GCF_014805655.1 Passer montanus
TTGAAGGGGAAATATCGGGGGGGGGACCCCAAAAGGGATCCGGGGGCGCCTTGGACCCCAAAACCGGAGCCAAGGCCCTAAAAGGCCCCAAAAATGGAACCAAGGTTTGTAAAAACCCCAAAAACGGAGCCAAGGCCCATAAAAACCCCACAAGGCCTCGATCCCTTCAGGAGGGGAAATGGGGAATTAAAAAGGGGAAAATATTCCGGGTTTTCCTCTTTTATTTCAGATTCTCTCTTTTATTTCGGGTTTATTTTCTCTTATTTCGGATTTATTTTCTCGTATTTCGGGTTTATTTTCTCTTATTTCGGGTTTATTTCCTTTTATTTCGGGTTTATTTTCTCTTATTTCGGGTTTATTTCCTTTTATTTCGGGTTTATTTTCTCGTATTTGGGGTTTATTTTCTCTTATTTCGGGTTTATTTTCTCTTATTTCGGATTTATTTCCTTTTATTTCGGGTTTATTTTCTCTTATTTCGGGTTTATTTTCTCTTATTTCGGGTTTATTTTCTCTTATTTCGGATTTATTTCCTTTTATTTCGGGTTTATTTTCTCTTATTTGGGGTTTTCCCCTCGCTCCCGCCCCTTTCCGCGGCCTCCATCCATCTCCCCTCAACGAGACTCCTTCATTCGCTCATCCATTAATTAACCCCCGCTAATTAAGACCCCGCCGGGGCTCCTCGAGGCCCAGCCAGCCAGAAAAAAAAGGAAAGGAAAAAAAAAAAAAAGCGATTTTTTTTTCCCCCTTGATTTTTTTCCCGATTTTTTCCCTGATTTTTTTCCCGATTTTTTCCCGATTTTTTCCCGATTTTTCCCGATTTTCCCTCATTTCCTCCACTTCTCCGCGCGGGTTTCCCGCTGGAATTAATTCTCGGAAAATTCAAATTATTCCCAATTTTTGGGGAGGTTTCGAGCTGGGCCTGCCCACAAAGGGATCCCAAAAAGATCCAGCTTTTTCAAAAAAAAACCAAAAAACAAAAAAGCAAAACCAAAACCAAAATTGGAGTTTTCTCGCCCGTTTTTCCCCCTCAATATTTTGAATTTCTCGGCACGTTTCACTTCGGCGCCTTTTAAAATTCTTTTCACCCTCAAAAAGTAAAAAAAAACGGAGAATATTTTGGGTTTTGCCTCGTTTTTGAAGGATTTCAGGCGAGATAATAGTAAATAGTAGTA
>NW_024368215.1:0-1133 GCF_014805655.1 Passer montanus
TGATTTTGGGGTGAAAGCTGGTGATTTTGAGGTAAAAAAGGTGATTTTGGAGTAAAAAAGGCAATTTTGGGGCAAAATCTGGTGTTTTTGGGACAAAACCTGGTGATTTTGGGTGAAAGCTGGTGGTTTTGAGGTAAAAAATTGTAATTTTGGAGTCAAAAATGGTGATTTTGATGTAAAAATTATGATTTTGGGGTAAATAAAGTGATTTTGGGGTAAAAAATTGTGTATTTGAGGTAAAAAATTGTGATTTTGAGGTAAAAATGGTGATTTTGATGTAAAAAAGGTGATTTGGGGTAAAAAAGTGTGATTTTGGGGTAAAAACGGCAATTTTGTGGCAAAACCTGGTGATTTTGAGGTAAAAAATGTGATTTTGGGACAAAAAATGGCCATTTTTTGGTAAAAAATGGTGATTTTGAGGTGAAAGCTGATGATTTTGAGGCAAAAAAGGTGATTTTGGGGAAAAATTATGATTTTGGGGTAAAAAAGGTGATTTTGAGGTAAAAAATGGTGATTTTGGGGTGGAAAATTGTGATTTTGGAGTCAAAAATTGTGGTTTTGATGTAAAAATGGTGATTTTTGGGTGGAAAATCATGATTTTGATGTAAAAAAATGCAATTTTGGAGTAAAAAATTGTAATTTTGGGGTAAAAAAGGTGATCTTGAGGTAAAAATTTGTGATTTTGATGTAAAAAAATTGTAATTTTGGGGTAAAAAAAGTGATTTTGAGCTAAAAATTTGTGACTTTGGAGTAAAAAATTGTGATTTGGGGGCGGAAAATCGTAATTTTGGGGTAAAAAATGATTTTGAGGTAAAAAATTATGATTTTGAGGTAAATAATGGTGATTTTGGGGTGGAAAGTTGTAATTTTGGGGTAAAAAATGATTTTGAGGTAAAAATTTGTGATTTTGATGTAAAAAATTGTGATTTTGGGGTGGAAAATCGTAATTTTGGGGTAAAAAAAAGTGATTTTGAGGTAAAAAATGGTGATTTTGATGTAAAAAATGGTGATTTTGTGGTAAAAAATTGTAATTTTGGGGTAAAAAATTGCAATTTTGGGGTAAAAAAATGCAATTTTGTAAAAATTGTAAAAAATTGTAAAACTGTAAAAAATTATGATTTTGAGGTAAAAAG
>NW_024368216.1:0-1171 GCF_014805655.1 Passer montanus
GTGAATTTGTTGGATTTTGAGGAGATTCCAATGGAATTTTGGGGACATTCTGAGGGAATTTTGGGGAGATTCCGAGGGAATTTTGGGGAAAGTTTGAGGGGATTTTGAGGAGATTTTGACAGAATTTTTGGGGGATTTTGGGGTGAATTTGTTGGATTTTGTGGAGATTCCGTTGGAATTTTGGGGGAAAATTTGAGAGGATTTTGAGGGAATTTTTGGGGCGAATTTAAGGGGATTTTGGGGAAATTCCAAGGGAATTTTGAGGAGATTCAGATGGAATTTTGGGGGAAATTTGAGGGGATTTTGGGGAGATTTTGACAGAATTTTTGGGGGGATTTTGGGGTGGTTTGCAGGGAATTTTAGGGAAATTCTGAGTGAATTTTTGAGGAGATTCAGAGGGAAATTCGGGGGGATTTTGTCAGATTTTGGGGGCATTTTGCAAAAAATTTGGGGGAACTTTGACAGAATTCTGAGGAGATTCTGATGGAATTTTTGGCAGAATTTTGGGGTGAATTTGTTGGATTTTGAGGAGATTCTGAAGGAATTTTGGGGGGAATTCAAGTGAATTTTGAGGGGATTTTGGAGGGAATTTTGGGAGGAATTTGAGGAAATTTTGGGGGGAAATTGAGGGGAATTTGAGGAGATTTCAAGGGAATTTTGGGGGGAATTGGAGGAGAATTTGTGGGAATTTTGAAGGGATTTTGAGGGAATTTTGGAGGGAATTTGAGGGGATTTTGGGAAAAATTCTGAGGGAATTTGAGGGGATTTTGGGGAGACTCCGAGAAAATTTGCACGGAAATTTCAGAAGATTTTGGGGAGAATCCATGGGATTTTTGAGGACATTTAGGGGGAATTTGGGAAGGAATTTTGGGGGGAATTCAACAGAATTTTCAGATGATTCCAAGGGAATTTTGGGGAGATTTAGAGGGAATTTGGTGGAAATTTGGGGGGGATTCTGGGGAGATTCCAAGGGGATTTTGGGGAGAGTTTGGGGAGATTCAGAGGGAAATTTGGGAGGATTTAGGCGGGAATTTGAGGGAATTTTGGGGAGATTCCGGGGGAATTTGGGGAGGGGGAATTTGATGGCATCCCCCAAAATCTCCACAACTCCCCCCAAATTCCCCAAAATCCCCCAAAATCTCCCCCAGATCGGCTTTTCCCGGGGTGGGGG
>NW_024368217.1:0-1171 GCF_014805655.1 Passer montanus
TTTTCCCCCCAAATTCCCCATTTTCCCCCTAAATCCCCAATTTTTTTCCCCCAAAATTCCCAAATTTTTTGGTTATTTTATTTCCCAAAATCCTGATATTCTTCCCAAAATCCTCATTTTTTGGTTATTTTCCCTCCCCAAACCCCCAATTTTTTTCTGAAAAATCTCCATTTTTTCCCCAAAATTCCCATTTTCCCCCCAAAATTCCCCATTTTTTGGACATTTTCCCTCCCAAATTCCAAATTTTTGGATATTTTGCCTCCCAAAATCCCCATTTTTTCCTCAAAATCCCACTTTTTTCCCCAAATCCCGTTTTTTTCCCCAAAACCCCCATTTTTATGTTATTTTTTCTCCCCCAACCAGAACTTTTTTCCCAAGTTTCCCATTTTTCCCCCAAATTCTCCATTTTCTCCCCAAAATCCCCATTTTTCCCCCAAATCCCCAATTTTTGGTTATTTTCCCTCCCCAAACCCCCAATTTTTTCTGAAAAACCTCCATTTCTCCCCCAAAATCCCCATTTTTTTTTTCCAAAATCCCCAAATTCCCCACTTTCTATCATTTTCTCCTCCCAAAATCTCCAATTTTTCCCCAAAATCTCCAATTTTTCCCAAAATCCCCATTTTTTCCCAAAATCCCCAATTTTGGGGTATTTTCCCTCCCAAAAATCCCATTTTTTTGGTTATTTCCCTCCCCCAACCCCAATTTTTTTCCAAAAATCCCCATTTTTCCCCAAATTCCCATTATTCCCCCCCAAATTCCCCATTTTTTGTCATTTTCCCTCCCAAAAATCCCTTTTTTTTCCTTATTTTCCCTCCCCCAACCTAAATTTTTCCCCAAAAATCCCCATTTTTTTCCCAAAATCCCCAACTTTTGGATGTTTTCCCTCCCAAAACCCCAATTTTTTCCCAAAATCCCCATTTTCCCCCCCAAATCCCCATTTTTATGTTATTTTCCCCCCCAAATCCCCATTTTTGTGTTATATTTTTCCCAAAATCCCCATTTTTTTGTTATTTTTTCTCCCAAATCCCCATTTTTATGTTATTTTCCCCCCCAAATCCCCATTTTTTTGTTATTTTTTCCCCCCAAATCCCCATTTTTTGTTATTTTTTCCCACCAAAATCCCCATTTCCCCCCCAATCCCCTTTCCTCACTTGGCCGGGGTTTCCCCGGG
>NW_024368218.1:0-3136 GCF_014805655.1 Passer montanus
TGACTTTTGAGCTATTTTTCTCTGTGAGCCATCATCCTTCAGGGAACTTTGCAAACTGAGGCTGTTGTAATACAGAACAAAAAAATAAACTCTAGACAAGTCTGAAACAACAACAACAACATTCTCTGTGAGCCATCATCCTTCAGGGAACTTTGCAAACTGAGGCTGTTGTAATACAGAACAAAAAAATAAACTCTAGACAAGTCTGAAACAACAACAACAACAACCCAAAGCACATCAGATCCTAAGGAAGGCAAAACTTACTATTGCTCAAAGCCACCGATGGGAGTCAAACCTTCTTCAATCCTTTCTCCCTCAAATCAAGAGGCATGAGGTTCATCAAGCTCATAATACAAATCCAAGATAAAGCGGCAATGAGAATAATAGATGCCACTTCCCAGTACTCTCACACCAATGCTTCTGCTTCATTGGGCCTGAAGGTCTGGTTCTTACTGGATGACAAAATCTCCCTTCACATTGAAATAAACATTTCAAATCAACCTGAGATTAATATTTACAAGCCATAAATATTTAACAAGTTGAAATTCACTACCAGGACAGACAACTTGTGCCAGGGATGCATCCTAGGCCAGATACAACTGATTGCTGTGCTGGACAGGTTTGAAAGAAAACTGCAGATGCTTTTCAACATTTAGAGAGGCACCAGAGAAGCAGCCTGGACTACTGGCTTCTGCCCAGTGACATTTGCTAGCAAGAGCCCTAGCACAGGCCTCACTGCACTGCTCCCCTGCAGGGCCAGACCTGCCCTCAGCCTTGCACGGAGCATCCCTGGCTGTATCCAATGTGACCTGGGGCCCTGCCATGCCTGCTCCAAAGGCTGCAGCTGCCCCAGAGCCCCAGAGCTTCTACCGGTTGTGCATTCCCACAGTGTTAGCCCCAGCTCAGTTTTTCTTATTTGAAGGCATGAGGTGGCATCTGCACAGCCATTCAAGTCATGCAGCAACAGATGCAGCTTCACAAAAGACAACAGCTTGAGAGAGACCAACATCGAGGTTCTAACAAGAAAGAAGGAAGCTGAGGTTCTTCTCATGCCATGTTTTTATCCCCACTGCCCTGTCAATTCCAGAGGCCCAAAGTTCAGATGAGTGCCTGCACTCTTGTCAGCAGGAGAGCCAATTCCATTCTATAGGCCTTACTGGCACTAAGGCTCCAATGACCTGCAGCCAAAACCGAGTGCTCCTCATTAACGTGGCACGATGGGGTTGGAAACAGCTCTGCACTTGTGAATCGCCCTTTGGCTCTTCTCAAAGGCAGTTGGGAAGCATTGCACACATAACTTCAAAGCTCTTTTTTCAAAGAAATGTTGAAGAATTACGATGATGATAATTAAAAAGCTGCCATAAGGAAAAGTCAGCGGAAACTGGAAGGAACACTCAGGATCTTGGTAATCTCTCTCTGCTTTCCATTTGAGATTTCGTGCCAAGCATCAAAGACCCACAGGATCCTTTATACTCCTTATGAGCTTCCATTGCCATTGTTTACACAAAGTCATCTTGTTAAACTCAGCCATTCTTGCCAATCTTTAGGCCACCTGAGCTTTAAATCTTGAGGAAAGAGCTGTCATGTGATGTTCCACTTGCTTTTGTAGATTTTAGTGTTCAAACTATTGCATGGTATTATTGGGAAAACAGTCATGGCCCAGAGGGTGCTTGAGCACTGCAACAGGCTCCCCAGGCCAGTGGTCACTGCAGCAAGGGCTCAAGAAGAGCTTGGGCAACTCTTTTGGGCACAGGGTGTGATTCTCATGGTGTCCTGTGCAGGACCAGGATCCTGGCACGTTCCTTCTACCTCAGCATATTCTAAGAATCTAGGCTTTATTTCCAGAGCCCTTTTATTTCCTTTTCTCCGAAAGGCCGAATTTACCCAGAAAGTATTAACTTCAAATTCTGTCTGTCTGTCTCAGTGTATCCAGGCTAATCAGTCTGAAGGGTTTGAAACAGATCTTCTTTCAGACTGAAGGAATTCTCCTTTGGATTCCACTTGGCTACCTACAGGCAGACATTTCAGAAAACAAACCTTCATTATGGTTGCTGCACGCAAACTACAGAAATATGATTGGTCCTGAACAGCTGTTTGTGAGCACCCAGTTTGAACTCAACAATGTCTTTTTGCACAGAGCTTAATTATTCCCCCATCACATCAGTTTTAAACCATATTAATGTTTCACCAATTGGAAACAATCAAGAATCTCCATTCATACCTAGCAAGAGTTCCTTGGAAAAAAACATGTAGTTCGCAATGTGTAATTACTGGCGGTCATGGTACCCATGGTGGACGGCCCCTTCTTCCTGGAGAGCCAATTCCCTTTGTCCTGCCCCTTGCTACCAAACCTGTACCTGCTCCTCCTTAAGCCTTGTGCAGAGGACATGGCTCATCGTTTGTCTCTGATTCCCCTATGGCATGCTTAAATAAACCTCACTGGAAGTGACCTTATAAAAGGCCTCTCAGCCTCTCTGTGATGAGCTTGCTGTGGTGAGAGTGGTGTGTGTGGACTTGACTGCCTTCCTGAATGCTTACCCAAGTGGCTTTTCCACAGGAGAAGCTGACTGGGAAATAGGTAGCAGCAACCACCATCTAAAGCCCCACGCTGCTAAGGTGACCCTACTCAAGACAGAACATGATTGTTTTTGTGCTCAGACCCACGGAGGAATCGATCAATCCACCATTTGTCCCAACAGCTGATGGCAGATACTGAGTAAACTGGGCTCGGTTCTCTACCTGACGGGTATTCTCTGACAGCACTGCACTGGCAGCTATTACTAGTTGTAAGAAGCAACTCAGTTGTACTGCAGAGTCACTAATTTCCCAGCTGAGCATTAGCAGTGACAAAGTGCCTGGCAGCGGAGGAACGTGCAGCAGAGGGGCTGCAGGCTTCCTCCTGAGAATTGCCAGCAGGGCACTTTTATCTGACCATGCCACATAGATGTGTCTTTTTGATGCATCTTCCTAAGCATACCACTAAAATTCCCAACAGGCATTGTAAAAATCTTGTGCTGGATTTCTTCTTGTGGGGACATTGAAAGCAATTCTTCATCTCTGACAGCTTGGGATAGTTCTAAGAATGTAACTTTTTAATTTGTAGGGCAAACTGAAGAGACCTCTTCCAATCTTCTTT
>NW_024368219.1:0-36698 GCF_014805655.1 Passer montanus
ATTTTGGGGTGTCCCCAATCCGATTTTGGGGTGTCCCCAGGGAACATGACGGAGTGTCCGGGCCACTTTGGCCACATCGAGCTGGCCAAGCCCGTGTTCCACGTGGGATTTTTGGGCAAAACCATGAAAATCCTGCGCTGCGTCTGCTTCTTCTGCTCCAAGCTGCTCGTGGACTCGGTGAGACCCCAAAAATCCCTGAGGCACCCCAAAAGTTTGGGGGGGAGGGGTCGGGTTTGGGCTGGAAATGGCTCCGTGGTGGCACCTTGGGGACACGTCAGGGATGGGGGGTGGTGGTGGGGTTTGGGGGGTTTGGGACCATTTTGGGGGTGCTCAGGGTCAAAGGGAGGTGACAGAGCGGGGGGACACCAAGAAGAGGTAACAAAATTTGGGGACACCAAGAAGAGGTGACAAATGTGGGGACACCAAGAAGAGGTGGTAAAATTTGGGGTACCCCAAGGGGAGGTGTCAAAATTTGGGGAACACCAAGAAGTGTCAGTCTCTCTATCCCCTATGTATTACAGATAAAAAGCATTATTATGAGAAACTATTATAGTAAAATCACTCAACCATACAGGAGCTAAAGTAATGCTACTTAGTCTGACATCACAGTATTTAATTCTGATAATCTTATTGCAGAAACAAATATTTTCCTTTTACACTTCAGAAAATAAGGGACATCCAGATGTTTTTAAAATCCAATTTTCAATATTAAAATTCACAGTGGAGGACAGTGAGTTTTTATAAACTGTGCAGGCCAGGGTCTTTTTTCAAACCTGCAGGTAAATACTCAGGGAAATGTACTCTTACAGGTTTGCACTGAACTTAGCTACCACTTACAATTAGCTGCTGAGCCAATAGGCTGTTTTAGAAATGAACTTGCTACTTTGATGGTGGATTTGAATGTTTGTATAAACTGGAACAAAAGGCAGAGGAAATTAATTTGACTGCTGTGGAGACCTATGACTATGTTTCTTGTCCTTACTTGAATTAAATTACTTATAACATTCCATCCCATCCCTAAGAAAATAAACTCAGTCATTTGAACAAACTAATTTACCTCATTGTTAATCTAAAACATGGCATTTCAAAATCCTTTTGGGGGAAAAATTATTTATACTCTGAAAATGTTTCACATTTTCACGTTTTCCAGGAATGACATATATAAAAACTCACTGCATAAACAGTGCAGATCACTGCAGGGCTTTCCCATGCTCTTCCTTTGAACCAACCCAGTTTTAGCAGCATTGTAATTTTCCCCTGTTTTTTTCCTTTTCCCCCATTTTCCACCCTTTTCCCCCATTTCCCCCCCTTTTCCCCCTCTTTTTCCCATTTCCTCCTCTCTAACCCCATTCCCCCTTTTTTTCCCTTTTTTCCCATTTCCCCCATTTTCTCTCACTCTAACCCCATTTCCCCCCCATAACCCCATTTTCCCCCCCAATAACCCCATTTTCCCCCCATTTTCCCCCGTTCCAGGGCCACGGCGGCTGCGGGCACTACCAGCCCCTGTTGCTAGTCCCAATACTTCCCATTTTTCCCCCCAGTAACCCCATTTTTCCCCCCAATAACCCCGTTTTTAACCCAAATAACCCCATTTTTCCCCCCAATAACCCCGTTTTTCACCCCATTTTCCCCCCTTTTTCCCCCGTTCCAGGGCCACGGCGGCTGCGGGCGCTACCAGCCGCGCATCCGCCGCTCGGGGCTGGAGCTCTACGCCGAGTGGAAGCACGTCAACGAGGATTCCCAGGAGAAGAAGATCCTGCTGAGCCCCGAGCGCGTGCACGAGATCTTCAAGCGCATCTCGGACGAGGAGTGCTTCGTGCTGGGCATGGACCCCAAATTCGCCCGGCCCGAGTGGATGGTGTGCACCGTGCTGCCCGTGCCGCCGCTGTCCGTGCGCCCGGCCGTCGTCATGCAGGGCTCTGCCCGCAACCAGGTGGGCTTTGGGGTGATTCTGTGGGGTTTTGGGGTGATTCTCTGGGGTTTTGGGGTGGTTTGGGTTGTGTTTTAGGGTGATTGGAGGGGTTTTGGGGTGTTTGGGGCACCGTGCTGCCCGTGCCGCCGCTGTCCGTGCGCCCAGCCATGGTCATGCAGGGCTCTGTCCGCAACCAGGTGGGGTTTTGGGTTTGTTTTGGGATAGCTTGGGGTCATTTTGTGGGGTTTTGGAAGTTATTGGGGTGGTTTTGGATGGTTTTGGGGTCCGAGGATTGGTGTTGGCATTCTTGGGGTAAAGTGCCCTTGCTGTTTGTGTTTCCAGTTGTGGTCATGCAGGGCTCTGCCCACAACCAGGTGGGGTTTGGGGCAGCTCTTGGGGGGTCTCTGGGTGGGTATTGGGGTCCCTGATGCCTTTTGGGGTCTCCCCACTTCTTGGGTTCCCCATTCTTTGGGGTATCCCCATTTTTCTCCCACCCCAAATCCACCCTACACCTTTCCCACGTCATTTTGAGCTTTTTGCTCTCCCTCTATCACCACCAGCCCCCCATTAACAAATGTTGGGGTCACCCCACTAATTTTGGGGTGTCCCCAGGATGACCTGACCCACAAACTGGCCGACATCGTCAAGATCAACAACCAACTGCGGCGCAACGAGCAGAACGGGGCGGCCGCGCACGTCATCGCTGAGGACGTCAAGCTGCTGCAGTTCCACGTGGCCACCATGGTGGACAACGAGCTGCCCGGCCTGCCCCGGGTACAGCAGGGGTCACTGAGGGCTTTTGGGGTGACACAGAAGGGTTTTGGGGTGTCACAAGGTCAGGAACGTTCAGGTGGTGGCCCTAAGTCATGGCCATGGATGTTGAGCGGCTGCAGTTCCACGTGGCCACCATGGTGGACAACGAGCTGCCTGGGGTCCAGGAGAGGCTGGGGGGAGTCACAGAGAGGTTTTGGGGGTCACTGAGAGGTTTTGGGGTGTCACAAGGTCAGGAACGTTCAGGTGGTGGCCCTAAGTCATGGCCATGGATGTTGAGCGGCTGCAGTTCCACGTGGCCACCATGGTGGACAATGAGCTGCCCGGCCTGCCCCGGGTACAGCACGGGTCACACGGGGGTTTGGGGGTCACTGAGGGCTTTTGGGGTGACACAGAAGGGTTTTGGGGGTCACAGAGGGGTTCTGGGGTGACACAGGGTCAGGAACGTTCAGGTGGTGGCCTCAAGTCACTGTCGTGGATGTTGAGCGGCTGCAGTTCCACGTGGCCACCATGGTGGAGAAGGAGCTGCCCAGGGTCCAGGACAGTCTGGGGGGTCACAGAGGGGTTTTGGGGTGTCCTGGAAGGGTTTTGAGGGGTCACAGAGGGGTTTTGGGGTGTCCTGGAAGGGTTTTGAGGGGTCACAGGAGGGTTTGGGGGTGTCCCACATGGGACAAGCAGGGACAGAGCCCAAAGTCCCAACAGGAGCTGGGGACATTCCTGGGAGGAATCAATTTGTGTCCCCCAATGGATTTTGGATTTTTTGGGGTGTTTTGGGGGTTCTGACCCCCCAGTTTCTCCTCTCCCACTGCATGCAGAATTTGGGGGATCCCTTAAATATGTTTTGCTCCCCCAAACCCCTCTCTGAGCCCCCCAAAATCCCAGCAGGAGCTGGGGACATCCTGGCAGGATTCAATGTGTGTCCCCCGATGGATTTTGGATTTTTGGGGTGATTTTGGGGTTCTGACCTCCCCTGAGCCCCCAATTTCTCCTCCCCCAGGCCATGCAGAAGTCGGGGCGCCCCCTCAAGTCCCTGAAGCAGCGGCTGAAGGGGAAGGAGGGTCGGGTTCGGGGCAACCTCATGGGCAAACGCGTGGATTTCTCCGCCCGCACCGTCATCACGCCCGACCCCAACCTGGCCATCGACCAGGTGGGCGTGCCGCGCGGGGTGGATTTACGGAGTTTTGGGATGGGTTTGTGGAGGTTTGGGGGGATTTAGGGGGAGTTTGGGGGGTTTGGTGGTGTTGTCACCTGCGCCATCGCTGCCAACGTGACCTTTGGTGAGACTGTCACCCCCTTCAACATTGACAGGGGGACTTTGTAGGGGATTTAGGGGATTTGGGATGGGTTTATGGGGTTTGGAGGGGATTTGGGGTGGATTTATGGAGGTTTGGGGTGGATTTATGGAGGTCTGGGGTGATTTAGGGGAAGTTTGGGGGGTTTGATGTTGGTGTCCCCTGCTCCATCGCCGACCTTTGGTAATTTTGAGCAGATCCCAATAACCCAAAACCACCCCAAACCCCCTTTAAACCCCACTGACCCTCCTCAGCTGACTCTGAGAGCTGTGAGGTGACTCCCAGAGCCCCAAAAACCCCAAAACTGACCCCAAAGCCCCTCAGGCTGCAGGAGCTGGTGCGCCGGGGGAACAGTCAGTACCCGGGGGCCAAGTACATCATCAGGGACAACGGGGACAGGATCGACCTCCGCTTCCACCCCAAGCCCAGCGACCTCCACCTGCAGATCGGCTACAAGGTCAGCACCCCGAAACCCCAGAGCCAGGCAGGGACCCCAAAACCCACAGCCGGACCCCAGAAATCCGGGGGACACCGGAAACGGGGAGTGGAACCCAGGGCTGCGGGGGGTGGTTGTTGGTTTGGGGTTCAGAGCTCTGGGTTTGGCGTTCAAATCCTGATTTTGGGGTTCAGAGCTCTGGGTTTGGGGTCAGTCCCTGATTTTGGGGTTCAGAGCTCGGGGTTTGGGGTTCAGAGCTCTGGGTTTGGGGTTCAAATCCTGATTTTGGGATTCAAATCCTGATTTTGGGGTTCAGAGCTCTGGGTTTGGAATCAGCCCCTGATTTTGGGGTTCAAAGTTGTGGGGCTGGAGGTGAATCCCTGATTTTGGGGTTCAGAGTTCTGGGTTTGGGGTCAGCCCCTGATTTTGGGGTTCACATGCTGATTTTGGGGTTCAGAGCTCTGGGTTTGGGGTCAGTCCCTGATTTTGGGGTTCAGAGCTCGGGGTTTGGGGTTCAGAGCTCTGGGTTTGGGGTTCAAAGTTGTAGGGTTGGAGGTGAATCCCTCATTTTGGGGTTCAGAGCCCTGGATTTGGGGTCAGTCCCTGATTTTGGGGTTCAGAGCTCTGGGTTTGGAATCAGCCCCTGATTTTGGGGTTCAAAGTTGTGGGGCTGGAGGTGAATCCCTGATTTTGGGGTTCAGAGCTCTGGGTTTGGGGTCAGTCTCTGATTTTGGGGTTCAAATTTTGATTTTGGGGTTCAGAGCTCTGGGTTTGGGGTTCAAAGCTGTGGGGTTGCAGGTGAATCCCTGATTTTGGGGTTCAGAGCTCTGGGTTTGGGGTCAGCCCCTGATTTTGGGGTTCAGAGTTCTGGGTTTGGGGTTCAAATCCTGATTTTGGGATTCAGAGCTCAGGATTTGGGTCTCACTCCCTGATTTTGGGGTTCCCAATTCTAGATTTGGGGTTCAATCCATAATTTTGGGGTTCCCAATTCTAGATTTGTGGTTCAATCCATCATTTTGGGTTCAAATCTCTGAAATTTGAGGTTCATTCCTCAATTTTGGCCTTCACCACCACCAGGTGGGGTTCAGA
The DNA here is from genome assembly GCF_014805655.1 of Passer montanus. Classification (NCBI taxonomy): domain Eukaryota; kingdom Metazoa; phylum Chordata; class Aves; order Passeriformes; family Passeridae; genus Passer; species Passer montanus. Next base: position 5,501 of record NW_024368219.1, read on the forward strand.
CTGTGGGGTTGCAGGTGAATCCCTGATTTTGGGGTTCAGAGCTCTGGGTTTGGGGCTCAATGCCTGATTTTGGGGTTCCCAATTCTAGATTTGGGGTTCAATCCATAATTTTGGGGTTCCCAATTCTAGATTTGGGGTTCAATCCATCATTTTGGGTTCAGATCTCTGAAATTTGAGGTTCATTCCTCAATTTTGGCCTTCACCACCACCAGGGAGTGAATTTAACCCCAAACCCCTCATTCTCCTCACTCTGACCCCACCATTTTTGGGGGAAAGGTGCCGTTTTTGGGGTGTCCCCCATTTTTGGGGTGTCCCCCTGACTTTTGGGGGGCTTTGGGGACAGGTGGAGCGTCACATGTGCGACGGGGACATCGTCATCTTCAACCGGCAGCCCACCCTGCACAAGATGTCCATGATGGGTCACAGGGTCAGGATCCTGCCCTGGTCCACCTTCCGTCTGAACCTCAGGTAAAGCACCCCAAAAATCCCAAAACTGACCCCAAAAGTAACCCCAGATCCTGCCCTGGTCCACCTTCCGTCTGAACCTCAGGTAAAGCACCCCAAAAATCCCAAAACTGACCCCAAAAGTACCCCCAGATCCTGCCCTGGTCCACCTTCTGTCTGAACCTGAGGTAAAACACCCCAAAAAAACCAAAATTGACCCCAAAAGTAACCCCAAATCCTGTCCTGGTCCACCTTCCATCTGAACCTGAGGTACAACACCACAAAAACCCCCAAAAAACCCCAAAATTAACCCCAAACTTAACCCCAAATCCTGCCCTGATCTACCTTCCGTCTGAACCTCAGGTAAAACACACCAAAAAAACCAAAATTCACCCCAAAAGTAACCCCAAATCCTGTCCTGGTCCACCTTCCATCTGAACCTGAGGTACAACACCACAAAAACCCCAAAATTCACCCCAAAATTAACCCCAAATCCTGCCCTGGTTCACCTTCTGTCTGAACCTCAGGTAAAACCCCCCAAAACCCCCAAATTCACCCCAAAATCCCCCCAAATCCTGCCCTGGTCCCCCTTCTGTCTGAACCTCAGGTAACACCCCCCAAAACCCCCAAATTCCCCCCAAAATCCCCCCAAATCCTGCCCTGGTCCCCCTTCTGTCTGAACCTCAGGTAACACCCCCCAAAACCCCCAAATTCCCCCCAAAATCCCCCCAAATCCTGCCCTGGTCCCCCTTCTGTCTGAACCTCAGGTAACACCCCCCAAAACCCCCAAATTCACCCCAAAATTAACCCCAAATCCTGCTCTGGTCCACCTTCCATCTGAACCTCAGGTAAAGCACCCCAAAAATCCCAAAAAAACCCCAAAATTGACCCCAAAATCACCCCAAATCCTGCCCTGGTCCACCTTCTGTCTGAACCTCAGGTAAAACACCCCAAAAAACCCAAAAAAACCACAAAATTAACCCCAAATCCTGCTCTGGTCCACCTTCCGTCTGAACCTGAGGTACAACACCACAAAAACCCCAAAATTAACCCCAAAGTCGCCCCAAATCCTGCCCTGGTCCATCTTCTGTGATGAGATGAGCCCATCTCTGGTGTGTCCCCGATGTCCCAGATGTCCTCTTGATGTCCCCAGAGTGTCACCAAGCCATACAACGTTGACTTTGTTGGTGATGAGATGAACCTGCCCCGTGTCCCCACAATGTCCCCACAATGTCCCAGATGTCTCAGTGTCCCCAGTGTCCCCCCGATGTCCCCACAGTGTCACCACGCCCTACAACGCCGACTTTGACGGCGACGAGATGAACCTGCCCCGTGTCCCCACAATGTCCCAGATCTCTCAGTGTCCCAGTGTCCCCACAACGTCCCCGATGTCCCCGCAGTGTCACCACGCCCTACAACGCCGACTTTGACGGCGACAAGATGAACCTGCCCCGTGTCCCAGCCATGACCCCAATGTCCCTGACGTCCCTGGTGTCCCATGTCCCCACAATGTCCCTGAGATCCCTGATGTCCCCTCAATGTCCCCTCAGTGTCACCACGCCCTACAACGCCGACTTTGACGGCGACGAGATGAACCTGCCCCGTGTCCCCACAATGTCCCCAATGTCCCAGATGTCTCAGTGTCCCCAGTGTCCCCCCGATGTCCCCACAGTGTCACCACGCCCTACAACGCCGACTTTGACGGCGACGAGATGAACCTGCCCCGTGTCCCAGCCATGACCCCAATGTCCCTGACGTCCCTGGTGTCCCATGTCCCTGATGTCCCCTCAATGTCCCCTCAGTGTCACCACGCCCTACAACGCTGACTTTGACAGCGATGAGATGAACCTGCCCCATGTCCCCACAATGTCCCCAATGTCCCTGAGATCCCAGTGTCCCCAATGTCCCAGTGTCCCCGCAACGTCCCCAATGTCCCCATGGTGTCACCATGTCCTACAACACTGACTTTGATGGTGATGAGATGAACCTGCCCCGTGTCCCAGCCATGACCCCAATGTCCCTGACGTCCCTGGTGTCCCATGTCCCCACAATGTCCCTGAGATCCCTGATGTCCCCTCAATGTCCCCTCAGTGTCACCACGCCCTACAACGCCGACTTTGACGGCGACGAGATGAACCTGCCCCGTGTCCCCACAATGTCCCCACAATGTCCCTGAGATCCCAGTGTCCCCAACGTCCCAGTGTCCCCACAATGTCCCCAATGTCCCTGAGATCCCAGTGTCCCCAATGTCCCAGTGTCCCCGCAACGTCCCCAATGTCCCCATGGTGTCACCATGTCCTACAACACTGACTTTGATGGTGATGAGATGAACCTGCCCCGTGTCCCCACAATGTCCCCACAATGTCCTCAATGTCCCAGATGTCTCAGTGTCCCCACAACGTCCCCGATGTCCCCGCAGTGTCACCACGCCCTACAACGCCGACTTTGACGGTGACGAGATGAACCTGCCCCGTGTCCCCACAATGTCCCCACAATGTCCTCAATGTCCCAGATGTCTCAGTGTCCCCACAACGTCCCCGATGTCCCCGCAGTGTCACCACGCCCTACAACGCCGACTTTGACGGCGACGAGATGAACCTGCCTCGTGTCCCCACAATGTCCCCGATGTCCCTGAGATCCCAATGTCCCCAACGTCCCAGTGTCCCCACAATGTCCCCAATATCCCAGATTACCCAATATTCCTGATGTCCCCCGATGTCCCCACAGTGTCACCACGCCCTACAACGCCAACTTTGACGGCGACGAGATGAACCTGCCCCGTGTCGCCACAATGTCCCCAATATCCCAGATTACCCAATATTCCTGATGTCCCCCGATGTCCCCACAGTGTCACCACGCCCTACAACGCCAACTTTGACGGCGACGAGATGAACCTGCCCCGTGTCGCCACAATGTCCCCAATATCCCAGATTACCCAATATTCCTGATGTCCCCCGATGTCCCCACAGTGTCACCACGCCCTACAACGCCAACTTTGACGGCGACGAGATGAACCTGCCCCGTGTCGCCACAATGTCCCCAATATCCCAGATTACCCAATATTCCTGATGTCCCCCGATGTCCCCACAGTGTCACCACGCCCTACAACGCCAACTTTGACGGCGACGAGATGAACCTGCACCTGCCGCAGTCGCTGGAGACGCGGGCGGAGATCCAGGAGCTGGCCATGGTGCCCAGGATGATCGTCACCCCCCAGAGCAACCGGCCCGTCATGGGCATCGTGCAGGACACGCTGACGGCCGTGCGCAAGTTCACCAAGAGGGACGTCTTCCTCGAGAGGGTCCGTTTGGGGTCGTTTTGGGGTCATCTTGGGGGTTTTGGGGGCGTTTAGCTTGATTTGAGGTCATCTCTGATGGTTTTGGGGTGGTTTCTGGTGGTGTTGTGTTGGACACGCTGACGGCCGTGCGCAAGTTCACCAAGAGGGACGTCTTCCTCGAGAGGGTCCGTTTGGGGTCGTTCTGGGGTCATCTTGGGGGTTTTGGGGGTGTTTAGGGTGATTTGTGGTGGTTTTGAGGTGATTTGAGGGGTTTCAGGGCAGGTGTTTGAGGTGGGACGTGCTAATGGCCGTGAGCATGTTCACCAAGAGGGACGTCTTCCTCGAGAGGGTCCGTTTGGGGTCGTTCTGGGGTCATCTTGGGGGTTTTGGGGGTGTTTAGGGTGATTTGTGGTGGTTTTGAGGTGATTTGAGGGGTTTCAGGGCAGGTGTTTGAGGTGGGACGTGCTAATGGCCGTGAGCATGTTCACCAAGAGGGACGTCTTCCTCGAGAGGGTCCGTTTGGGGTCGTTCTGGGGTCATCTTGGGGGTTTTGGGGTTGTTTTGGGAGTTTTGGGGTTGGTTTGAGGTGGTTTAGGGTTGGTTTGAGGTAGTTTGGGGTGATTTGAGGGGTTTTAGGGCAGGTGTTTCAGGTGGGACACGCTGACGGCCGTGTGCAAGTTCACCAAGAGGGACATCTTCCTTGAGAGGGTCCGTTTTGGGTAGTTCTGGGGTCATCTCTGATGGTTTTGGGGTGGTTTCTGGTGGTGTTGTGTTGGACACGCTGACGGCCGTGCGCAAGTTCACCAAGAGGGACGTCTTCCTCGAGAGGGTCCGTTTGGGGTCATCTTGGGGGTTTTGGGGTTGTTTTGGGAGTTTTGGGGTTGGTTTGAGGTGGTTTAGGGTTGGTTTGAGGTAGTTTGGGGTGATTTGAGGGGTTTTAGAGCAGGTGTTTGAGGTGGGACACGCTGATGGCCGTGCACAGGGTCACCAAGAGGGACATCTTCCCTGAGATGGTCTTGTTTTGGGAGGATTTTTGGGACTTCTAGGACACTTTCAGGATGTTTTGGGATCTCTATGGGGTTTTCATGATTAATGATATTTTTGGGGTGTCCCTCAGGGTGTGGTGGTGAACCTGCTGATGTTCCTGTCCGTGTGGGACAGGGATTTTGGGGAGCTTTGGGACATCTTCGAGGTATTTTGGGTTCTCTGTGGTTTTTTCTTCGATTGGTGACAGTTTTGGGGTGTCCCTCAGGGCGAGGTGATGAACCTGCTGATGTTCCTGTCCACGTGGGACGGCAAGGTGCCCCAGCCAGCCATCCTGAAGCCGCGGCCGCTCTGGACAGGGAAGCAGATCTTCTCCCTGATCATCCCTGGCCACATCAACTGCATCCGCACCCACAGCACCCACCCCGACGACGAGGACAGCGGCCCCTACAAGCACATCTCCCCCGGGGACACCAAGGTGGGGACCTCTGAGGAGGTCTGGGGGGCTTGGTGCGGTGGGAAGGTGGCCTGAGGGGGCTTTGGTGGGATCTGAGAGAGCTTTGAGATGGTTTGATGGGGTTTTGGTGGGATCTCAGGGGGCTTTGGTGGGATCTGAGAGAGCTTTGGGGTGGTTTGAGGGGATTTTGGTGGGATCTGAGGGGGCTTTGGTGGGATCTGAGGGAGTTTTGGGGTGGTTTGATGGGGCTTTGGTGAGATCTGAGGGGGCTTTGAGGTGGTTTGATGGGGCTTTGGTGGGATCTGAGAGAGTTTGGGGTGGTTTGAGAGGGTTTTGGTTGGATCTGAGGGGGCTTTGGTGGGATCTGAGGGAGTTTGGGTGGTTTGATGGGGATTTGGTGGCATCTCAGGGGGCTTTGGGGTGGTCTGAGGGGCTTTTGGAGCTTGAGGTTTAGGGGGCCTTGGTGCGTGCAGAGGTGGTTTGAGTGGACTTTGGTGGGATCTAAGGATGATTTGGGGTGGCCTGAGGGAGCTTGGGTGGGATCTGAGGGGCTTTTGGTGGAGCTTGCTCTGGTCTAGGAGGGCTGTGATTTAGGGTTGGTTTGAGGTAGTTTGGGGTGATTTGAGGGGTTTCAGAGCAGGTGTTTGAGGTGGGACACGCTGATGGCCGTGCACAGGGTCACCAAGAGGGACATCTTCCCTGAGATGGTCTTGTTTTGGGAGGATTTTTGGGACTTTTAGGACACTTTCAGGATGTTTTGGGATCTCTATGGGGTTTTCATGATTAATGATATTTTTGGGGTGTCCCTCAGGGTGTGGTGGTGAACCTGCTGATGTTCCTGTCCGTGTGGGACAGGGATTTTGGGGAGCTTTGGGACATCTTCGAGGTATTTTGGGTTCTCTGTGGTTTTTTCTTCGATTGGTGACAGTTTTGGGGTGTCCCTCAGGGCGAGGTGATGAACCTGCTGATGTTCCTGTCCACGTGGGACGGCAAGGTGCCCCAGCCAGCCATCCTGAAGCCGCGGCCGCTCTGGACAGGGAAGCAGATCTTCTCCCTGATCATCCCTGGCCACATCAACTGCATCCGCACCCACAGCACCCACCCCGACGACGAGGACAGCGGCCCCTACAAGCACATCTCCCCCGGGGACACCAAGGTGGGGACCTCTGAGGAGGTCTGGGGGGCTTGGTGCGGTGGGAAGGTGGCCTGAGGGGGCTTTGGTGGGATCTGAGAGAGCTTTGAGATGGTTTGATGGGGTTTTGGTGGGATCTCAGGGGGCTTTGGTGGGATCTGAGAGAGCTTTGGGGTGGTTTGAGGGGATTTTGGTGGGATCTGAGGGGGCTTTGGTGGCATCTGAGGGAGTTTTGGGGTGGTTTGATGGGGCTTTGGTGAGATCTGAGGGAGTTTGGGGTGGTTTGAGAGGGTTTTGGTTGGATCTGAGGGGGCTTTGGTGGGATCTGAGGGGGTTTTGGTGGGATCTGAGAGAGCTTTGGGGAGGTCTGAGGGGCTTTTGGAACTTAAGGAGGTCTAGGGGGGCTTGGAGGAGCTTTGGGGTGTTTTGATGGGGCTTTGGTGGGATCTGAGGGAGTTTGGGTGGTTTGATGGGGATTTGGTGGCATCTCAGGGGGCTTTGGGGTGGTCTGAGGGGCTTTTGGAGCTTGAGGTTTAGGGGGCCTTGGTGCGTGCAGAGGTGGTTTGAGTGGACTTTGGTGGGATCTAAGGATGATTTGGGGTGGCCTGAGGGAGCTTGGGTGGGATCTGAGGGGCTTTTGGTGGAGCTTGCTCTGGTCTAGGAGGGCTTTGTCGACTTCGAGGTGACCTGGGGTTGTTTTTGGGGTGCTCCAGGTGGGTTTTGGGGTTTTTTTGGATCTTTGAGGTCCTGACCCCGTTCTTTGGGTGTCCCAGGTGATCGTGGAGAACGGAGAGCTCATCATGGGCATCCTGTGCAAGAAGTCCCTGGGGACGTCGGCCGGGTCCCTGGTGCACATCTCCTACCTGGAGATGGGCCACGACACCACGCGGCTCTTCTACAGCAACATCCAGACTGTCATCAACAACTGGCTGCTCATCGAGGGTCAGCGCGCTCCCGGGGGCTCCTGGGGGCTGGGAGCCTCTTGGTGGCATCTAATGGGGGTTTGGTCACCCAGGGACCTTCTCAGGCCCCATCTTGGTGGAGCCCTGGGCCTCTTGCACCCCATTTTTTAGGTTCTGGTGTTCTTGGGTCCCTTTTTTGGGGACTGGAGGGACCTGGGCAGGGCTGGAAACCTTCTTGGTGGCATCTAATGGGGGTTTGGTCCCCTGGGGACCTTCTCAGGTTCCCACTTGGTGGAGCCCTGGGCATCTTGGACCCCATTCTTGATGTGCTGGTGGTTCTTGAACCCCTTTTTTGAGGACGAGGAGGACTCAGGAGTTTTGGGGGATGGTCCCAACCCCATTTTTGTCCCTCAAGGACCTCATTGTCCCCATGTCCTCTCTTTGTCCCACAGCCTGACCAGAACCTGCCCCAGGGTTGGTTTTTTGGGGAGACTGTCATCAACAACTGGCTGCTCATCGAGGGTCAGCGCGCTCCCGGGGGCTCCTGGGGGCTGGGAGCCTCTTGGTGGCATCTAATGGGGGTTTGGTCACCCAGGGACCTTCTCAGGTCCCATCTTGGTGGAGCCCTGGGCCTCTTGGACCCCATTCTTGATGTCCTGGTGATCTTGGACCCCTTTTTTTGGGGACTGGGGGGGGACCTGGTGGGGCTGGGAACCTCTTGGTGGCATCTAATGGGGGTTTGGTCACCCAGGGACCTTCTCAGATCCTCACTTGGTGGAGCCCTGGGCCTCTTGCACCCCATTCTTGATGTCCTGGTGGTTCTTGAACCCCTTTTTTGAGGACAAGGAGGACTCAGGAGTTTTGGGGGATGGTCCCAACCCCATTTTTGTCCCTCAAGGACCTCATTGTCCCCATGTCCTCTCTTTGTCCCACAGCCTGACCAGAACCTGCCCCAGGGTTGGTTTTTTGGGGCGAGGGGTTGGAGATGACCCCGAATTTGGGGGGGATCCCCCTGAACCCCAGGTGTCCCCCCCAGGTCACACCATCGGCATCGGGGACTCCATCGCCGACGCCAAGACCTACCAGGACATCCAGAACACCATCAAGAAGGCCAAGCAGGACGTCATCGAGGTGAGATTTGGGGCTTTCCTGGGAATTTGGGGAGTTCCACGGAGGTTTGGGGCAGTTCCTGCAGGATCTCACGAGGTTCTTGGAGGATCTCAGGAGGTTTGGGGCAGTTCCTGGGGGATCTCAGGTGGTTTGGGGTGGTTCCAGGAGGATCTCGGGGGATTTGGGGCAGTTCCTTGAGGATGTGAGGGGGTTTGGGGCAGTTCCTGCAGGTTCTCAGGAACTTTGGGGCAGTTCCTGCAGGATCTGAGGAGGTTTGGAGCAGTTCCTGGAGGATTTCAGGGGGTTCCTGGAGGTTCCTGTGGGGGTTTGTGGAGTTTTTTGGGATTTTTTTGAGGTTCTTGAGACAGTTTTGGGCACCAGGAGGTCCAAGACCAACATCTCCCTGGTTTAGGAGGTTCCAGAAGATCTTGGGGTGCTCCATCCAGGGTTTGGGGTGGTTCCTGGAGGGTCTCAAGGGGTTTTGGTTGGTTCCTGTGGAGTTTTTTGGGGTTTTTTGAGCTTCTCAGGTGGTTTTGGCCATCAGGGGCTTTCGGGACACCCCGCTGACCCTTCTGGGGTGGTTTTTGGGGGTCTCCAGGTGATCGAGAAGGCCCACAACAACGAGCTGGAGCCCACCCCGGGCAACACCTTGCGGCAGACCTTTGAGAACCAGGTGAACCGGATCCTCAACGACGCCCGCGACAAGACCGGCTCCTCTGCCCAGAAGTCCCTGTCCGAGTACAACAACTTCAAGTCCATGGTGGTCTCGGGGGCCAAGGGCTCCAAGATCAACATCTCCCAGGTTTGGAACATTCCAGAAGGTCTGGGGGGCCTCTGTGAGGGGTTTGGGGTGGTTCCTGCAGGATTTCAGGGAATTTGGGGCAGTTTCTGGAGGATCTCAGGAGCTTTGGGGCAGTTCCTGGAGTGTTTTAGGTGGGTTTGGGGTGGTTCCTTGAGGATCTCAGGAGGTTTGGGGTGGTTCTTGGAGGATCTCAGGGAATTTGAGGCAGTTCCTGGATGATCTCAGGAGCTTTGGGGCAGTTCTTGGAGGATCTCAGGGAATTTGAGGCAGTTCCTGGAGGATCTCAGGAGCTTTGGGGCAGTTCCTGCAGGATCTCAGGAGATTTGGGGCAGTTCCTGGATGATCTCAGAGGGTTTGGAGCAGTTCCTGGAGTATCTTAGGTGGGTTCAGATGGTTCCTGCAGGATCTCAGAGGATTTGGGGCAGTTCCTGGATGATCTCAGGAGCTTTGGGGCAGTTCCTGCAGGATCTCAGGGGGTTTGGGGCAGTTCCTGGAGTATTTTAGGTGGCTTTAGATGGTTCCTGCAGGATCTCAGAGGGTTTGGGGTGGTTCCTGGAGGATCTCAGTAGATTTGGGGCAGTTCCTGCAGGATCTCAGGAGCTTTGGGGCAGTTCCGGGCGTATCTTAGGTGGCTTTAGATGGTTCCTGGAGCATCTCAGAGGGTTTGGAGCCCTTCCTGGAGTATCTTAGGTGGCTTTAGATGGTTCCTGGAGCATCTCAGCAGCTTTTGATTGCTTCCTGTGGAGCTCCATGAAGTTCTTTGATCCTCTCGACCTTCTGAGCTGCTCTGGTGAGATGTCCCCAAGCTCCTGGCGCGGTGTCCCCGCAGGTGATCGCGGTGGTGGGGCAGCAGAACGTGGAGGGCAAGCGGATCCCGTTTGGCTTCAAGCACCGCACGCTGCCGCACTTCATCAAGGACGACTACGGCCCCGAGAGCCGCGGCTTCGTGGAGAACTCCTACCTGGCCGGCCTCACGCCCACCGAGTTCTTCTTCCACGCCATGGGCGGCCGCGAGGGCCTCATCGACACGGCCGTCAAGACGGCCGAGACCGGTCAGTGTCCCCAGAAGGTCCCCGGGGGCTTCCAGGAGTCCAGAATTCCACCCACGGGGCCTCCAGGATCCCAAAATTCCAGTGTGGAAATCCTGAGGGCCTTAAAACCCTCTACAGATAGCTCGTGGAGATCCCAAACCCTCCTCAGATACCTCCTGGAGACCCCAAACCCATCCCAGGTGCCTCCAGGATCCCCAAACCCTCCCCAGATGCCTTCAGGAACCCCAAATCCTCCCCAGATGCCCTCTGGAGACCCCAAACCCTCCCCTGATGCCTCCTGGAGATCCCAAACCCTCTCCCCAGATGCCTCCTGGTGATTCCAAACCCTCACCAGATACCTCCAGCATCCCCAAACCGTCCCCAGCTGCCCCCTGGAGACCCCCAACCCTCCCGAGGTGCCCCCTGGAGACCCCAAACCCATCCCAGATGCCTTCAGGATCCCCAAACCCTCCCCAGATGCCTCCTGGTGATCCCAGATGCCTCCAGGAACCCCAAACCCTCCCGAGGTGCCCCCTGGAGACCCCCCACCCTCCTGAGGGGCCTACTGACGCCTCCCCACCCCCAGGGTACATCCAGCGGCGGCTGATCAAGTCCATGGAGTCGGTGATGGTCAAGTACGACGCCACGGTCAGGAACTCCATCAACCAGGTGGTGCAGCTGCGCTACGGCGAGGACGGGCTGGCCGGGGAGAGCGTCGAGTTCCAGAACCTGGCCACGCTCAAGCCCTCCAACAAGGCCTTCGAGAAGAAGTGAGGGACACGGGGGGACACGGCCCGGGGCAGGGTGGGGTCATGGGTGGGGGCAGTGGTCCTGGATGGGGTCATTGAGGGGCTCATTGCGGGGGTTGGGGACATCTTGGGGTCTTCAGGTGGGAGTTGGGGACATTTTGGGGTCTTCATGTGGCTCCTTCCAAGGTTTCAGACCCATCTTGTCTCCAAGTGGCTCCTTCCAGAAGTTTGGGACATTCTGGGGTCTTCACATGGGAGCTGGGGACCTCTTGGGGTCTTGGGGTTTGGGACATCTTGGGTGTTCAGATGGGAGGTGGGGACATCTTGGAGTCTTAAAAGGAGGTTGGGGACATCTTGGGGTCTTCAGAGGGGTTGGGGACATCTTGGGGTCTTCAGAGGGGTTGGGGACATCTTGGGGTCTTCAGGTGGCTCCTTCCAAGGTTTCAGACCCATCTTGATGTCCCCAAGTGGCTCCTTCCAGAAGTTGGGGACATTTTGGGGTCTTCAAGTGGCTCCTCCCCAATCTGGGTGACACTTGGTTGTCCCCAAGCTGCTCCAGCCCAACCTGGGTGACATTTTGATGTCCCCAACCTCTTCCACCCCAAATTGGGCCCCACATTTGGTGTCCCCAACCTTCTCCTCCCAAACTTTGGTCACATTTTGGTGTCCCCAACCTTCTCCTACCCAGTATGAACCAGCTTTTTTGGTGTCCCCAAGCTTCTCCAGCGTGACGTGGGCGATGCTTCGGTGTCCCCTGGATGTCCCTGAGGTGTCCGTGTGTCCCCACAGGTTCAAGTTTGACTACACCAACGAGCGGGCGCTGCGCCGGACGCTGCAGGAGGAGCTGGTCAAGGACATCCTGTCCAACGCCCACATCCAGAACGAGCTGGAGCGCGAGTTCGACCGCATGCGCGAGGACAGGGAGGTGCTCAGGGTCATCTTCCCCACCGGGGACAGCAAGGTGACACCAAAATCCAACCCAGAAACACCTGGGGCACCCCAAAACCCATCCGAGATACCTCAAAACCCATCTGAGATACCTCAAAATGCCACCAAGATACCCCAAAACCCATCCAAGATACCCCAAAACCCATCCGAGATACCCCAAAATCCCATCAAGATACCCCAAAACCCAACTGAGATACCCCAAAACCCAACTGAGTTGCCCCGGTTTTGGGGTTCTGACTCCGTGTTTTTGGGGTTCTTCCCCTGTTTTGGGGTGCTGATCCCATTTGTGGTGTTCTGACACCCGTTTTTGGGGTTCTTCTCCCCCTTTTTTGGGGTTCTGACCCCTCTTTTTGGGGTTCTTCTCCCAATTTTGGGGTGCTGATGCCATTTTTGAGGTTGTTCTCCCCCATTTTTGGGGTTCTGACCCCCGATTTTGGGGTCCTCTCCCCCCAGGTGGTGCTGATCCCATTTGTGGTGTTTTGACCCCCATCTTTGGGGTTCTGACCCTGTTTTTGGGGTTCTTCCCTCATTTTTGGGGTTCTTCTCACCCATTTTTGGGGTTCTTCTCCCGCATTCTTGGGGTTCTCCCCCGTTTTTGGGGTTCTCCCCCATTTTTTGGGTTCTGACCCCCATTTTTGGGGTCCTCTCCCCCAGGTGGTGCTGATCCCATTTGTGGTGTTTTGACCCCCCGTTTTTGGGGTTCTGACCCCTTTTTTGGGGTCTTCTCTCCTGTTTTTGGGGTTCTCCCCCATTTTTGGGGTTCATCTCCCCCATTTTTTGGGTTCTTCCCCCGTTTTTGGGGTTCTGACCCCGCAAAACCCCATAGAGATACCCCAAAACCTATCCGAGATACCCCAAAATCCCACCAAGATATCCCAAAACCCCATAGAGATACCCCAAAATCCCATCCGAGATACCCCAAAATCCACCAAGATACCCCAAAACTCATCCGAGATACCTCAAAATCCCACCAAGATACCTCAAAACCCATCTGAGTTGCCCCATTTTTGGGTTCTGACTCCCTATTTTTGGGGTTCTTCCCCCATTTTGGGGTGCTGATCCCATTTGTGGGGTTTTGACCCCCCGTTTTTGGGGTTCTGACCCCTTTTTTGGGGTCTTCTCTCCTGTTTTTGGGGTTCTCCCCCATTTTTTGGGTTCTGACCCCCATTTTTGGGGTCCTCTCCCCCAGGTGGTGCTGATCCCATTTGTGGGGTTTTGACCCCCCGTTTTTGGGGTTCTGACCCCTTTTTTGGGGTTCTTCTCTCCCGTTTTTGGGGTTCTCCCCCATTTTTGGGGTTCTTCTCCCCCATTTTTTGGGTTCTTCCCCCGTTTTTGGGGTTCTGACCCCATTTTTGGGTCCTCTCCCCCAGGTGGTGCTCCCCTGTAACCTGCTCCGCATGATCTGGAACGCGCAGAAGATCTTCCACATCAACTCGCGGCTGCCCTCGGACCTGCACCCCGTCAAGGTGGTGGAGGGTGAGTGGGGCGAGCTCTGGGGCTCTCCAGGAGGGTTCTGGAGTTCCTTGAGGCCTTCAGGAAGCTTTGATGGGTTTGGAGATGTTCTAGAAGGTTCTGGAGATCCTTGAATCCCTCAGGAAGGTTCTGGAGGTCCTGAGTCCCTCAGGAAGCTGTGATGGGTTTGGGGTCCCTCAGGAAGGTTCTGGAGATCCTTGGGTCCCTCAGGAAGGTTCTGGAGGTCCTTGAATCCTTCAGGAAGGTGCTGGAGGTCCTTGAGTCCTTCAGGAAAGTGTAATGGGTTTGGGGTCCCTCGGGAAGGTTCTGGAGTTCCTTGAGGCCTTCAGGAAGCTTTGATGGGTTTGGAGATGTTCTAGAAGGTTCTGGAGATCCTTGAATCCCTCAGGAAGGTTCTGGAGGTCCTGAGTCCCTCAGGAAGCTGTGATGGGTTTGGGGTCCCTCAGGAAGGTTCTGGAGATCCTTGGGTCCCTCAGGAAGGTTCTGGAGGTCCTTGAATCCTTCAGGAAGGTGCTGGAGGTCCTTGAGTCCTTCAGGAAAGTGTAATGGGTTTGGGGTCCCTCGGGAAGGTTCTGGAGGTTTTTGAGTCCCTCAGGAAGCTGTGATGGGTTTGGAGATGTTCTGGAAGGTTCCGGAGATCCTTGAATCCCTCAAGAAGTTGTGACAGGTTTGGGGTCCCTCAGGAAGGTTCTGGAGGTCCTTGAGTTCCTCAGGAAGGTTCTGGAGGTTTTTGAGTCCCTCAGGAAGCTGTGATGGGTTTAGAGAGCTCTGGAAGGTTCTGGAGATTCTCGAGTCCCTCAGGAACCTGTGACAGGTTTGGGGTCCCTCAGGAAGGTTCTGGAGATCCTTGGGTCCCTCAGGAAGCTGTGATGAGTTTGGAGATGCTCTGGAAGGTTCTGGAGGTCCTTGAGTCCCTCAGGAAGGTTCTGGAGGTCCTTGAGTTCCTCAGGAAGGTTCTGGAGATCCTTGAGTCCCTCACAAAGCCGTGATGGGTTTGGAGATGCTCTGGAAGGTTCTGGAGGTTCTTGATTCCCTCAGGAAGCCATGATGAGTTTGGAGATGTTCTGGAAGGTTCTGAAGGTTCTTCAGTCCCTCAGGAAGTCGTGATGGGTTTGGGATTCCCTCAGGAAGGTTCTGGAGGTCCTCGAGTCCCTCAGGAAGCCGTGATGAGTTTGGAGATGCTCTGGAAAGTTCCAGAGGTTTTTGAGTCCCTCAGGAAGCCATGATGAGTTTGGAGATGCTCTGGAAGGTCCTGGAGGTCCTTGAGTCCCTCAGGAAGCTGTGATGGGTTTAGAGAGCTCTGGAAGGTTCTGGAGATTCTCGAGTCCCTCAGGAACCTGTGACAGGTTTGGGGTCCCTCAGGAAGGCGTGATGAGTTTGGAGATGCTCTGGAAAGTTCCAGAGGTTTTTGAGTCCCTCAGGAAGCCATGATGAGTTTGGAGATGCTCTGGAAGGTCCTGGAGGTCCTTGAGTCCCTCAGGAAGCTGTGATGAGTTTGAGGTCCCTCAGGAAAGTTCCAGAGGTTTTTGAGTCCCTCAGAAACCTGTGATGGGTTTGGAGATGCTCTGGAAGGTTCTGGAGGTTCTTCAGTCCCTCAGGAAGCCATGATGAGTTTGGGGATGTTCTGGAAGGTTCTGGAGTCCCTCAGGAAGCCGTGATGAGTTTGAAGATGCTCTGGAAGGTTCCGGCCGTCCTTGGGACCCCCTGTGACCGTGCTGTCCCCTCAGGGGTGAAGGAGCTGAGCCGCAAGCTGGTGATCGTCAACGGGGAGGACCCGCTGAGCCGGCAGGCGCAGGAGAACGCGACGCTGCTCTTCAACATCCACCTGCGCTCCACGCTCTGCAGCCGCCGCATGGGGATGTTCTGGAAGGTTCCGGCCGTCCTTGGGACCCCCTGTGACCGTGCTGTCCCCTCAGGGGTGAAGGAGCTGAGCCGCAAGCTGGTGATCGTCAACGGGGAGGACCCGCTGAGCCGGCAGGCGCAGGAGAACGCGACGCTGCTCTTCAACATCCACCTGCGCTCCACGCTCTGCAGCCGCCGCATGGTGGAGGAGTTCCGGCTCAGCGGGGAGGCCTTCGACTGGCTGCTGGGCGAGATCGAGTCCAAGTTCAACCAGGCCATCGTGAGTGTGGGATTTGGGGTCATCCTCGGGGGTTTGGGGTCAGGATTTGGGGTCAGGGTTTGGGGTTTGGGGTCAGCCTTCGACTGGCTGCTGGGCGAGATCGAGTCCAAGTTCAACCAGGCCATCGTGAGTGTGGGATTTGGGGTCATCCTCGGGGGTTTGGGGTCAGGATTTGGGGTCAGGGTTTGGGGTTTGGGGTCAGGGTTTGGGGTCAGCCTTGGACTGGCTGCTGGGCGAGATCGAGTCCAAGTTCAACCAGGCCATCGTGAGCACGGGGTTTGGGGTCATCCTTGGGGTTTGTGACACACTGCTGTCCCCATGTCCCCTCAGGCCCACCCTGGTGAGATGGTTTGGGGTCACTTTGGGGTTTGGTGACCCCACTGTGACACTGCTGTGACACTGCTGTCCCGCTGTGACACTGCTGTCCCCGTGTCCCCTCAGGGCCACCCCGGGGAGATGGTTGGGGGTCACTTTGGGGTTGTGACACTGCTGTGACACACTGCTGTCCCCGTGTCCCCTCAGGGCCACCCCGGGGAGATGGTTGGGGGTCACTTTGGGGTTGTGACACTGCTGTGACACACTGCTGTCCCCGTGTCCCCTCAGGCCCACCCCGGGGAGATGGTTTGGGGTCACTTTGGGGTTTGGTGACCCCGCTGTGACACTGCTGTCCCCGTGTCCCCTCAGGCCCACCCCGGGGAGATGGTGGGCGCGCTGGCCGCGCAGTCCCTGGGCGAGCCGGCCACGCAGATGACCCTCAACACCTTCCACTACGCGGGGGTGTCGGCCAAGAACGTCACCCTGGGCGTGCCCCGCCTCAAGGAGCTCATCAACATCTCCAAGAAGCCCAAGACGCCGTCGCTCACCGTGTTCCTGCTGGGCCAGAGCGCCCGCGACGCCGAGCGCGCCAAGGTGGCACCTGGGGACACGCTGGGGACACGGCTGGGGGGGTCTGCTGGTGGTGGCCCCGTGGGTTTGTGTCCTCACAGCCCTGTGGTGGCTCTGTGGGTTTGTGTCACCTCTGTGTCCCCTCATCCCTGTGGTGGCTCCATGACTTCATGTCCCTGTGGTGGCCTTGTGCCTTTGTCACTTCCTTGTCCCCACGGCTCTGTGGTGGCTCCATGGCTTCATGTCCCCGTGGTGGCCCTGCGGTTTTGTGTCCCCATGGTGGCCCTGTGGGTTTGTGTGACCTCCTTGTCCCCACAGCCCTGTGGTGGCTCCATGGCTTTGTGTCCCTGTGATGGCCCTGTGGCTTTGTCACCTCTGTGTCCCCACAGCTTCGTGGTGGCTCCATGGCTTCGTGTCCCCATGGTGGCCCTGTGGATTTGTGTGCCCTCTGTGTCCCCATGTTCTTCTATGTTCCCATGTCCCTGTCCCCTCAGGACATCCGGTGCCACCTGGAGCACACCACACCCAATGTCCCCTGACTGTCCCCAATGTCCCCATGTCATCTGACTGTCCCCAGTGTCCCCTGACTGTCCCCACTGTCCCCAGGACATCCTGTGCCGCCTGGAGCACACCACACCCAATGTCCTTCTGTCCTCTCCATGTCCCCATGTGCTCCATGTCCCCAATGTCCCCTGACTGTCCCCAGTGTCCCCAGTGTCCCCTGACTGTCCCCATGTCCCCAACGTCCCCAGGACATCCTGTGCCGCCTGGAGCACACCACACCCAATGTCCCCAATGTCCCCTGACTGTCCCCAATGTCCCCATGTCCCCAGGACATCCTGTGCCCCTGTGGTGGCTCCATGGCTTTGTGTCCCTGTGATGGCCCTGTGGCTTTGTGTCACCTCTTGTGTCCCCTCAGCCCCATGGTGGTTCCATAGCTTCATGTCCCCGTGGTGGCCCTGTGGCTTTGTGTCCCCTCTGTGCCCCAATGTTCTTCTATGTTCCCATGTCCATGTTCCCTCAGGACATCCTGTGCCACCTGGAACACCACACTCAGTGTCCCCAATGTCCCCATGTCTTCTGATTGTTCGTAGTGTCCCCAGTGTCCCCTGACTGTCCCCATGTCCCCTGACTGTCCCCAGGACATCCTGTGCCCCCTGGAGCACACCACACCCAATGTCCCCAATGTCCCCTGACTGTCCCCATGTCCCCTGATTGTCCCCAGGACATCCTGTGCCGCCTGGAGCACACCACACCCAATGTCCTTCTGTCCTCTCCATGTCCCCAATGTCCCCATGTGCTCCATGTCCCCAACGTCCCCAGGACATCCTATGCCGCCTGGAGCACACCACACCCAATGTCCCCTGACTGTCCCCAGTGTCCCCAGTGTCCCCTGACTGTCCCCATGTCCCCAGGACATCCTGTGCCGCCTGGAGCACACCGCCCCCAATGTCCCCAATGTCCCCTGACTGTCCCCAATGTCCCCATGTCCCCAGGACATCCTGTGCCGCCTGGAGCACACCACACCCAATGTCCCCAATGTCCCCTGACTGTCCCCAATGTCCCCATGTCCCCAGGACATCCTGTGCCCCCTGGAGCACACCACACCCAATGTCCCCAGTGTCCCCTGACTGTCCCCATGTCCCCTGACTGTCCCCAGGACATCCTGTGCCGCCTGGAGCACACCACGCTGCGCAAGGTGACGGCCAACACCGCCATCTACTACGACCCCAACCCTCAGAGCACGGTGGTGGCCGAGGACCAGGAGTGGGTCAACGTCTACTACGAGATGCCCGACTTCGACGTCAGCCGCATCTCGCCGTGGCTGCTGCGCGTCGAGCTGGACCGCAAGCACATGACCGACCGCAAGCTGACCATGGAGCAGATCGCCGAGAAGATCAACGCCGGTGGGCGCGCCGGGCACGGGGCCCGGGGGGGTTTGGGGGGGGTTTGGAGGACCTGGAGGGGGTTTGGGGTGACCTGGATGAGCTTTGAGGGTGTCTGAGGAGGTTTTGGGGGGCTTGAAGGGGGTTTGAGGTGACTTGGATAAGCTTTGAGGGCATCTGAGCTGCTTTTGAGGGGGCTGAAGGGGGTTTGGGGTGACCCGGATGAGGGTTGAAGGTGTCTGAGCAGCTTTTGAGGGGCCTGAGGGGGGTTTGAGGTGACCTGGATGAGCTTTGAAGGCATCTGAGGAGGTTTTGGGGAACCTGAAGGGGGTTTGAGGTGACGTGGATGAGTTTTGAAGGCATCTGAGAATCTTTTTAAGGGTCTTGGGTGACCCTTGAAGGCATCTGAGGGCTCTTTAAGAAGTTCTGGGTGAGCCTGGAGGAGCTTTGGGGGTTCCTGGCAGATCTTTGAGGACACCCTGGAAGTCCCTTGGGTGCCGTGACCTTGGAGGTGACCCTGTCCCCACCCCGTGTCCCCTCCCAGGCTTTGGTGACGACCTCAACTGCATCTTCAACGACGACAACGCCGAGAAGCTGGTGCTGCGCATCCGCATCATGAACAGCGACGAGAACAAGATGCAGGAGGTGGGCGGGGACCTGGGGACACCTCAGGGGACACCTCAGGGGACACCCGCGATGGCCTGGGCGTCACCTGTCCCCTGCCATGTCCCCAGGAGGAGGAGGTGGTGGACAAGATGGACGACGACGTCTTCCTGCGCTGCATCGAGTCCAACATGCTGACGGACATGACCCTGCAGGGCATCGAGCAGATCAGCAAGGTGGGGACACCTGGGGGGGCTTGGGGACACCCGGGGGGGCTTGGGGACACCTGGAGGGGTCCATGAAGGGATGGAAGGTCTTCAGAGATACCTGGAGAGCTCCATGGTGACCTTTAGAAGGTTCCAGGAGACCTTTAGAAGATCCAGGATGGTCCCTGTGGCCACCTGAGGAGGTCTTTGGGTACCACCAGGTGCTCGGGGGGTTCAAGATCTCCAGGTAGATCTTGAGGAGCACCAGGAGTTCTCCATGGAGACTTTCAGGAGGTTCTAAAAGACCTTTAGAAGATGTGGGACAGCCATGGTGACACCTGTCCCCACCTGCCCAGGTGTACATGCACCTGCCGCAGACGGACAACAAGAAGAAGATCATCATCACCGAGGACGGGGAGTTCAAGGCTCTCCAGGAGTGGATCCTGGAGACCGACGGCGTCAGCCTCATGCGGGTGCTGAGCGAGAAGGACGTGGACCCCGTGCGCACCACCTCCAACGACATCGTGGAGATCTTCACCGTGAGTCACCTGGGGACACACCTGGGGGTCAGGGACATACCTGGGGGCTCCATGGTGGAGATCTTCACCGTGAGTCACCTGGGGACACACCTGGGGGTGAGGGACACACACCTGGGCTGGGGTTTGGGGGACATCATGGTCCTCATGGCGCACCACCTCCAACGACATCGTGAAGATCTTCAGCGTGAGTCACCTGGGCTGAGGACACACCTGGGCTGGGGTTTGAGGGACATCTGGGTCCTCATGGTGGAGATCTTCACCATGAGTCACCTGGGGACACCTGGGGACACACCTGGGGGTGAGGGACACACACCTGGGGGCTCCATGGTGGACATGGTCCTTGTGAGTCACCTGGGGACACACCTGGGCTGGGGTTTGGGGGACATCATGGTCCTCATGGCGCACCACCTCCAACGACATCGTGGAGATCTTCACCATGAGTCACCTGGGCTGAGGACACACCTGGGCTGGGGTTTGAGGGACATCATGGTCCTCATGGCGCACCACCTCCAACGACATCGTGGAGATCTTCACCATGAGTCACCTGGGCTGAGGACACACCTGGGCTGGGGCTTGAGGGACATCATGGTCCTCATGGCGCACCACCTCCAACGACATCGTGGAGATCTTCACCATGAGTCACCTGGGCTGGGGACACACATGGATCTCTGGATTTCAGGAATTTCCAACCCCCAGATTTGGGATTTCCCATCCCCTGAATTTTGGGATTTCCCACCTCCTGGATTTTGGAGCTTGTGGATCTCTGGATTTTGGGAATTCCTACCTCCCAGATTTTGGGATTCCCACCTCCTGAATTTTGGGACTCCTGGATCCTTGGATTTTGGGATTTCCCACCCCCTGAATTTTGGGATTCCCACCTCCCGGATTTTGGGACTCGTGGATCCTTGGATTTTGGGATTTCCCACCCCCTGGATTTTGGGATTCCCACCTCCCGGATTTTGGGACTCGTGGATCCTTGGATTTTGGGATTTCCCACCCCCTGCACCCCCCCGGATTTTGGGATTTGTGGATCCCTGGATTTTGAGATTTCCCACGCTGTGGATTTGGGAATTCCCAACCCCTGGATTTTGGGATTTGTGGATCCCTGGATTTTGGGATTTCCCACCCCCTGGATTTTGGGATTCCTGGATCCCTGGATTTCGGGAATTTCCAACCCCCTGATTTGGGATTTCCCATCCCGTGAAATTTGGGAATTCCCAACCTCCTGGATTTTGGGACTCCTGGATCCCTGGATTTTGGGATTTCCCACCCCCTGGAATTTTGGGATTCCCACCTCCCGGCTTTCGGGACCGCAGGTTCTGGGGATCGAGGCGGTGCGGAAGGCGCTGGAGCGGGAGCTCTACCACGTCATCTCCTTCGACGGCTCCTACGTCAACTACCGGCACCTGGCGCTGCTGTGCGACACCATGACCTCGCGGGGCCACCTGATGGCCATCACCCGGCATGGCGTCAACCGCCAGGACACCGGGCCCCTCATGAAGTGCTCCTTCGAGGAGACAGTGCGGGAACGGGATCAGGAACAGGGTTTGGGAATGGGGGATTGGGGTGGGAGTGGGGTTTTGGGAACTGCCAGGACACCGGGCCCCTCATGAAGTGCTCCTTCGAGGAGACGGTGCGGGGACAGGATCAGGAACGGGGTTTGGGAACAGGAATGGGGGTGGGAGTGGAGTGGGAACAGGAATTGGGGGTGGGAATCAGATGGGAACAGGGTTTGGGGTAGGAATGGGGCTGGGAATGAGAATGGGAATTGGGGGCTGGGAATGGGGTAGGAATGGAGTTGGAGAAGAGAGATTTGGGGGTGGGAATGGGAATTGGGGAATGGGGTTTGGGGGTTTGGGGGCTGGGAATGGGGCATTCTGTGGACATTTTACAGGATTTGGGGTTCAAGAAGGACATTTAAAAGTTGAAGCTGATTTTGGGGTGTTCCCCCCACTCAGGTCGACGTCCTGATGGAGGCAGCTGCCCACGGGGAGAGCGACCCCATGAAGGGCGTGTCCGAGAACATCATGCTGGGCCAGCTGGCCCCGGCCGGCACCGGCTGCTTCGATCTCCTGCTGGACGCCGAGAAGTGCAAGCACGGCATGGAGATCCCCAGCGCCCTGCCCGGCCTCGGCGTCGGCGGCCGTGAGTCCCCGAAACCCTGGGGACACCCCCAGAACCCTGGGGACACCCCCTGGGAAAATTGGGACACCCTTGGAATGGTGGCCGTGTTCCTCCAGGAGCAGCTGGGGACACCCCAAAGGTGGTGGCACAAAGACCTTCAAGGTCGTGGTGCTCATTGGCCGGTTCTGGGTGTCCCATGGCAAGAGGGGACAGCCGCAGATTTTGGGGTCCATGCAGATTTTGGGGTGCACCAGGACTGGATCCTACAAGGGAGGAGTTGGGGACACCCCAAGGGTGGTGGTGACACAAAGATCTCTGATGTCACGCTGGCCACCGCCATCTCTCAGCTCTGGTCACCTGGTGTCACCATCCCCCAGATGGTGACCTCCAAGTTTTGGGGTCACCCCAGATTTTGGGATCCCCCAGATGTTAATGTCCTTCAGATTTTGGTGTCCCACAGATTTTGGGGTTCCTCAGATGTTGGTGTTCTCCCAATGGTGATGTCCCCCAAATTTTGGGGTTTCTCATATGTTGATGTCCCCCAGATTTTGGGGTCCCCCACATGTTGGTGTCCCCCAGATTTTAGTGTTCCCCAGATGTTGATGTCCCCCAGATTTTGGTGTCACCCCCAGATTTTGGGGTCCCTCGGATGTTAATGTATTTCAGATTTTAGGGTTCTACCAAATTTTGATGTCCCCCAAGATGTTGATGTCTCCCAGATTTTGGTGTCTCCCAGATTTTGATGTCCCCCACATGTTGATATCCCCGTATTTTGGGGTGCCCCCGTTTTTGGGGTGCCCCTGACCCCACTCTCTCCGCAGCCACCGGGATGTTCTTCGGCTCGGCCCCCAGCCCCATGGGGGGGATGTCCCCAGCCATGACCCCCTGGAACCAGGGGGCCACCCCGGCCTACGGCGCCTGGTCCCCCAGCGTGGGTGCGTGGGGCACTGGGAGGGACTGGGATGGACTGGGATGGACTGGGTGGGACGGGGAGGAACTGGGAGGGACTGGGAGGGGCGTTTGAAGGGGTCTGGGGTAAAGTGGGGGTCACTGCGATGGCTGTGGGGGGAGTTTGGGGATGTTGAGGGGTCTCGCAGACCCCCTTTTCCCCCACAGGGAGCGGGATGGGGCCAGGTTGTGTTTGGGGGTGGTTTTGGGGTCCTGGGCTGGTTTTGGGGTGCCCCAGACCCCCTTTTTCCCCCACAGGCAGTGGCATGGCCCTGGACGGGGCCAGGTTGTGTTTGGGGGTGGTTTTGGGGTCTCAGGCTGGTTTTGGGGTTCTGGGTTGTATTTCGGGGTTGTTTTGGGGTCCCAGGTTGTGTTTGGGGCTGGTTTTGGCGTCCTGGTCTGGTTTTGGGGTACCCCTGACCCCTTTTCCCCCACAGGCAGTGGCATGACTCTGGGCGGGGCCGGGTTGAGTTTGGGGCTGGTTTTGGGGTCTCAGGTTGTGTTTTGGGGTTCCTGGGCTGGTTTTGCACTGCGATGGCTGTGGGGGGAGTTTGGGGATGTTGAGGGGTCTCGCAGACCCCCTTTTCCCCCACAGGGAGCAGGATGGGGCCAGGTTGTGTTTGGGGGTGGTTTTGGGGTCCTGGGCTGGATTTGGGGCTGGTTTTGGGGTCCCAGGTTGTGTTTGGGTGTGGTTTTGGGGTCCTGGGCTGGTTTTGGGGTGCCCCAGACCCCCTTTTTCCCCCACAGGCAGTGGCATGACCCTGGACGGGGCCAGGTTGTGTTTGGGGCTGGTTTTGGCGTCCTGGTCTGGTTTTGGGGTACCCCTGACCCCTTTTCCCCCACAGGCAGTGGCATGACTCTGGGCGGGGCCGGGTTGAGTTTGGGGCTGGTTTTGGGGTGCCCCTGACCCCTTTTCCCCCACAGGCAGCGGCATGACCCTGGACGGGGCCGGGTTGTGTTTGGGGCTGGTTTTGGGGTCTCAGGTTGTGTTTTGGGGTCCTGGTCTGGTTTTGGGGTGCCCCTGACCCCTTTTCCCCCACAGGCAGCGGCATGACCCCGGGCGGGGCCGGGTTCTCCCCCAGCGCCGCCTCCGACGCCTCCGGGTTCAGCCCCGGCTACTCCCCGGCCTGGTCACCCACGCCCGGCTCGCCGGGGTCACCTGGCCCCTCCAGCCCCTACATCCCCTCCCCCGGTGAGTACAGCCCCAAAAACACCCCAGAATAACTTAAAATAACCCAAAATACCCTGTGACACCTAACAACACCCCAAAACACACTGAAACACCCTAAAATATCCCAGAAATACCTGTAAGACACCATGCAACCTCCAACAACACCCAGAACACACTAAAACACCCTGAACACCCCAAAATACCCTGAAATACCCTTAAAATAACCCAAAATACCCATGAAACACCCTGTAACACCTAACAACACCCCAAAACATACTGAAACACCCTGTAACACCCTAAAATATCCCAGAAATACCTGTAAGACACCATGCAACCTCCAACAACACCCAGAACATACTGAAACACCCTGAACACCCTGAAATACCCTTAAAATAACTCAAAATACCCATGAAACACCCTGTAACACCTAACAACACCCCAAAACACCCTGTAACACCCCAAAACACCCTAAAATACCTCTAAAATAACCCAAAGCACCCACAAAGCACGCTGTAACCTGTAACAATACCCTAAACACCCTGTAACACCCTAGAATACCCCATAAATAACCCAAAACACCCGCAGAGCACCCTGTAACCACTAACAACACCCCAAAACACACTGAAACACCCCGAACACCCTGTAACACCCTAAAATACCCCTCAAAGAACCTGAAATACTTACAGTTCACCCTGTAACACCCTAAACCACCCCAAAAATAACAGAAAATAACCCAAAATTCCAAGAGAGCACCATGGAACCTGTAACAACACCCTAAACACCCTGTAACACCCTAAAATAATCTCAAATAGTGCAAAACACCCTAAACACCCTGTAACCACTAACAACACCCCATAACACCCCCTCACTGAGCCCCACAACACGTGAACAACACCCCAAAGGGACTCCCAACACCTGAACAACATCTCAAAGGGAACCCCAACACCCCCACAACACCCCAACACTACCAACAGCTCCACAATACCTGAACAACACCCCAAAGAGACCACCAACAGCCCTACAACACCTGAACAACACCTCAAAGGGATTTACAACCCTCTACAACACCCCAACACCACCTCAAAGGGACCCCCAACACCTCCAACAGCCGAACAACACCTCAAAGAGACCCCCAACACCCCAACAACAACAACAGCCCCACAACACCCAAACAACACCTCAAAGGGCCTCGCGACCCTCTACCACACCCCATCCACCCCCCCAACACGCTCCTGACCCCGTGTTCCCTCTCCGCAGGTGGGGCCATGTCCCCCAGCTACAGCCCGACGTCCCCCGCCTACGAGCCGCGGTCGCCGGGGGGCTACACCCCACAGAGCCCCAGCTACAGCCCGACGTCACCCAGTTACAGCCCCACCTCCCCCAGTTACAGCCCCACCTCACCCAACTACAGCCCAACCTCGCCCAGTTACAGCCCCACCTCTCCCAGTTACAGCCCGACCTCGCCCAGTTACAGCCCGACTTCTCCCAGTTACAGCCCCACGTCCCCGAGCTACAGCCCGACCTCCCCCAGTTACAGCCCCACCTCGCCCAGCTACAGCCCGACGTCGCCCAGTTACAGCCCGACGTCTCCCAGTTACAGCCCCACCTCGCCCAGTTTACAGCCCGACCTCGCCCAGTTACAGCCCGACTTCTCCCAGTTACAGCCCCACGTCCCCGAGCTACAGCCCGACCTCCCCCAGTTACAGCCCCACCTCGCCCAGCTACAGCCCGACGTCGCCCAGTTACAGCCCGACGTCTCCCAGTTACAGCCCCACCTCGCCCAGTTACAGCCCCACCTCGCCGAGCTACAGCCCCACCTCTCCCAGTTACAGCCCGACGTCTCCCAGTTACAGCCCCGCCTCGCCCAGTTACAGCCCCTCCTCGCCGAGCTACAGCCCGACCTCTCCCAGTTACAGCCCGACGTCTCCCAGTTACAGCCCCGCCTCGCCCAGTTACAGCCCCTCCTCGCCGAGCTACAGCCCGACCTCTCCCAGTTACAGCCCGACGTCTCCCAGTTACAGCCCCGCCTCGCCCAGTTACAGCCCCTCCTCGCCGAGCTACAGCCCGACCTCTCCCAGTTACAGCCCGACGTCTCCCAGTTACAGCCCCGCCTCGCCCAGTTACAGCCCCTCCTCGCCGAGCTACAGCCCGACCTCTCCCAGTTACAGCCCGACGTCTCCCAGTTACAGCCCCGCCTCGCCCAGTTACAGCCCCACCTCTCCCAGTTACAGCCCCACCAGCCCCAACTACACCCCGACCTCGCCCAACTACAGCCCCACCTCTCCCAGTTACAGCCCGTCCAGCCCCCGCTACACCCCGCAGTCGCCCACCTACACCCCCAGCAGCCCCAGCTACAGCCCCAGCAGCCCCAGCTACAGCCCCACGTCCCCCAAGTACACCCCGACCAGCCCCAGCTACAGCCCCAGCTCCCCCGAGTACACCCCGACCTCGCCCAAGTACAGCCCCACGTCCCCCAAGTACAGCCCCACCTCGCCCACCTACAGCCCCACCTCGCCCGTCTACACCCCGACGTCGCCCAAGTACAGCCCCACCTCGCCCACCTACAGCCCCACGTCGCCCAAGTACAGCCCCACGTCACCCACCTACAGCCCCACGTCGCCCAAGGGCTCCACGTACAGCCCCACGTCCCCCGGCTACAGCCCCACGTCGCCCACCTACAGCCTCACCAGCCCGGCCATCAGCCCCGACGACAGCGACGACGACAACTGAGGGTCAGCCTGCGGGGACGGGGGTGGCACCCCCCGAAAACCCCCTCAGGCCGTGGGGGTGACCCCCAGATCCATGTGGGAATGGGGGTGTTGTTTCACCTCAAAAACCCCACATGGATATGGGGTCGGGGTTGTTGTCACCCCAAAAACCTCACATGGATACGGGGACGGGGTTGTTGTCACCCCCAAACCCCACAGGCCGTGGGGGTGACCCCAAAATCGATTTGGGGATGCGGTGGTTGTCACCCCCCAAACCCCCACGTGGATACGGGGTTGGGGGTGTCACCCCCTGAACCCCCAAATTCTGATGGGGTCGAGGTTGTTGTCACCCCAAAACCCCACAGGCTGTGGGGGTGACCCCAAAACTTACACATGAACGACATTGTCACCCTGAAATGGGGTTGGGGTTGGCACCCCCCCAAAACTCTAAACAGTCGTGGGGGTGACACCCGAATTTCCATGGAAATGGGGTTGTCAAGCCCTAAACCCACAGGCGTTGAGGGTGACCCCAATTCCCAACGGTGACGGGGTTGTCACCCCCAAATGGAAATGGGATCGGGGTGGTCACCCCCAAACCCCAAGTTCCGGTGGCGACGGGGCTGTTGTCACCCCCCAGGCCCCCACAGACTGTTGGGGTGACCCTGAAATTGGGGTGACACCAAAGGGTGGTGATGGCTAAATTTGGGGTCACCCCTAAATTGGGGTCACCCCTGGAATTTGAGAGACCCTCGAGATTGAGGGGGAGCCCCTGAATTGAACTGGACCCCAAAATTCAGAGGGGGCAACCCCCAAACTGGGGCTGACCCCTAAACTGGGGGGGGAACCCTAAATTGGGGTGAAACCCTTAAATTGGGGGAGACCCCTAAATTGGGGTGACACCCTTAAATTGGGGGAGACCCCTAAATTGGGGTGAAACCCTTAAATTGAGGGAACCCCTAAATTGGGGTGACACCCTTAAATTGGGGGGTTGATCCCCAAACCAGGCTCTGACCCTTGAATTTGGGGTGACCCCCAAGTCGAGGGTGACCCCCCCCAGTTCAGAAGTGACCCCCAGTCCAGGGGTGGGGGAGGGGCAGGTGTGGGGACCCCCCCCGATTTTGGGGGGTCTGGTGGGGAGGTTCGTTAATGAGGATGGGGAGGGGGGTGGGGGAGGGGGCGCTCGTTGGTGGCGGTTTTGGGGGTTCGGGGGAGGGGTCCTTTGCCCCTCCCCCACCCCCCTTTATTTTGCTGTTTTCACTTTTGGGGTTGTTGGGGGGGAGGGGAAGCGAATTTTGGGGGATTTCAGATTTTTTGGGGGGAAGTTAATAAAAGTTTTACTGATTTTCACCTGTGGCTGTTTTTGGGGGGGAGGGGACACCCCAAAACTCCTCATTTGGGGACACCTGGACACAGCTGGACACCTGTGGTGGCCCCGAGGAACTTGAGGGGGATGTGGAGGAACATCAGGGTGGGCTTGGGTGGGTCATGGAAGAGCATCGTGGTGGCCGTGGTTGGGTTGTGGTGGCCATGGTTGAGTGGTGGTGGCCATGGCTGGGTTATAGTGGTCATGGTTGTGTCATGGTGGCCATGGATGGGTCATGGCGGCCATGGTTGGGTGGTGGTGGCCATGATTGTGTCATGGTGGCCATGGTTGGGTCACGGTGGCCATGGTTGGGTGGTGGTGGCCATGGTTGGGTCACGGTGGCCATGGTTGGGTCATGGTGGCCATGATTGTGTCATGGGTTATGGTGGCCATGATTGGGTCACGGTGGCCATGGTTGGGTGGTGGTGGCCATGGTTGGATCATGGTGGCCATGGTTGGGTCACGGTGGCCATGGTTGGATCATGGTGGCCATGGTTGGGTCATGGCGGCCATGGCTGTTTTATGGTGGCCATGGTTGGGTCATGGTGGCCGTGGTTGGATCATGGTGGCTGTGGTTGGGTCACGATGGCCATGATTGGGTCTTGGTGGCCATGGTTGGGTGGTGGTGGCCATGGTTGGGTCACGGTGGCCATGGTTGGGTGGTGGTGGCCATGGTTGTGTCATGGTGGCCATGGTTGGGTCATGGTGGCCGTGGCTGTTTTATGGTGGCCATGATTGGGTCACGGTGGCCATGGTTGGGTGGTGGTGGCCATGGTTGGGTCACGGTGGCCATGGTTGGGTGGTGGTGGCCATGGTTGGGTCACGGTGGCCATGGTTGGGTCATGGTGGCCATGATTGTGTCATGGTGACCATGGTTGGATCATGGCGGCCATGGGTGGGTGGTGGTGGCCATGATTGTGTCATGGTGGCCATGGTTGTGTCATGGTGGCCATGGTTGGGTCATGGTGGCCATGGATGGGTCACGGTGGCCATGGTTGGGTCATGGTGGCCATGATTGGGTCACGGTGGCCATGGTTGTGGGGGGGAGGGGACACCCCAGAACTCCTCATTTGGGGACACCTGGACACAGCTGGACACCTGTGGTGGATGTGGAGGAACTTTAGGGTCGGCATGGGTGGGTCATGGAAGAACACCGTGGTGGCCATGGTTGGATGGTGGTGGCCATGGTTGAGTGGTGGTGGCCATGGCTGGGTTATAGTGGTCATGGTTGTGTCATGGTGGCCATGGATGGGTCATGGCGGCCATGGTTGGGTGGTGGTGGCCATGATTGTGTCATGGTGGCCATGGTTGGGTCACGGTGGCCATGGTTGGGTGGTGGTGGCCATGATTGTGTCATGGTGGCCATGGTTGTGTCATGGTGGCCATGGTTGGGTCATGGTGGCCATGGATGGGTCACGGTGGCCATGGTTGGGTCATGGTGGCCATGATTGGGTCACGGTGGCCATGGTTGGGTTGTCGTGGCCATGATTGTGTCATGGTGACCATGGTTGGATCATGGCGGCCATGGTTGGGTGGTGGTGGCCATGATTGTGTCATGGTGGCCATGGTTGGGTCACGGTGGCCATGGTTGGGTCATGGTG
Organism: Passer montanus; assembly: GCF_014805655.1. Classification (NCBI taxonomy): domain Eukaryota; kingdom Metazoa; phylum Chordata; class Aves; order Passeriformes; family Passeridae; genus Passer; species Passer montanus. The sequence goes on from NW_024368219.1 coordinate 34,966, forward strand.
GCCATGATTGTGTCATGGTGACCATGGTTGGATCATGGCGGCCATGGTTGGGTGGTGGTGGCCATGATTGTGTCATGGTGGCCATGGTTGGGTCACGGTGGCCATGGTTGGGTCATGGTGGCCATGATTGTGTCATGGTGACCATGGTTGGATCATGGCGGCCATGGTTGGGTGGTGGTGGCCATGATTGTGTCATGGTGGCCATGGTTGGGTCACGGTGGCCATGGTTGGGTCATGGTGGCCATGATTGTGTCATGGTGACCATGGTTGGATCATGGCGGCCATGGTTGGGTGGTGGTGGCCATGATTGTGTCATGGTGGCCATGGTTGGGTCACGGTGGCCATGGTTGGGTCATGGTGGCCATGATTGTGTCATGGTGACCATGGTTGGATCATGGCGGCCATGGTTGGGTGGTGGTGGCCATGATTGTGTCATGGTGGCCATGGTTGGGTCACGGTGGCCATGGTTGGGTCATGGTGGCCATGATTGTGTCATGGTGACCATGGTTGGATCATGGCGGCCATGGTTGGGTGGTGGTGGCCATGATTGTGTCATGGTGGCCATGGTTGGGTCACGGTGGCCATGGTTGGGTCATGGTGGCCATGATTGTGTCATGGTGACCATGGTTGGATCATGGCGGCCATGGTTGGGTGGTGGTGGCCATGATTGTGTCATGGTGGCCATGGTTGGGTCACGGTGGCCATGGTTGGGTCATGGTGGCCATGATTGTGTCATGGTGACCATGGTTGGATCATGGCGGCCATGGTTGGGTGGTGGTGGCCATGATTGTGTCATGGTGGCCATGGTTGGGTCACGGTGGCCATGGTTGGGTCATGGTGGCCATGATTGTGTCATGGTGACCATGGTTGGATCATGGCGGCCATGGTTGGGTGGTGGTGGCCATGATTGTGTCATGGTGGCCATGGTTGGGTCACGGTGGCCATGGTTGGGTCATGGTGGCCATGATTGTGTCATGGTGACCATGGTTGGATCATGGCGGCCATGGTTGGGTGGTGGTGGCCATGATTGTGTCATGGTGGCCATGGTTGTGTCATGGTGGCCATGGTTGGGTCATGGTGGCCATGGATGGGTCACGGTGGCCATGGTTGGGTCATGGTGGCCATGATTGGGTCACGGTGGCCATGGTTGGGTCACGGTGGCCATGGTTGGATCATGGTGGCCATGGTTGGGTCACGGTGGCCATGGTTGGATCATGGTGGCCATGGTTGGGTCATGGCGGCCATGGCTGGTTTATGGTGGCCCTGGGTGGGGCGATGATTGGGTCACGGTGGCCATGGTTGGGTGGTGGTGGCCATGGTTGTGTCATGGTGGCCATGGTTGGGTCACGGTGGCCATGGCTGTTTTATGGTGGCCATGGCTGTGTCACCCCTTGGCTTCTCCCCCCCCATGGTTGGGTCATGGTGGCCGTGGTTGGGTCGTGATGGCCATGGTTGGGTGGTGGTGGCCATGGTTGTGCCATGGTGGCCATGGTTGGGTCACGGTGGCCATGGCTGTTTTATGGTGGCCATGGCTGTGTCACCCCTTGGCTGCTCCCCACCCACTCCAGGAGTCCTTTTAGGGACCCCCCCAAACCCCCCGGTGACATTTTGGGGTGCCCTGTGTCACTCTGTCCCCCCCGGTGACATTTTGGGGTGCCCTGTGTCACTCTGTCCCCCCGGGTGACATTTTGGGGTGCCCTGTCTCACTCTGTCCCCCCCGGTGACATTTTTGG
>NW_024368219.1:36762-46880 GCF_014805655.1 Passer montanus
GGACCCCCCGTTCATGGTGGCCATGGATGGGTCACGGTGGCCATGGTTGGGTCATGGTGGCCATGATTGGGTCATGGTGGCCATGGTTGGGTGACGGTGGCCATGGTTGGGTGGTGGTGGCCATGGTTGGGTCATGGTGGCCATGGTTGGGTCATGGTGGCCATGGCTGTTTTATGGTGGCCATGGTTGTGTCACCCCTTGGCTGCTCCCCACCCACTCCAGGAGCCCTTTTAGGGACCCCCCCAAACCCCCGGTGACATTTTGGGGTGTCCTGTGTCACTCTGTCCCCCCAGGTGACATTTTGGGGTGCCTGTGTCACTCTGTCCCCCCCCGGTGACATTTTGGGGTGCCCTGTGTCACTCTGTCCCCCCCAGGTGACATTTTGGGGTGTCCTGTGTCACTCTGACCCCCCTGGGTCACATTTTGGTGTCCCCCGGACCCCCCAAACCCTCGGGTGACATTTTGGGGTGTCCCGGCTCCCTCTGGGCCCTTTTGGGGTCGTTTTTGGGGTCGCATTTCGGGGTCCCCAAATCGCGGGCGCTCCCTTTTGGCGGGAAAAGCCGAGACCCCGCCCACAGAGGGAGGAGCCCAACCCAAATCAGCAATAATTCCATATATGGAGATGTGGGCGTGGCCACAAACGAGCGCGAATACCGAAGGGGCGTGGCCAGAAAGGGGGCGTGGCCTCGCTCTGTCATGGCGGCGCCCACAGCGGACGGTGCGCGTGGGGGGGGCGGGAGGATTTGGGGATTTTTGGGTTTTTTGGGGGGATTTTTTTTGGGTTTTGGAGGGATTTGGGGTTGGGGGCGGGGCTCTGACCTCTCCCCTCCCCCCGCAGCCCCTCAGGGGGTCCCGGACCCCCCCGGGCCCCCCCCGGACGCGGCCGCGGAGGAGCCCGAGGAGGAGCTCGAGTGAGTTTTGGGGGGATTTTTGGGGGTCCCTGAGGGGGTTTTGGGGTCCCTGACCCCCCCTCGGCTCTCCCCAGTTTCCCCCAGTACGAACTGGGCCGCCCCCCCCGCCAGGTCTGGGGGGCGCGGGAGGAATTCGCGCGGCGCCCCGAAAATTTCCTGCGAGGCTGCAAATGGTGAGAGACCCCCCCAAAAAAAACCCAACTGGTTTATACTGGTCCATACTGGGCAGGGTGGCCGCCAGCAGCCGGGACAGCCCCGTGCACCTCTGGGACGCCTTCGACGGGAGCCTGAGGGGGTCATTCCGTGCCCACAACCACCTGGTGGGACTGGGAGCACTGGGGGGAACTGGGGGGACTGGGAGGGAACTGGGAGGGACTGGGAGGGGACTGGGAAGGAAATGGGCGTGGCCTAAAGGGGCGGGGTCAGTGGGAGGGGCAGGGGTGGATCTGACCCTTTATTTGGGGTTAAAATGGGGTTTGAGGGGAAAATCAGGGGTTAAAAGGGGCGTGGCCTGAAGGAAATGGGCGTGGCCTAAAGGGGCGGGGTCAGTGGGAGGGGCAGGGGTGGATCTGACCCTTTATTTGGGGTTAAAATGGGGTTTGGGGGGAAAGTAAATGGTTAAAAAGGGCTGGAAGGGGCATGGTCTATAGAAAAGGGGGTGTGATCTAAAGAAAGGGGGCGTGGCCTAAAGGGGCAGGGTCGGTGGGAGGGGCTGGGGTGGGGCAGGGGCGGTTCCCACCCTTTATTTGGGGTTAAAATGGGGTTTGAGGGGAAAGTCAGGGGTTAAAAGGGGCTGAAATGGGCGTGGCCTAAAGGAAGGGGGCGTGGACTAAAGGAAAGAGGCGTGGCCTAAAGGGGTGGGATTAGTGGGAGGGGCTGGAGCAGTTCCCACCCTGTATTTGGGGTTAAAATGGGGTTTGGGAGGGAAAGTAAATGGTTAAAAAGAGCTGGAAGGGGCGTGGCCTATAGAAGGGGCGTGGCCTAAAGGGGCAGGGTCGGTGGGAGGGGCTGGGGTGGGGCAGGGGCGGTTCCCAGCTGGTATTTGGGGTTAAAATGGGCTTGAATGGGAAAGTCAGGGGTTAAAGGGGGCGTGGCCTAAGGGGGCGTGGCCTAAATGGGTGTGGTCTGGGAGTGGGCGGGGCCCTCAGGCAGGGCCTAAAGGGTGGAAAGGGGTGGGGCTTAAAGGGGCGTGGCCAGGCAAAATGTAAAGGGTGGGGCACAAGAGGGCGTGGCCTTGATGGGCGTGGCCCAAGGCAGGGTTTGGTGGGCGGAGCCCAAGGGGGTGTGGCCTCACCCATGAGGGCGTGGCCTCACCTTTATCTCCACCCCCCCAGAGGGCGGGAATGGCCAGCGAGGCCTGATTGGCTGCCTGGCCTTCAGCCCCAGCCAATCGCTGTTCGCCTGCGGCTCCTATGGGCGGAGCCTGGGGCTGTACCCGCTGGAAGGGGGCGGGGCCGTGGCGCTCTGGCCCCGCCTCCCGGCCGCGCCCACCCAGCTGCGCTTCAGCCCCTGCGGGGCGCGGCTCTACGCCGGTGGGAGGAAGGTGGGCGGGGCCTCGCGGGGGCGGGGCCTGACGTGGGCGTGTCATTGGTGGGCGTGGCCTGACGTGGCTGTGTCACTGGTGGGCGTGGCCTGACGTGGGTGTGTCATTGGTGGGCGTGGCCTGACGTGGGTGTGTCCTTGGTGGGCGTGGCCTGGCGTGGGTGTGAGTTTTGGGTGGGGCATGGGGTGGGCGGGGCCTGTGGGTTATGAGGGCGTGGCCTCGTGGGCAGGGCTTTGTGGATTGTGGGTGTGGCCTCAGCGCTGGGGGCGTGGCCTGTGAGAATTGTATGAAATGGGCGTGGCTTTAGGGCGTGGTTTCCGTCTGATTGACATCTCCCCGTGTGGTGGGTGTGGCTTTGTGGGCGGGGCTTATTTGCTGGGAGGTGGCCTGAGGGTTAAGGGGGCGTGGCTTCGGGGCTGATGGGCGTGTCCCGGGCTGGCCCCGCCCCCAGGACCGGCACATCCTCTGCTGGGACCTTCGTGTCCCCGAGCGTCCCCTCCTGGCGCTGCCGCGGCGCGTGGCCACCAACCAGCGCGTGACCTTCGACCTCGACCCGTGAGTGACCCCCGCCACCGCGCCGGCCTCTGGGGACACCGGGGACACCGGGGACATTGGGGACATTGGGGACACCTGGGACATCGGGGACACCTGGGGACATCGGGGACACCTGGGGACATCGGGGACACCTGGGGACACCTTCTGGGGACACCGGGGACACCTTCTGGGGACATTGGGGACACCTGGAGACACCTTCTGGGGACACCTGGGGACACCGGGGACACCTGGGGACACCTTCTGGGGACACCGGGGACACCTTCTGGGGACATTGGGGACACCTGGAGACACCTTCTGGGGACACCTGGGGACACCGGGGACACCTGGGGACACCTTCTGGGGACACCGGGGACACCTTCTGGGGACATTGGGGACACCTGGAGACACCTTCTGGGGACACCTGGGGACACCGGGGACACCTGGGGACACCTTCTGGGGACACCGGGGACACCTTCTGGGGACATTGGGGACACCTGGAGACACCTTCTGGGGACACCTGGGGACACCGGGGACACCTGGGGACACCTTCTGGGGACACCGGGGACACCTTCTGGGGACATTGGGGACACCTGGAGACACCTTCTGGGGACACCTGGGGACACCGGGGACACCTGGGGACACCTTCTGGGGACACCGGGGACACCTTCTGGGGACATTGGGGACACCTGGAGACACCTTCTGGGGACACCTGGGGACACCGGGGACACCTGGGGACACCTTCTGGGGACACCGGGGACACCTTCTGGGGACATTGGGGACACCTGGAGACACCTTCTGGGGACACCTGGGGACACCGGGGACACCTGGGGACACCTTCTGGGGACACCGGGGACACCTTCTGGGGACATTGGGGACACCTGGAGACACCTTCTGGGGACACCTGGGGACACCGGGGACACCTGGGGACACCTTCTGGGGACACCGGGGACACCTTCTGGGGACATTGGGGACACCTGGAGACACCTTCTGGGGACACCTGGGGACACCGGGGACACCTGGGGACACCTTCTGGGGACACCGGGGACACCTTCTGGGGACATTGGGGACACCTGGAGACACCTTCTGGGGACACCTGGGGACACCGGGGACACCTGGGGACACCTTCTGGGGACACCGGGGACACCTTCTGGGGACATTGGGGACACCTGGAGACACCTTCTGGGGACACCTGGGGACACCGGGGACACCTGGGGACACCTTCTGGGGACACCGGGGACACCTTCTGGGGACATTGGGGACACCTGGAGACACCTTCTGGGGACACCTGGGGACACCGGGGACACCTGGGGACACCTTCTGGGGACACCGGGGACACCTTCTGGGGACATTGGGGACACCTGGAGACACCTTCTGGGGACACCTGGGGACACCGGGGACACCTGGGGACACCTTCTGGGGACACCGGGGACACCTTCTGGGGACATTGGGGACACCTGGAGACACCTTCTGGGGACACCTGGGGACACCGGGGACACCTGGGGACACCTTCTGGGGACACCGGGGACACCTTCTGGGGACATTGGGGACACCTGGAGACACCTTCTGGGGACACCTGGGGACACCGGGGACACCTGGGGACATTGGGGACACCGGGGGACATTGGGGACACCCGGGGACACCAGGGACACCTTCTGGGGACCACCTGGGGACACCGGGGACATCGGGGACACCTTCTGGGGACACCTGGGGACACCGGGGACACCTGGGGACATTGGGGACACCGGGGGACATTGGGGACACCCGGGGACACCAGGGACACCTTCTGGGGACACCTGGGGACATCGGGGGAGACCTGGGGGCACCTGGGGCAGCTTTTGGGGACATTGTGAACATTTGGGGCAGCTTTTGGGGGGGATTTTTGGGGCGTCCTGGACCCCTGGGTCACCTCTTGGGGACATTGGGGACACCTGGGTCACCTTTTGGGGGAAATTTTGGGGTGTCCTGAACACCTGGGTCACTTTTAAAGGGCATTTTTGGGGTGTCCTGAACACCTGGGGCAGTTTCTGGGGACACTGGGGACACCTGGGGACAGCTGGGACACCTTCTGGGGACACCTGAGGCAGCTCTTAGGGACACCTGGGGCAGTTTCTGGGGACACTGGGGACACCTGGGTCACTTTTTGGGATGTTTTGGATACTTGGGTCACCTTTTAGGGGGGATTTTGGGGGGTCCTGGACACCTGGGTCACCTTTTGGGGACATTTGGGACACCTGGGTCACTTTTTGGGGTGTTTTGGACACCTGGGTCCCATTTTGGGGGGGATTTCTGGGTGTCCAGAACACCTGGGACACCTTTGGGGACCTCCTGGACACCTGGGTCACATTTTGGGGTGATTTTGGGGGCTCTTGGACCCCTGGACCTTCTCCTGGGGCAGATTTTGGGGGTCCAGAACACCTGGATCCGCTTTTGGGGACATCCTGAACATTTGGGTCACTTTTGTGAGATTTTTGGGGGGTCCTGAACACCTAGATCAAATTTTGGGTGGGGGTCCCAGGTGGTTTTGGGCCCCTCCGTCCCCTCAGGACCCATTTTTGGGGTGTTTTTGGGGGTTTTTTTGGGTGTTTTGGGGGGGATTTCGGGAGTTTTTGGGGTGTGGACACCCTCGGGGACAGCGGCTGGGACATCCCCGGGGACAGCGGGGACACCCTCGGGGACGTCGGGGACAGCGGCTGGGACACCCCCGGGGACAGCGGGACCGGCCGTTGTCACCTCCCTGGGGACACTGAGACTGGCCATTGTCACCTCCCCGTGGACACCGATTGTCACCTCCCTGGGGACAGAGAGATTGGAGATTGTCACCTCCCTGGGGACACTGAGTGTCACTTCTCTGGGGACACTGAGACTGGCCATTGTCACCTCCCGGGAGACACCACGACTGGCAATTGTCACCTCCCCATGGACACCGAGTGTCACCTCCCTGAGGACAGAGGGATTGGAGATTGTCACCTCCCCGGGGACACCAAGTGTCACTTCTATGGGGACACCGGGACCGATGATTGTCACCTCCCTGGGGACACTGTGAACCACTGAGTGTCACCTCCCTGGGGACACCAAGACTGGCGATTGTCACCTCCCCGGGGACACCGATTGTCACCTCCCTAATTTTCACCCAAATTTCCACCCCAAGCCCCCAAATTTTCTCCGAAATTTCCCCGAATTTTCGCCCAGATTCCCCCAAATTTCCACCCCAAAACCCCTAAACTTTCACCGAAATTTCCCCAAATTTTCACCCAAATTTCCACCCCAAACCCCCAAATTTTCACCGAAATTTCCCCGAATTTTCACCCAGATTCCCCCAAATTTCCACCCCAAACCCCCAAATTTCCGCCGAAACTTCCCCAAATTTCCCCGAATGTTCACCCAAAATTCCCCCAAATCCCCCAAATTTCCCGAATTTCCCCGAATTTCCCCCCAAACGCCCCGAATTTCCCGTTCCCAGCCTGCACCCCGCGCTGCCGCTGCTGGCCACGGCCTCGGGCCAGCGCCTGTTCCCGGCGCCGTGGGACAGCGACGGTGACAGCGAGGGCACCGAGGAGGGGCCGGCCCCGGGAGGGGACATCCGGCTGCAGCTCTGGTGGTGGGGACCCGAGGACAGCGGGGACACCCTCGGGGACAGCGGCTGGGACATCCCCGGGGACAGCGGGGACACCCTCGGGGACGTCGGGGACAGCGGCTGGGACACCCCCGGGGACAGCGGGACCGGCCGTTGTCACCTCCCTGGGGACACTGAGACTGGCCATTGTCACCTCCCCGTGGACACCGATTGTCACCTCCCTGGGGACAGAGAGATTGGAGATTGTCACCTCCCTGGGGACACTGAGTGTCACTTCTCTGGGGACACTGAGACTGGCCATTGTCACCTCCCGGGAGACACCACGACTGGCAATTGTCACCTCCCCATGGACACCGAGTGTCACCTCCCTGAGGACAGAGGGATTGGAGATTGTCACCTCCCCGGGGACACCAAGTGTCACTTCTATGGGGACACCGGGACCGATGATTGTCACCTCCCTGGGGACACTGTGAACCACTGAGTGTCACCTCCCTGGGGACACCAAGACTGGCGATTGTCACCTCCCCGGGGACACCGATTGTCACCTCCCTGGGGACAGAGAGATTGGAGATTGTCACATCCCCCGGGACAACATTTGTCACCTGTATGGGGACACCTGGACCAGCCATTGTCACCTCCCTGGGGGACACCGGGACTGGAGATTGTCACCCGCTTGGGGACGCGTGACACCCTGGCAATGTCAGCGACACTGTCACGGTGTGTGTGACACCGTGTGACACCGTGAGTGTGACACTGTGACTGTGTGACACTGTGATGGCGTGTGTGACACCGTGTGACACCGTGGCTGTCACCGTGACCACGCGTGTGACATCGTGTGACACAGACAGCGTGACAAGGACGATGTGTGGCAGCGCAGGTGTCACCACACCTGTCACACGCTGTCATGAGTGTGACACTGTGACTGTGTGACACTGTGATGGCGTGTGTGACACCGTGTGACACCGTGGCTGTCACCGTGACCACGCGTGTGACATCGTGTGACACAGACAGCGTGACAAGGACGATGTGTGGCAGCGCAGGTGTCACCACACCTGTCACACGCTGTCACACCGGCACAGGGAGGTGACACTGGCACAGGGGGGTGACAACGACACAGGGAGGTGACAGCATCACAGGAGGTGACACCGTGTGACACTCGCTGTGTGTGACACGGTGACAGCCCCACGGTGACAGCCCCACCCCCCACTGTCACCCCCTCGGGTGCCCCCGGCCCCGGGTCCCCCCTGCTGTGTCCCTCCCCCCCCCCGGCCCCCCACGGAGCGGGTGGGGGAGGGGCAGCGGCGCCGTTGCCATGGTGACAGCAATGGCTGCCCAACCCCCCCCCAGCCCCGCGGGGGCGCCTGGCGGGGGTGTCACTGTGTCACCCCTGCGGGTGGCGTGGCACCCTCCCGAGGTGTCACTGGGTGTCACCGTCATGGTGTCACCGTCAGTGTGGCAGTATCACACCTGTCACTGTGTCACCTTTACGGTGTCACCCTCATGGTGGCAGTGTCACACCTGTCACTGTGTCACCTTTATGGTGTCACTGTCACAGTGTCACCACCACAGTGACGGTGTCACACCTGTCACCGTGTCCTCCCCACAGTGTCACCCTCAAGGTGGCAGTGTCACACCTGTCACTGTGTTACTTTACGGTGTCACCCTCATGATGGCAGTGTCACGCCTGTGTCACCCCCATGGTGTCACCATCACAGTGACGGTGTCACATCTCTGTGTCACCTTTATGGTGTCACCTTTACGGTGTCACCCTCACGGTGGCAGTGTCACACAGCCCTGCGGTGTCACACCTGTCGCCGTGTGACACACACAGTGTGTCACCTGTTGTCACCTCTGCTGTGTCACCCTGACCGTGATGGTGTCACACACACACACACTGTCACAGTGTCACAGTGTCACACACAGAGAATGTCACACACACAGTGTCACAGTGTCACACAGATGATGTCACACAGTGTCACACTGTCTCCCCAGGTTCCTGGACGATGGCGGCTACGTGCTGTACCCGCAGTGTCACACACACAGAGTGTCACAGTGTCACACAGATGATATCACACAGTGTCAGACACAGATGATGTCACACAGGATGTCCCCGTGTCTCCCCAGGTTCCTGGAGGCTGGCGGCTACGTGCTGTACCCTCAGATCGGCGACCGCCTGGACCTGGTGTGCCCGGGCGGCGCGGGCTACGAGTACTACAAGCTGTACCTGGTGGGCGGGGCGCAGGCGCGGCGCTGCCAGGTGCCGCCCGCGCCCACGCTGCTGCTGACCTGCGACCGCCCCCAGCGCGACGTGCGCTTCACCATCAAGTTCCAGGAGTTCAGCCCCAACCTCTGGGGACACGAGTTCCGCCGCCAGCACGACTATTACATCATCAGTGAGCCGTGACGTCAGCGCCGGGGGGGTGGCATTGCTGGGTGACGTCATTGCTGGGGGTGATGTCATTGCTGGGTGATGTCATTGCTGGGGGTGATGTCATTGGGAAGGGGAAGGGGTCAGGAGTGTTTTGGGGGCGACCTTTTCTCCTCAAGGGGGCTCGGGTGATGTCAGCAAGGCGGTGATGTCATTTGAAGAGGTGGTGATGTCATAACGAGGGGTGGTGATGTCATACGGGAGGGGATGGAGGGGGGACAGCTGTAGGGGGGAATTTGGGGAGGGTCTCGGGGTTCTTTCGCTGCCAGAGAGGTCCTGGTGATGCCACTGGGGTGTGATGTCACTGGGTGTGATGTCACTGGGGCGTGATGTCATCTGGGGCTTGGTGATGTCATCAGAAGGGAGTGACATCAGTGTAGTGATGCCGTGGGGGAGATGACAGCCATAGGGTAGGAATTACGTCACTATGGCGTCATCACTACCAGTGTGATGTCATCAGTGTAAGGGGCTATGACGTCACTGGGGTGGGCGATGACATCAAGGCAGGGGGTGGGTGTGACCAGACCCCCAGTGAGGTCAGGGGGGGTTATGACACGTGCGATGACGTCACCGATGACGTCACCGCGCCCCTCCCCCCCCCCAGCCACGTCGGACGGGACCCGCGAGGGGCTGGAGAACCGGCAGGGCGGGGCGTGCCTGACGCGCGCCATGAGGGTCACCCTGCGCGTGGGACAGCGTGAGTGCCCCTCCCCCGCCCCCCCGCCTTCAACCTAAATCCTCATTTTTAGGGTCCCAAATCCTTTTTTTAATGAAGAATTGGTCATTTTTAGTGCCAAACCCTTTTCTTTTAATGATCTAAACCTTCATTTTTAAGTTCTAATCCCCTCTTTTGCACCCAAAGCATAATTTTAAACAATTAGAGCCCAGATTTGGTGCTAAATCCCCAATTCCTGCAACCAAAACATCTCTAAAGGTCCAAGTTTCATTTTTACATTTAAAATATTCTTTTTCTGGTTCAAATTCTCAATTTTTAAAAGGTAAACCCTGTGTTTTTAGCGTTGAAAATCTCATATTGTTCTCCAGACCCACATTTCTAGGCCTGAAAACATTTATTTATTTTTATTAATTTATGGTCCTGAACTTCATTTCCCCTTATTTTGGAGGCCA
>NW_024368220.1:0-1169 GCF_014805655.1 Passer montanus
CCCAGAGACCCGAAATCCCGGGATTGAACCAAAAAAAATGGGGAATTTCAGCCCAAAACCCCAGGAAATAACCCCAAAAATGGGGAAATTAACCCCAAAAATGGTGATTTTAACCCCAAAAATAAGGAATTTAACCCCAAACCGGGACAGGAAACCAGAACCATCCCCAGAGCCCCGAAAAATGGTGATTTTAACCCCAAAAATAAGGAATTTAACCCCAAAACGGGACAGGAAACCAGAAACATCCCCAGAGCCCCGAAATTCCGGGTTTGAACAACAAAAAAATGGGGAGTTTAGCCCCAAAAATGGCGATTTTAACCCCAAAATTCCCGATTAAAACCCAAAAATGGGGAGTTGAACCCCAAAAATGGGATGGGAAACAAAAAACATCCGCAGAGACCTGAAATCCCGGGATTGAACAAAAAAAATGGGGAATTTAGCCCCAAAAATAGCGATTTTAACCCCAAAATTCCAGATTAAAACCCAAAAATGGGGAGTTTAACCCCAAAAATCAGGAATTTAACCCCAAAAATGGGATGGGAAACCAGAAACATCCCCAAAGACCCAAAATCCCGGGATTGAACAAAAAAAAAAATGGGGAGTTTCAGCCCAAAAATGGGGAAATTAAGCCCAAAAATGGGGAAATTAACCCCAAAATTCCAGATTAAAACCCAAAAATGGGGACTTTAACCCCAAAATGGGATGGGAACCCAAGAAAATCCCCAGAGACCCGAAATCCCGGGATTTAACAAAAAAACCCCGGTGATTTTAACCCCCAAAATGGCAATTTTAACCCCAAAATCCCAGACTGAATTCCAAAAGTGGGGAAATTCACCCCAAAAATGGGGAAATTAACCCCAAAAATGGGGAAATTAACCCCAAAAATGGGGAGTTTAACCCCAAAATGGGACAGGAAACCAAAAACATCCCCAGAGCCCCAAAATCCTGGGATTTAACAACAAAAAAGGGTGATTTTTAACCCAAAAAACACAGGAAATAACCCCAAAAACCTGGGAAATAACCCCAAAAATGGCGATTTTAACCCCAAAAATGGGAAATGGAACCCCAAAACCCCATGATTTGACCCCAAAAATCTGGGATTTGAACCCCAAAATTTGGGCTTTAACCCCAAAAATCCACGATTTAACCCCCCAAAAATGGGATTTAAC
>NW_024368221.1:0-1169 GCF_014805655.1 Passer montanus
AAATTTGAGGGAAAAGTCTGGGAAAATTCCGGGAAAATTTGGGGAAAATTTGAGGGAAATGCGGGGAAAAGTCCAGGAAAATTCGGGAGAAATTTGGGGAAAAAACTGGGAAAATTCAGGGAAAATTTGAGGGAAATGCGGGGAAAAGTCCAGGAAAATTCGGGAGAAATTTGGGGAAAAAACTGGGAAAATTCAGGGAAAATTTGAGGGAAATACGAGGAAAATTCAGGGAAAAATCCGGGAAAATTCCAGGAAAATTTGGGAAAACTGGGGGGAAAATGGGGGAAAATCCAGGGAAATTACAGGGAAATTCAGGGAAAAGTCGGGGAAAAAACGGGGAAAATTTGGGGAAAATTTTGGGAAAAAATTTATGAAAATTCAGGGAAAATTCAGGGGAAATTTGGGGAAAAATCTGGAAAAATTCAGGGAAAATCCAGGGAAATTACAAGGAAATTCAGGGAAAAGTCGGGGAAAAATCGGGGAATATCTGGGAAAAAATTTATGAAAATTCGGGGAAAATTCAGGGGAAAATCAGGGAAAATTCAGGGGAATTTGAGGAAAATCCGGGGAAAAATTGGGAAAATTCGGGGAATATCTGGGAAATAACTTATGAAAATTCAGGGAAAATTCTCGGAAAATTCAGGGAAAATTCGGGGAAAATTCGGGGAAAATCCGGGGAAAATTCAGGGAAAATTTGAGGGAAATACGGAAAAAATTCCGGGAAAATTTGAGGGAAATACGAGGAAAATTCTGGGGAAATTCGGGGAAAATCCGTGAAAAATCGGGGAAAAGTCAGGGAAAATTCACGGAAAATTCGGGGAAAATTTGGGAAAAATTTGAGAAAAATCAGGCAAAATTCAGGGGAAAAACGGGGAAAATTCGGGAAAAAAATTGAGAAAATGTGGGGAAATTCAGGGAAAAATCCAGGGAAGTTTGAGGAAAAATCGGGGAAAATTTGGGGACACGTTGGGGAAAATTCGGGGAAACTTTGGGGGTAAGTCGGGGAAAATTTGAGGGAAATCTGGGGAAAGTCCAGGGAAAATTCGGGGCAAATTTGGGGAAAAATCAGGGAAAGTACTGGGAAAAATAATGGAAAAATCCCATGAAAAACCCACAAAAATTGCAGGAAAAATCCCACAGAATTCGGGGAAAATTCAGGGAAAATTTGG
>NW_024368222.1:0-1169 GCF_014805655.1 Passer montanus
AAATCTAAGAAAAGCCTGTAAAAAGGCCCAAAAATCCTTTAAAAATCTCCTAAAAATATCAGAACAAATAAAAAATATTCTGAAAAAATTCTAAAAAAATCTCCAAAAATTCTCAAAAAATTCCCAAAAAGTTCTGAAAAAATTCTGAAAAAAATTCTGTAAAAGTTCCCAAAAAATCTCCAAAAAATCTAAGAAAAGCCTGTAAAAAGGCCCAAAAATCCTTTAAAAATCTCCTAAAAATATCAGAACAAATAAAAAATATTCTGAAAAAATTCTAAAAAAATCTCCAAAAATTCTCAAAAAATTCCCAAAAAGTTCTGAAAAAATTCTGAAAAAAATTCTGTAAAAGTTCCCAAAAAATCTCCAAAAAATCTAAGAAAAGCCTGTAAAAAGGCCCAAAAATCCTTTAAAAATCTCCTAAAAATATCAGAACAAATAAAAAATATTCTGAAAAAATTCTAAAAAAATCTCCAAAAATTCTCAAAAAATTCCCAAAAAGTTCTGAAAAAATTCTGAAAAAAATTCTGTAAAAGTTCCCAAAAAATCCCAAAAAAATTCTTTAAAAAACCCTAAAAAAATCAGAGAAATCCCCCAAAAATCCCTAAAAAATCCCATAAAAATCACAAAAAAATCCTCTAAAAATCTCACAAATTCCCTAAATATTCTGAAAAAATTCCTAAAAAAATCTCCAAAAATTCTCAAAAAATTCCCAAAAAGTTCTGAAAAAATCCCTTTAAAATCACAAAAAAATCACAAAAAAATCACAAAAAAATTGGAAAAAATCCCCCAAAAATCAGAAAAAATCACCAAAAAAAATCCCAAAAATTCACAAAAAAATCCTAAAAAATTCACAAAAAAATCCTAAAAATTTCACTAAAACTGCCCCAAATGTCTGTTTTCCCTGCAGCCCTTCCCACCCGGTGGAGTGGCTGTGTGAGGCGGCGGCCGAGCGCTTCGGGCGCGCTTCCGGAACGTTCCCCCGGCTGCGGCTGCGCAGGGCCGGGGCTCTGCTGCCCACACACGGCCCCAAAACGTGCACCAAACATCCCCGAAAATTCACCAAAGATCCCCTAAAAATCAGAAAAAATTCTGAAAAAATCCCTAAAAAATCCCCAAAACTGCCCCAAAACTCCCCCAAAATTCTGTATTTCCCTGCAGTCCCTCGCACA
>NW_024368223.1:0-1169 GCF_014805655.1 Passer montanus
TGGGTAAGATTTGGAGGGTTTGAGGGGTCTCTGAGCCACTTAGGGGGATCCTGAGGGGTCCTGGGGAGGGATTTGGGGGTCCCCAGAAGGATTTGGATCGTCTTAGGGGTCTGGGAGCCATTTGGGGGAACCCTGAAGGGTCCTTGGGAGGGTTCCAGGGGGTCTGAGGGGTCATGGGGGGACCCTGAGGGGTCCTGGGGAGGGATTTGGGGGTCCCTGGGTAAGATTTGGAGGGTCTGAGGGGTCTGAGAGCCATTTTGGGGGACTCTAAGGACTCCTGGGGAGGCATTTGGGGGTCCTCAGAAGGGTTTGGGGGGTCTCAGGGCCATTTGGGGGAACCCTGAGGGGTCCTAGGGAAGGCTCCAGGGGGTCTGAGGGGTCCTGGGGAGGGATTTGGGGGTCCCTGGGTAAGATTTGGAGGGTTTGAGGGGTCTCTGAGCCACTTAGGGGGATCCTGAGGGGTCCTGGGGAGGGATTTGGGGGTCCCCAGAAGGATTTGGATCGTCTTAGGGGTCTGGGAGCCATTTGGGGGAACCCTGAAGGGTCCTTGGGAGGGTTCCAGGGGGTCTGAGGGGTCATGGGGGGACCCTGAGGGGTCCTGGGGAGGGATTTGGGGGTCCCTGGGTAAGATTTGGAGGGTTTGAGGGGTCCTTGGGAGGGATTTGGGGGTCCCTGGGTAAGATTTGGAGGGTTTGAGGGGTCCTTGGGAGGGATTTGGGGGTCCCTGGGTAAGATTTGGAGGGTTTGAGGGGTCCTTGGGAGGGATTTGGGGGTCCCTGGGTAAGATTTGGAGGGTCTGAGAGGTCTCTGAGCCACTTAGGGGAATCCTGAGGGGTCCTGGGGAGGGATTTGGGGGTCCCCAGTAGGGTTTGGAGGGTCTGAGGGGTCTGAAAGTCATTTGGGGGAACCTTGAGGGGTCCTGGGGAGGGTTCCAGGGGGTCTGAGGTGTCCTGGGGGGACCACTGAGGGGTCCTGGGGAGGGATTTGGGGGTCCCTGGAGGTTGTGAGGGGTCTCTGAGCCATTTGGGGGATCCCTAAGGGGTCTTGGGGGGACCCTGAGGGGTCCTGGGGAGGGATTTGGGGGTCCCCATGAAAGGTTTGGGGGGGGTCTGGGGGGGATTTGGGGTTCCTTTGTAGGGTTTGGAGGGTGTGAGGGGTCTGGGAGCCAT
>NW_024368224.1:0-1307 GCF_014805655.1 Passer montanus
ATCCCTCCATTTACCCAAATTCTTAGTCTGAATTCTTTAGTCAGTAGGAAAATATGACAGGGAAGTGTAGATACTCCTTTCCTTCTTGAGCTGGACAGCTTGTAACCTCGTCTTCTCCCACAAACAGCAGCAGCCAAACGGGAATCTTGTCATGAAACCGTACTTGGGAAAGTTTGCGTTTGTTTTTGTCCCAAAGTAACTGAGATTCATCGGAGTATTTACAAGCCATAAATGATGGATTTATTTGGGTTCCTAGAATCTTCCATGTTTTAGACCTTTTCTGCCGCACAAGAGCCTGGCACTTGCAGAACTCTTACCCCATGCACTTCTCCAGTGCTTCTTGCAGAGAAGCTTTGGGAAGCACTCAGGAAAAGTGCCATGTTCATGTGTGGTTTGTAGAGCTCACATGACAGGGAAATGTCTTTGCAGTGGACACTGGCTTTTATTCCAAGGAGTTGTCATTGCTGTGGACACCAGCTGTTATTCCAACACTTGTGTCGTTTATTCTCCAGGAATCCTTGTGAAAAAGTTCTTCTTTGCCATCGAGATTTTTGATCTGAAACAGCCCAAAGTTTTCCATCTCACAGTTTTCTGATGCTGGTTTTTCGTTTCCAGTCTATTGTTGGCCCACGAAGATGCTGCTTCGATTCTGAAGGCCCCCCATATATGGGCACCAAGCTGAAAGTTCTCCAGTGCTCCACAGCAGCCCAGTTATCCACAGGAGGGCCAAGAGCAGCTCCAGAAGCTCCAATTGATTCTAACAGATGAATTTCTGTCCCTCAGGAAGGCAGGGCTGGGTCTGAAGTAAAGGGTCTGACCCTGCACCCACCTTTGCATGGCAGCAGCTGTCCCACACTTTGTGGAAGGCACATAACATGTGACACTCTCAAATCAGCACTGGCTTAGTCAGTTTTATAAAGCTCTTAAAAAAAGAAACAGACTGGTCAAAAAATTATTTGTATTTTAGTTGCTTGGAGTGTTTTTGGCCTTTTTTTTTTCTTGGTTCTTTGCTTTGGTGCTCAGAGAACATGGAGGAAGAGGCAGATTTTCTGTTCAACTTGCCTGTCAGTATGCAGGGGGCGAGAAAAGAAGATCAGTTTTTCACCAGCTGGTTAAGGAGCTCTCAAAGCAATTGTGCTGCCCCTAATCAGGGGGTGGGGGCACTGCTAACAGCCTGGATTGTCCCCACCTGTGTTCCCCTCCTTACCAAAGTGCTGTGTAGATCCAGAGCCTTGTGCCTTGGCCCAATGGTGCAAAAATCCTCCCAACTTTGCTCTTTTTGCAAAAATTTGTTCTCATTAAGATGA
>NW_024368225.1:0-1168 GCF_014805655.1 Passer montanus
TATCACGTCACATCCAGGTGTAAAACTCAATAGATGTTCATCTTTGCACCAAAATTATACAGGGTCAATAAATTTTGTGAGCTTGTTAAATGAAATAAGAGTGATGAAGAAAAGTATTTTTTTTAAGTTTCTAGGATGAATTTTAAACTTTAGAATCATTAAAAAAAAAAAAATACAACCTCTTACTGAGTCAGTGAGGAGCAATACATAAAATAAAATTTCAATGAGGATTTTAACTGGATTTTGACCTTGTCATTTTGAAAATGACTATATGCAAAATAGCAGGTGGTTGCATTTTAACATTTCATCTTGATTGCAGTAAAAAATACAGTATAAACAAGAATTTTAATTTGTCAAAATGTTTTGTTAATCATGTTTTTCATTTCAGGAAATCTCAAAGTATACATAGATAACATTTTTTTTGGCATGTAAAGAGTTAATCACTACACTGCTGATAGTAAAAGCCATGTATATCTATCTAATTAGAAAATTTATACTAATATCCAACAGACCAGTTATTAAAGTAAGATTTATTTTATACCCTACTGTATCTGAACAACATAATGTAATCCATCAATCAAAAAAGTAATAATTTATTGCTGTTTCTTTTCATTTAAAAGTATATTTTTTATCAGCTTGACAAAATGAATTATGGGTCCTATTTTTCAGACTTCACTTTTCTTTAAAAATTAATTTGGAAACATCAGATACTTAAAATCAAAAATAAAAAATAATAATGATTTAAATAAAAGAAGAGGGAGAAAAAAAGCATTTCTCTTTAAATATTTTCAAGAGTGCCTTTTACTTATTGTATTTACTGATGCAATAAATCTAATGTCCTGTTTTATCTAACAAGAATGTGTCAGCTTGTCCTGGTAAAATAATTTAATTTGCCATCAATCCATATTCACGCATTTACTACAAGGAAAAATAAAAACAAAAAAAAAAGAAATATGAAGTTCTTCAAATATATAACACATTTCCTACTTTATATTTCAGAAAAGGATTAATCAAATATTTCATTCAGTAAATGAATGTTCTGATGAAAATATCTAAAATTTTAATCAGTAAAGGTGTTTTAACTTTGAGTTGTAGAATATGTCTTCCTCTATTGTCAACTTTAGAGTATTTAATTATTCAGTCTTTTTTTATGTGCTTGTTTAATTAT
>NW_024368226.1:0-1167 GCF_014805655.1 Passer montanus
CCCTGAAATCACAAAATTCCACCCCAAAAATTCACCCACCCCCAAATCCCAAAATTTCATCCCAAAAAAATTCCCAAAATCCACTCCAAAAATACTCAAAAATCCAGCTGAAAACTGAAAAATTCCATCCCAAAATCCCAAAACTCCACCCCAAAAATCCACCCCAAAAATCCCAAAATTCCATCCCAAAAATCCACTCCCAAACCCCAACATTTCATCCCAAAAATCCACCCCCAAAATCCTAAAATTTCATCTCAAAAGAATCCCCAAAAATCCACCCCAAAAATACCCAAAAATCCATCCCAGAATCTCAAAATTCCACCCCCAAAATCCAGCTGAAAACCCCAAAATTCCATCCCAAAATTCTACCCCAAAATCCCAAGGTTCCACCCCAAAAATCCAGCCCCAAGTCCCAAAATTCTACCTCATAAAACCACCCCCAAAATCCCAAAATCCCATCCCAAAAATCCTAAAATTCCACCCCCAAAATCCCACCCCAAAAAGTCCCAAAAATCCACCCTGAAATCCCAAAATCCCACCCCCAAAATCCTCCCAAATCCACCCCAAAATCCCAAAATTCCACCTCAAAAATCCACCCTGAAATCCCAAAATTCCACTCCAAAAATCCACCCCCAAAGTCCCAAAAAACCACAAAATCCACCAGAAAGATCCCCAAAAATCCCCCCCAAATACCAAAATTCCATCCCAGAAATCCACCCCCAAAATCCCAAAAATCCACCCCAAAAATCCCAGAATTCCATCCCAAAAATCCACCCCCAAACCGCAAAATTTCATCCCAAAAATCCTTCCCAAAATACAAAAATTCCATCCCAAAAATCCACCCTCAAATCCCAAAATCCACCCCCAAAATTCCACCCCAAAAATCCACCCCCAAGTCCCAAAATTCTACCTCATAAAACCACCCCCAAAATCCCAAAAATTCAGCCCAAAATTCCACCCCAAAAATCCACTCCCAAACCCTAAAATTTTATCCCAGAACTCCACCCCCAAACCCAAAAATTTCACCCCAAAAATCCTCCCACAAATCCCAAAATTTCATCCCAAAAAAATCCCAAAATTCCACCCCAAAAATACTCAAAAATCCATCCCAAAAATCCAGCTGAAAACTCAAAAATTTCACCCCAAAAATCCCAAAATTCCACCCCA
>NW_024368227.1:0-1167 GCF_014805655.1 Passer montanus
GATTTGGGGTGGATTTTTGGGATTTGGGGGATTTTTGGGGCAGACTTTTAGGATTTGGGGATTTTGGGTGGATTTTAGGCATTTTTTGGGGATTTGGAGTGGATTTTTGGGATCTGGGGTGGATTTTTGGGATCTGGGTTGGATTTTTGGGATTTGGGGTGGATTTTTGGGATTTGGGGTGGATTTCAGGCGGGTTTCTGTGATTTTTGCTGCATTTCTGGCTCCGATTTCGGCGATTTTGGGTCAGTTTTTGGCGATTTTGGGTCAGATTTCGGTGATTTCGGGTCAGATTTCGGCGATTTTGGGTCAGATTTCAGCGATTTAGGGTCAGATTTCAGCGATTTAGGGTCAGATTTCGGCGATTTCGGGTCACATTTCAGCGATTTAGGGTCAGATTTCGGTGATTTGGGTCAGATTTCGGTGATTTTGGGTCAGATTTTGGCGATTTCGGGTCAGATTTCGGTGATTTAGGGTCAGATTTCGGTGATTTCGGGTCAGATTTCGGCGATTTAGGGTCAGATTTCGGGTCAGATTTCGGCGATTTCGGGTCAGATTTCGGGTCAGATTTTGGGTCCGATTTTGGGTCAGATTTCGGTGATTTTGGGTCAGATTTCAGCGATTTCGGGTCAGATTTCGGCGATTTCGGGTCAGATTTCGGCGATTTCGGGTCAGATTTCCCCAATTTCGGGTCAGATTTCGGCGATTTAGGGTCAGATTTCGGGTCAGATTTCGGCGATTTCGGGTCAGATTTCGGCTATTTAGGGTCAGATTTCGGCGATTTAGGGTCAGATTTCGGCGATTTGGCTCAGATTTCGGTGATTTCGGGTCAGATTTCGGTGATTTTGGGTCAGATTTCGGCGATTTCGGGTCAGATTTCGGTGATTTCGGGTCAGATTTCGGTGATTTTGGGTCAGATTTCGGCGATTTAGGGTCAGATTTCGGTGATTTTGGGTCAGATTTCGGCGATTTCGGGTCAGATTTCGGTGATTTTGGGTCAGATTTTGGTGATTTTGGGTCAGATTTTGGTGATTTTGGGTCAGATTTCGGTGATTTCGGGTCAGATTTCGGCGATTTCGGGTCAATTTTCGGCGATTTTGGGTCAGATTTCGGCGATTTCGGGTCAGATTTCGGGTCAGATTTTGGGTCAGATTTTGGGTCAGATTTCGG
>NW_024368228.1:0-1166 GCF_014805655.1 Passer montanus
GTCAAGGAGTTAAATACTTCTCCATGTCCATTTCCATTACTTCACTGGGACAGAAAGAGCCCCAAGACCTTCAAGGTAATTTCCTGCTCTGCATGAGATTCCTGGAATGTTGTCTGGGTGTGACTCCCCTACTCTCTTTTGTACTGTCCCAATTTTGTTTCCATTCTCCACTATCCTTGATTTGTTTCCTTAAAACTTGTAAACTGGAAGATTATTGACTCCAGCCTTCTAATTTCCTTACACCAACATTTAAACTGAACATCTGTGGCTCAGTTGTAATGTTAATAAATATTTCATACAGGAAATGGGATGCTGTAGTGCTAGAGATAATATGTGTGTTCACTCAGTTCTTACAATAAGCATCTCTTCCACAACTCCTTTCCTCCCCACTGCATCTGCTGTGATAGATAACCCCTCAAAGCTTTGCTCTCCTACAGAGTAACTGGAAAGAGAAAGGGGAACTAACTGCTCCATCTATCAAGATTCCCTCTGGCCCAAATCTGTGTACGCTCCCACAGGGGGTTTTTAGTGGAAGCACATTGTGCTGCAGCACATGTGCTAGTTTACATCCTGTTTTCATCTCTGCAGAAAATTCACTTCCCAAACAGAAATGGGGGGAGTTTTTGTAATCTCTTGATGGGCCAGGCTGTGTAAGAAGCCATGTTCTCTGAGCAACACAAAAACCTGGAGGCTTCAGAGGGGCACAAGGTGTGCTGGCTCTCTTGAGATTCACTGTTACTGTGCACAGAATGCTGTGCAGGGCAGCAGGGTTACCTCTGGAGACTTCATTAGGAAAATAATTATTGATTAGCCTGGACAGGAATAAATACCCAGTGCAGTACTTCCAGCTGATTCCTGCCTCTGTGCTATCACTTCTAAAACACAAAGAAATTATACCTTACTAATGCCTAATTATTCACCATCTCTACTACCTTTGCACCATTTCCAGCAGCACCACATTTCAGAGTATCTGGTACTCTATATTTCTTTCACCTTTATATTCAGCTCACTCATTTGATAAATTCTGTGGCCTGGTAGATTAATAGCTTCCTTTGCTAATGTTAAGAGTTTTTGCTACTTTTATCTTGTTATCTCTAAAGGTCCAGCCAAGAACATGCTGAAAACTTACTTTTTCCTAGGTCTTCATTAGTTAAAAAAAAAAAAAA
>NW_024368229.1:0-996 GCF_014805655.1 Passer montanus
TTATTAATTTTTTAAAATTTAAAACATGAGGAAAATGCAAAAAAATATTGGAACAGGAGGGCAAGTGAAGAGAAAGGGGCTGAGCAGGGGAATTTTGGGGAAATTTCCATGAAATTGGTGACGTTTGGGTGAAATGTCAATGAAATTTGGGTGAAATTTCAATGAAATTGGTGAGATTTGGGTGAATTTTAAATGAAATTGGTGTTTTGGTGAAATTTAAATGAAGTTTGGGTGACATTTCAATGAAATTGGTGAAATTTGGGTGAATTTTAAATGAAATTGGTGTTTTGGTGAAATTTAAATGAAGTTTGGGTGACATTTCAATGAAATTGGTGAAATTTGGGTGAATTTTAAATGAAATTGGTGTTTTGGTGAAATTTAAATGAAGTTTGGGTGACATTTCAATGAAATTGGTGAAATTTGGGTGAATTTTAAATGAAATTGGTGTTTTGGTGAAATTTAAATGAAGTTTGGGTGACATTTCAATGAAATTGGTGAAATTTGGGTGAATTTTAAATGACATTGGTGAAGTTTGGGTGAAATTTAACTGAAATTTGGGTGAAATTGGGTGAAATTTCAATGAAATTTGTGAAATTTGCGTGAAATGTCAATGAAATTGGTGAAGTTTGGGTGAAATGTCAATGAAATTGGTGAATCTTGGGTGAATTTTAAATGAAATTGGTGAATTTTGGATGAAATTTCAATGAAATTTGCGTGAAATTTAGGTGAAATGTCAATGAAATTGGTGAAATTTGGGTGAATTTTAAATGACATTGGTGGACGTTTGGGTGAAATTTCAATGAAATTTGCATGAAATGTCAATGAAATTTGCGTGAAATTTGGGTGAAATTTAAATGAAATTTGTGAAGTTGGGTGAAATGTCAATGAAATTGGTGAAATTTGGGTGACATTTCAATGAAATTGGTGACATTTGGGTGAAATGTCAATGAAATCTGTGAATTTTTGATGATATTTAAATGAAATTTGCGTGAAATT
>NW_024368230.1:0-1843 GCF_014805655.1 Passer montanus
TTTAAATCATAGGGGATTACATGTGCTGTGAACATGGCCTTCATTAGGCCATTACAACAAGGTGAGTCCTGCCTCTAGTCTTTAGCTGCCCTACACAGCTCCTTGATTTCCTCATAAATCAATGGATGATACCTGGGATTCTGCTCCCTTCTTTCATAATGTCCTGGAGCAATGAGGAGTTTCAAGACTAATTGCCAGTCTCCTTCCTTAACTGCTTCCTTCCAGATCCTTTCCCAGGGATATTCTAGGGTTGAGGGGAGAGGTGGCTCTGGGAATCCAAACTGTCTTCTGGGTTGGAAGAACAACTCGGAGCAGAAAGACTTGGATTAGAAATAGTGTGACAGTTTGGCTTAGTATCCTTGACCATAGGGTTTATATTGTTGCTGGAGGATGAGTAAAGGGCGCTGCCATTTTCTCATTTTCTGGAGCTGTGGCCCAGGGAAGGTGGAATCTGAATTTTGGCCATGGATACCTTGAAAAGAGGGACAGTTCTTTTCCATACAAAGGAAAGCCCAGAGCCACAGTGTTTCAAGGTCAGATGGGAGTGGCCTTCCACATCCCAAGGCAGCCAGACCTGTCAGGTGACTCCTGGGAGGCCAAGGCAGCCAGACCTATTTTGTGTTCTCTTGGTTCCATAGGGCCCTGCAGTGTCACAATGGCTCTATGCTTCCATGAAGTCTTGCAACATCACAGTGGTTCTCTTGCTTTCATGATGTCCTGTGGCATCATAATGGCCCCTTGGTTACACAAGTCCTTAAGAATCTTAATGGTCTCCATGGTTCCAAAAGGCCCCACAGTGTCATAATGGTCTTTGTGTTCCATGAAGCCCTGCTGTGTCACCATGGTCTCTTGGTTCTGTTGGGGCCCAGTAGTGCAACAATGGTTCCACAGCTTCCCACAGTGCCACTATGACCCCTTCCCTCCATGAGGCCCTGCAGGGTCACAATGGCTCTTTGGTTCCCTGGGGCCCCAGAGTGTCACAATGATTCCATGGGGCCTTGCGGTGCCACAATGGTCTCCATGGATCCATGGTGCCCCACAGGATCACGACGACCCTTTGGCTCCATGAGGCCCTGAAATGCAGCAATGGTCTCTTGGTTCCACAAAGTCCTGCTGCTTCACACTGGCCCCTTCGGACTATGGGGCCCAACAGAGCCACAATGATGTCCTTGGTACCGTGAGGCTGCACAGTGTCACAGTGGTCGCTTGGATCCATGGGACCCTGCAGTGTCACAATGCCCCTGCATTGGACCTGTTCCATGTTCTGTTGATATCATGGGTCCCCACACCATCACAATGGCCTCCTTGATTCCATGAAGTCTGGCAATGTCACAATGGCTTCTTGGTTTCATGAGCCCCAACAGAGTCACAGTGGTCTCTTGGACCAGTGCAGCCTGGTGTGTCACAATGGCTCCTTGTTTGTATGGGCCCCACAGTTTGATCATTGACCCTTGCTTCCACAGGGCCCCTGAACTGCACAATGGTTTCCTTGATTCCATGAAGTTCCACAGTCCCACCATAGTTTCCTTGGACCCGCATTGTCACAGTGACCCTTGGTTCCATGAGGTTCCGGAGTGTCACCGTGGTTGCTGTCAGAGGCTGGATGAGATCGATGTCCCGAGACACCTCGGGATGCTCGGAATGCCCGTGTGGGGCCAGGGCCGGGTCAGGCCTTGGTTTGTGGTGGGACAGAGCCCCACCCCCAGCCTTGGCAGAGCTGTCAATCACACAGCACGGGCGGTGCTATCCCAGCTGTGATTGGCAGCAGAGCAGATGTTGATGGGACAGGAGCCCTGCGGGGCTGGCAGGGACCTGCAGCTTGCAAGGTGCTCTGCTCTCCCTC
>NW_024368230.1:2447-28389 GCF_014805655.1 Passer montanus
TTTTTTTGTTTGTTTTGTTTTGTTGTTGTTGTTTTTTGTTTTCTTTTGGTTTGGTTTTAGGTTTTTGTGGTATTTTTAATGAACTCCCCCTGTCAGCTCTGGGCAGAGCTTTGTATCTGTGTCTGACACTTGTCTGTGGCACTGTGCAGGTGGCCGGGGGACCTTCCCTGAGCTGTGTGCAGAGGAATCCACATCAGCCCAGGCCGGGCTGGGCAGTGGCCGCTCAGTTCCATGGACTGGACGCGGCTCTGGACGCTTCCCTTGGAGCGTCTGCAGGGAGGGAACGCGGGGCTGTCACCGCTGGGGTGTCACAGACAGGGGAACGCTGGGGCTGTCACTGCTGGGGTGTCACAGACAGGGGAACGCTGGGGCTGTCACACTCCTGTCCTGTCCCCAACAGCTCTGCCAGCGCCTCGAGGGGACACAAAGGCTGAGCCAAAGTGTGAGAATTGCAGAAGGGGCTGAGCTGGGAGGGACCAGTTGGGATCACTGAGTCACAGAAACACAGAACTGCAGGGTTGGAAGAGCCCTTCAAAATCACTGAGTCCAACCCAGCCCTAAAAGCTCCTCAACCAAACCATGGCCACTGAGTGCCACATCTAATCTTTTTTTAAACATATCCAGGGATGGTGACTCCACCAACTGCCCTGGCAAACCAATCCAGTACTTTATCATAGTTTCTGTAAAAAACTTTTTCCTAATTTCCAACCTATATTTCCCTTGGTTCAGCTTAAGACTGTGTCCTCTGGTTCTGTCAGTTGTTGCCTGGAGAAAGAGACCATCCCACACCTGTCTACAACCGCCTTTCAGGAAGCTGTAGAGAGTGCTAAGGTCACCTCTGAGTCTTCTCTTTTCCTGGATAAACAACCCCAGCTCCCTCAGTTGTTCCTCACAGGACTTGTGTTCCAGACCCCTCACCAGCCTTGTTGCCCTTCTCTGGACATGCTAGAGGTCCTCCATGTCCTGCCTAAATTGAGGGGCCCAGTACAAGACACAGGACTCAAAGTATGGTGCCAGTACAGGGGAAGAATGCCAGGTACACCAGTGCCGAGTGCAGGCGAAGAATGACCTCCCTGCTCCTGCTGGCCACACCATTCCTGATCCAGACCAGGAGCCATTGGCCTTCGTGGCCACCAGGGCACACTGCTGGCTCATGTTCAGCCGGCTGTCAAGCAGTACCCCCAGGTCCCTTTGTGCCTGGGCACTGTCCAGCCACATCATCCCCAGCCTATGGCATTGCAGGGGGTTATTGTGGCCAAAATGCAGGACTCGGCACTTGAACTTACTAAACTTCATCTTATTGGACTCTGCCCATCCATCCAACCATTCCAGGTCTCCCTGCAGAGCTCTCCTATCCTCCACCAGATGGACACATGGTCCCAGCTCAGTGTCATCTGCAGATTTACTAATGAAAGACTCAATCCCCTCATCCATGTCATCAATAAAAATATTGAACAGAGCTGGCCCCAGCACAGAGCCCTGAGGGACAGCACTGGTGCCTGGCTGCCAGCTGGATGCAGCAGCGCTCACCAGCACTCTCTGGGCCGGCCATGCAGCCAGTTCTGAACCCAGCACAGAGTGCTCCTGTCCCAGCCCTGGGCTGCAGCTTTTCCAGGAGTGTGCTGTGGGAGACAGTGCCAAAGGCCTTGCTGGAGTCCAAATAGAACACATCCACAGCCTTTCCTGCATCCACCAGGAGGGGCACCTGGTCATAAAAGGAGACCAGGTTGGTCAAACACGACCTACCCCTCCTAAACCCCTGCTGGCTGGGTCTGATACCCTGGCCATGCTGTAAGTGCTGGGTGATGACACTCAGTATAAATTGCTCCATTATCTTGCCAGGTACTGAGGTCAGACTGACTGGCCTGTAATTACCAGGATCCACCTTCCCACCCTCTTGTGAATGGGTGTCACATTCCAGTCATCTGGAACCTCCCCAGTGAGCCAGGACTGTTGATAAATGCTGGAGAGTGGCTTGGCAAGCTCATCTGCCAGCTCCCTCATCACCCTGGGACGAGGGATGGGATCCCATCTGGGCCCATGGATTTATGAATATCCAAGCAGCTCAGCAGTTCTCTGACTGCCTCCTCTGGGATAACGGGGGCCCATTCTGCTCCCTGATACCATTGACCAACCCAAGAGGGCAGTTTCCCTGAAGGCAAGTCATCTTCCCACTAAAAACTGAGGCAAAAAAGGCATTAAGCACCTCTGTCTTCTCCTCAACTGCAGTTACCAGGTTCCCTCCTGCATCTAATAAGGAACAAAGGTTGGTCTTACCCTTCCTTTTATCATTAATATATTTGTAAAACCATTTTTTATTATCCTTTACTGAAGTCGCTATTCTAAGCTCAGACTGAGCTTTGGCTTCCCTAATTTTCCTTCTTCGTGCTCTCCCGAGAGACCTGACCCTCCTTCCAAAGATGATACATCCTCCTTTTATTCTTAAATTCCTTGAAAACCTCCTTGCCCATCCAGGCTGCACGTTTGCCTCGTCACCTCATCTTTCAGCACACAAGGACAGTCTGTTCCTGTGCCCTCAAGATCTCTGTTTTGAGGCATATCCACTTTTCCTGAACTCCTTTGCTTTTCAGGAAGCTTCCCAAGGAACTCTTTGACTAAGCCTCCTGGCCAAAGTCTGCCCCCTGAAAGTCCAGTATAAAAGTCTTACTGATGTTCCTCTTGACTCACCAAATATCAAGAACTCTCTAATTTCATGATCACTTTGCCCCAAGTGGCCTCCAACCACCACATCTGCCACCAGCCCATCTCTATTTCAAAACAACAGGTCTAATACAGTTCCTCCCCTGGTCAGACCACCAGTTGTGATAAAAAATTGTCTTCCATACCGTCTCAAAATTTTCTGGACTGCCTCTTTTCTTCTGTATTAAGTTCCCAACAGATGTCTGGAAGGTTGAAGTCACCTACAAGAACAAAGGCTGATGATCCAGAAACATTCTTTGTCTGCTGATAGAATGAGTTGTCCAGCTCTTCTTCCTGGCTGGGTGGATGATAACAGACTCCCAGTAGGATGTCAGCCTTGTTGGCCTTCCCCCTAATTCTCACCCACAGGCATTCAATTCCATCCTCATTAGTTTCAATACCTATGGTATCCAAAGCCTCCTTAATATAAAGGGCCACCCCTCCACCTCTTCTCCCTTTCCTGTCTCTCCTGAAGATCTTGTAGCCATCCAGTGCAGCGTTCCAGCCATGTGAGTCATCCCACCACATTTCTGTGATGGCAATTACACCACAGCTCTGCTGTTGGACCATGGCCTCCAGCTCTTCTTGTTTGTTACCCATGCTGCGCGCAGTGGTATCCATGCACCTCAGCTGGGCTACTGATTTCACCCCTAACTCAGGCTTACCACCCTTGGGCCTGCTTCCAGACAGCCCAGCAGCATCCCCTTCCCCCTTCAAACCTAGTGTAAAGCCCTCTAAAAAAGTTCTGCCAGTTCACGAGCTAAAATTCTTCTGCCCTATGACTACTCTTCTATTTTTGATGTTAGAAGTGGTGATCTGTATCCATATGATTCCAGTCCTTCCCAGTATGATTCTAGTATTATTCCAGGAAGCTCATTTATGGTTCCTCTCTGATCCCAGGCACTCTGGGTCTCTCCCAGTATATCCCAGTTGTCCCCAAAGTGTTTCCACTCACTCTGAGTTGCTCCCAGTAGCTTCCAACATGATTCCAGTTGCTCATAGCCACTCCCAGTCACCTCCAGCACTATTCCAGTCACTTTCTATATATCCCAGTTGCCCCAACATGGTCCCAGTTTCTCTCAGCCTGCTCCTAGTCATTTCCAGCATGATCCCAGAATGACCCCAGTCACCCTCAGTGTGGTGCCACCTGCTCCCAGTATCATCTCATTTGTCCCCAGCCTGGCCTCATTTTCTCCCAGTGTGATCCCAGTCACTCCTAGTATGATCCTACTCTGATGCCATCATGATCCCAGTTGCTCCCAGCATGGTCCTAGCTGCTCCCTGTTGCTCCCACTATGATCCCTGTTGCCCCCATTGGCCCCTGGCATAGATAGAAGTTTTGTAGAAACATTGAGCAAATCCTGCTTAGCACACCTGAGAACATCTGTTTGCATTCAAACGAGAGGTTAAAGGTGAGCATGGCACCAGCCTCTTCCATTGGAAACAGAGATCCAGGGAAAGGATAGGGACAGAGAATTCAGCTGCAAGACTCAGAGAATTCTGCTTCCAGAGATCATTTCTGCTCACACTGTCCCTTGTAGAAAGGTGACACCATTCCAGGCAGCCTGAACTGAGCAGGTGGTTCCTGAGTGGGGTTTGTTGCTTAGGAAACCTGCTCAGGCTTTTCCATTCTTTCCTTCCCAACAGGAAAACTTCTCCTGGGCCTGTGTGCAAGCAGAGCCCTGAGGAGAGCGAGCGGGACATGGTGCAATAGGCTGGGACATGGAGCTGCTCAGGTGACAAGGTTCTGCTGCAGGGCACAGGGATGTCAGTGCCAGGTGGGCCATGTCAGACATGGTGAGGCTGGTGGTGAGGAGCAGCTTGTCCAAACAGGGTCAGCCCTCAAAGGGCTCATTCTTCTCTGTGCCCAGACTTCCTAAGGAGACATTCAGCACCAAGATCACCTGGGGAATGCTTCTATCAGCTCTTCTCTGAACTGGAAAATTAAAAAAATACTTGATTAAATAAAAAAGGTCATGAGTTGCACTTTGAAATCTTCATCTTTACAAGAGCTCCAAAGTGACTTCAGTCAGCTGCACAAACCCTGGAGAATTGAAGACCATTGAAGGAAGGCAAAGAGCCACTGAGACCATTCTGTGTTTTAATGATCCCCAAGGTGGATTTGGGGCTGAGTCCAGGACCCTCCAGCACTGAGAGAAGGATGAAGAAGCTGCTCAAAGAGTCAGAAGCAAAACTCCAAGCCCTTTGGAGCATCACTGGGCCCCACTGAGGGCAGGGAGTGCCAAAGGCTCCCCAGGGACTGGTGAGAGCAGATCCTTGAGGCCAGGAGTGCAGGGAGCCCAAGGCTCTGGGCAGGGAACTGCAATGCTGAGCAAGGCCTGGGCTGGCTGGGGGAAGCAGAAAGGCCAAGCCCTGAGCCCAGCCTGGGCCAGCAGGGCCTGTCCCTCACGGGTGGCTCGGGGCTGTTTGTGGGGCAGGGACATGTGAGGGGCAGCAAGGACAAATGCCATAACCCTGTGTGACATTCCAGATCCTCATGGAACCAAGGGGCCAGTGTGACACTGTGGGAAGTTGTGGAACCAAGGGAATCATTGTGGCACTGTTGGGGCTCATGGAACCAAGGAGCCAGTGTCGGGCTGGCCTCAGCCTCTGATGGCCACCTTTCATCTGCCCCTGAAACACATGTGTTCCATGCTTTCCTTCCTATGGAAAACAACTCTCCTTCTCCTCTGGGTGTCCATGACTGAAATTGGGATTCCACCTCTAAAATCCTTTATATCCAAGAGTTGCTCCCAGGCAAAATCTGCCAGTACCATCAAGTCTGGCTGGCCTTGGCCTCTGATGACTGACCCTGAAACACTGGGGCTGAGTTTTTCCTACCCATGGAGATCACTGGGACACTGTGGGGACCTCATAAAACCAAGGGGATCCTTGTGGCACCACTGGAGCCCGTGGAACCAAGGGGCCATGGTGACACAATGGAGTTTCATGGAAACCAGAGACCATTATGCCTCTGTGGGGCCTGACAGAACCATGGAGACCATAATGACCCTTCAGGGCTTTGTGTCACCAAGGGGGCATTATGGCAGCTCAGGGCCTCATGGAAGCAAGGGACCGTTGGGATACTGTGGGGCCCCATGGAAGAAAAGGGAAGCTGGAACAAGTCTGGCTGGCTTGGCCTCCCAGGGGCCACCTCTGGCTGATCTTGAGATGTCAAGTGCTGTTTCTAATCAGCTCCTGCAGCACTGGGCTCCATGCTTTCCTTGCTATGAAAAAGAACCATCTGTCTTTTCAGATGCCCATTGCCAGAACTGGTACTCTCCCTAAAAAAATTTCCTGTATGGAAGGGTATCTCTCAGAACAAAAACCACCTGCTCTGGCTGGCCATGGCTGCCTGGGGACCACCTCTCATCTGCCCCTGAAACACTGGGGCATTGTTCCTTCATTCCTATGGAAAAGAACCAGCTTTCATGTCCAGGGGCCATGGTGAAAATTAGAATTTGGCCTCCCAAATTCTGTAAATCCAAGGATTGCTCCCAGACAAAAGTAGCCAGGACAGACAGGTCAGGCTGGCCCAGACCTCTGGTGATTTTCTTAGACTATGAGCTGAATATTTTCATTTGAAAACACCTTGGAGAGGGCACAGAGATCTCCCAAGGTGGGATTTTGAGGCCTCGGGCACATGAGAACTACATGTGGACAAAGGAGCTCTGTGCTCTGTGCTGTTGTGATAGTTTTGCATTATGGAACTGATGTCCTAAGAGAAGCTGTTACCTCACGGGTGGCTCGGGGCTGTTTGTGGGGCAGGGACATGTGAGGGGCAGCAAGGACAAATGCCATAACCCTGTGTGACATTCCAGATCCTCATGGAACCAAGGGGCCAGTGTGACACTGTGGGAAGTTGTGGAACCAAGGGAATCATTGTGGCACTGTTGGGGCTCATGGAACCAAGGAGCCAGTGTCGGGCTGGCCTCAGCCTCTGATGGCCACCTTTCATCTGCCCCTGAAACACATGTGTTCCATGCTTTCCTTCCTATGGAAAACAACTCTCCTTCTCCTCTGGGTGTCCATGACTGAAATTGGGATTCCACCTCTAAAATCCTTTATATCCAAGAGTTGCTCCCAGGCAAAATCTGCCAGTACCATCAAGTCTGGCTGGCCTTGGCCTCTGATGACTGACCCTGAAACACTGGGGCTGAGTTTTTCCTACCCATGGAGATCACTGGGACACTGTGGGGACCTCATAAAACCAAGGGGATCCTTGTGGCACCACTGGAGCCCGTGGAACCAAGGGGCCATGGTGACACAATGGAGTTTCATGGAAACCAGAGACCATTATGCCTCTGTGGGGCCTGACAGAACCATGGAGACCATAATGACCCTTCAGGGCTTTGTGTCACCAAGGGGGCATTATGGCAGCTCAGGGCCTCATGGAAGCAAGGGACCGTTGGGATACTGTGGGGCCCCATGGAAGAAAAGGGAAGCTGGAACAAGTCTGGCTGGCTTGGCCTCCCAGGGGCCACCTCTGGCTGATCTTGAGATGTCAAGTGCTGTTTCTAATCAGCTCCTGCAGCACTGGGCTCCATGCTTTCCTTGCTATGAAAAAGAACCATCTGTCTTTTCAGATGCCCATTGCCAGAACTGGTACTCTCCCTAAAAAAATTTCCTGTATGGAAGGGTATCTCTCAGAACAAAAACCACCTGCTCTGGCTGGCCATGGCTGCCTGGGGACCACCTCTCATCTGCCCCTGAAACACTGGGGCATTGTTCCTTCATTCCTATGGAAAAGAACCAGCTTTCATGTCCAGGGGCCATGGTGAAAATTAGAATTTGGCCTCCCAAATTCTGTAAATCCAAGGATTGCTCCCAGACAAAAGTAGCCAGGACAGACAGGTCAGGCTGGCCCAGACCTCTGGTGATTTTCTTAGACTATGAGCTGAATATTTTCATTTGAAAACACCTTGGAGAGGGCACAGAGATCTCCCAAGGTGGGATTTTGAGGCCTCGGGCACATGAGAACTACATGTGGACAAAGGAGCTCTGTGCTCTGTGCTGTTGTGATAGTTTTGCATTATGGAACTGATGTCCTAAGAGAAGCTGTTAGCAGTTTCCACTCTCTCTGACAAAAAAACAATCAGTAATTAGCTTTGAGAATTGACAATGTGTTAAACCACTAAGGAAACTGTACATGGCTCTTTGAAGACACATGTTAAACTAAAAGAAGCCTGGGAGGGTCTCTTTCCCTTCTGGCCAGCAAAGAGATGACAAGGCAAACCCAGGCCCCCTCTCAGCTGAGGCATGATGGGCGGCTCCTGCCGTGGGGCCGGGCCCCTTCCCAGGGAGCCCCCCAGGCCCCATCGGCTGCCAGGCAGGGCAGGGGAGGCCGCGGTGGATGGGAGAGATGAGAAAATGCCATGATCTTGCGGCTGAAATCCTCTTGAAAAGCTATGGAGAAGGATGTTATTGATACATCAGACTCTCTTTTTCCCTATCACACATTGAAAAATATGGGGAGATGACTCGTTCAGCAAAGGCCTCCATGCTAAACTTAGCAAATATGGAAGTAGCTGTGATCCCATGGGAAGTTTGAACATTGAAAGAGAGAAGAGAGATGAGACCCTGTGCCTCAGGACAGAAGAATAAAGATCTCTGTTCTCAGAGATGAAGATGATTTCAGAAATAGATGAAGAGAACCTTTGCTCTTAAACAGCTCATTTTTAAACGAATACCCCATTAGTTGACAAGGCCCATAAACACAGATGTGGGAAAGGCTGTGAAAAAAATGGGGGGGACTTCACCATTGCAGATTTTCTGGGTGGCTGCTCTTCATGGGAATTGAGAGCCATGAGAGAATTGTTTTCTTATGGCGAACTCTCCATAGCATGAAAGACAGACTCCTCCCACTAAGTGAATTGAAGAAAGACATTCTAGAGGTGGTAAACTGAAAATTCTAGGTTTTGTCTCTTTACATTGTCAGTAAGAAAGAAAAGGTTGGAGGGAGAGGAAAAGTGTTCTGAAAGTTTTGTTCTGATTCTTATTACTCTTTCTTTTAGTTACTATTAATCATCTTTTCTTTATACACTTTTAAAGTTTTGAACCTACTTTGCCTTTCTCCTAAACCATCTGACAGCAGGAAATGAGTAAGAATATTTTAGTGAGTGCACTGGTAATTAGCCAACACTGAACACACTACAGTAATTGATGCATTGGCTGAGAAATGTCAAATTGGTCAACCAAAACCACTACAGAAATATTCCTGATGAACTGCATGAGAGCATGCGGAAATTAAGGCCATGGTTTTTCAGGACTTGCTTGATCCTAACAAGCCCCATGGTGCATTTGGAACTGAGCCCTGGAACCTCAAGGCCTGAGAGGAGACTGCACAATCCTTTCCAGAAGTCAAAGTCAGAAGAAAAACCCCAAAGTGTCCCAAAGCATGAATGGATCCCACTGAGGTCCATACCCAACACAGTCTCCTCATGGACTTCATGGAGGAGAGAATTGAAGGCTAGGATGGCAGAAAAACCTGTCAGAGACTCAGTGTGGAAAGGAAAAATCCAAAGTACCTTAAAAACCTTGAGTACCTGAAAGTATTAATGAGCTTCACTGAGTGTCAGTACAAAGCTCCCAAGGGACTTGTTAAAGCAGATAATTGGCGTCATGATTGCACAAACCTCTCACAGAGTCTGTATCAAAAGGGAAACACCAAGGACCCAAAAATAACTGAAGTACCCTGAAGCATTAATGAGCCCCACTGAGTGTTGTTACTGACAAAGCCTCTCCAGGGACCAATTACAGCAGATAATTGGAGGCCATGATTGCACAAACTTCTCAGAAAGTCAAGCCAAAAGCCAAAGCCAAAGTCCTTTGAAAAACCTGCAGTCCCTGGGAGCATTCAGGAGCCCCCAGGGCCATTGCTGAGCAAGGCTTCCCAGGGGTCCCAAAGCATGAATGGATCCCACTGAGGTCCATACCCAACACAGTCTCCTCATGGACTTCATGGAGGAGAGAATTGAAGGCTAGGATGGCAGAAAAACCTGTCAGAGACTCAGTGTGGAAAGGAAAAATCCAAAGTACCTTAAAAACCTTGAGTACCTGAAAGTATTAATGAGCTTCACTGAGTGTCAGTACAAAGCTCCCAAGGGACTTGTTAAAGCAGATAATTGGGGCCATGATTGCACAAACCTCTCACAGAGTCTGTATCAAAAGGGAAACACCAAGTACTTTAAAATAACTGAAGTACCTTGAAGCATTAATGAGCCCCACTGAGTGTTGTTACGGACAAAGCCTCTCCAGGGACTAATTACAGCAGATAATTGGAGGCTACGATTACAGAAACCTCTCAGAGACTGCTAGGCAAAAGCCAAAGCCAAAGTCCTTTGAAAAACCTGCAGTCCCAGGGATCATCCAGGAGCCCCCAGGGCCATTGCTGAGCAAGGCTCCCCAGGGACTCCTTCCAGCAGATCCTTGAGGCCACTGGGATGTGGGCTAGGGGGGGATGCTGAGGGCAGGACAAGGGGCTGACAGTGCCCAGCCTAGCTGGGGCTGTGCCAGGAGGTCCCAGGGCCTCAGGACAAGGTGTCTCCTCCCAGCCCTTGGTGGCACAGACCCTGCTGCTGTGCCCCAGGCCACCAAGACTTGGCTTCTTTTTGTCCCCACCTGTCATCAGTGCCTCCAGTTCTCTGCTCTGCCTGGGGCCTGGGGACACTTTCTCAGTCGTGTCCCTCAGTGGGACCCATTAAAAGTCCAAGAAACTTTGGAGTTGGATTCTGACTTGGAGTTCTGGAGAGGTTTCTTCAGCTGCTTCTCAGGGACTGATGTTCAGGGCCTGAGCACAAAGCCCCAGAGGGTCATTCAAGTCCTTGTGCTGTGTCTGTGCTGCTGAGCTGGGCTGGGCTTCTGGCACAGAGGCAGCTCCTGGTAAGCAAGAAGAGCTTCAAAAGCACATTTCTCTTGATAGCAGCTCCTGTGCACAGCCCAGCAGGGCTGGGGCACTGCCTGTAGCCACCCCGGGCACAGCACAGAGGCACAGAGGGGTTAAACTCAGCCTGGGCTGGGAGCACAGAGCAGAGCTCACTCAGGGCTCACTAGAGCAGAAATCACCCCAGCGTCTGAAACAGTCATTCCCTGGCTGTGGAAGCGAAGCTGCAGTTCCTGCAGGGATCTCCTGGAACTGACACATCCCACAGCTTTTGGAGCTTTCAGGAGGACTCTCAGAGCTGCTCCAGGGCAGGGATGTGGCCCCAGGGCAGGGCTGGCTTTCCCTGCTGCCCCAGCCGAGGCACAGCCCAGGGCAGCTCCTGTTGCCAGGCTCTGCTGCAGGGCTGAGCAGCCGCGGGTGCAGCCAGGGGTGCCCAGGGCTGTCCTGCAGAGCAGGCTCCTGCAGCCCAGGGCGCTGCGCTGGGTCAGGGACTCTGCTGCCTGCCAGGGACAGCTCTCAGCCGGCCCGGGGAGCTGCTCCCAGCTCTGGGGAGAAGCTGTGGGGGGAAGGAGCCACCCTGAGCAGGGCAGGTGCTCCTGCTGAGAGGGGCTGGGTGGGGCAGGGCTGCTCCCAGCTCCAGACCAGCCCGGGCACAGCTCTGGAGGACACTTCCCAAAGAAGGTAAGCCTGGCATTGCTGGAAAGATTAGGAGCCTTCCTGAGAGTGTTTTCAATTTCCTTCTTGGAGAAGGATGGGAAAGTTGGGGTGATAACAAAAAGATTTTTGGTTTTTATACGTTTTTAGATTTAAATTTCTAGCTCTGTAGCTCTGTAAATTAATATTACATAGTTATAAAACTATAATCCATACTTAACTCTATTAAAAATTAACTTAAATCTATTGAACTACTATTATATACTTCTATAATTATAATCCTTAATTAACTCCAGTATGTTTCCTAACCTTTTTCCTAGATTTTAGAACAATAAGCTAACCATCTAAATACATTCCTGAAATACTGTATAGTCTTATTATCAGGAAGCGGGCCTTCAAGAAGTGATCAACAGTGACCAGAATGTGAGCAGTCACAACAAAAACTGAGGCAAAGAAATTCTTGGACCTACTCCAATGAGTTGAGCCAGGGGTGTGTAACTGGGGCAATCTCCTATTGGATGTTCCTGTTAAATATCCTAATTAATCAATCTTAATAAATTGTTGATATCAGGGGGCATGTGTGCTCCATCCCCACTGGGAGAACTGGGAGCTTCCACTAAATGTCTGTTATTTATTCTACTGTTCTAACACTGTTGGAAGGCTTTTTTTCTCTTTTGGTTATAGACAACAGGGGAATGAGAGAAGCAGAACAGGAATTGTAATCCCAGAATCACAGAACATTCTGAGTTGAAACAGCAGGATCCTGCTAACAACAGGATCATCAAAGTCATGTTTGAACATTTACAGAGTCCAGAACTGTAACTTTGGGTGGTCAGTCTCTCTGCTGGGAGCCTCCTAAAGGGCCCTCAGCCCTGGACAGCAGCAGCATCACCTCTGCAGGGCCCAGCAGGGCTCTCCTGAGCTGCCCTTGCCCACCTGCACACACAGCCTGCCCCAGCCAGGGCCCTGCACACAGGCAGGACAGGCAGGTTTCTGTAGGGCCGGGGCCAGGGCACACAGGGTGGGATGGGCTCTGTGAGCGCTGGCAGGGACAAGGCACCTCTCGGGAGGAAATGTCCAGGCACAGGGAGATGCTCAGGGAAGCACAGGGGGCTGAACAGAGCAGTGCTGGGGAAACAAGCCCATCCAGCCCCTCACCTTCTCTAAGTCACAGGGAATCCTTTGCCTTTCATCTCTCAGTGGCAAACTCTGAGTGCAGCAGAAATGCTGGGGATTCCTGACCTCAGAGAGCCAGGAAGTATGTGTGGGTAGGAAAACAATTCCTAAACCCAACCCTTGCCATCTTTAGAAGTGTGAGTGCAAATGCTACCAAACCCTTCTGTATTAGGAGTGATCAACCTCACAAATCCGGAATATCCAGCCTTGTCCCTCTGCCACACAGCCACAAACC
Source organism: Passer montanus (assembly GCF_014805655.1). Taxonomy (NCBI): domain Eukaryota; kingdom Metazoa; phylum Chordata; class Aves; order Passeriformes; family Passeridae; genus Passer; species Passer montanus. Next base: position 15,095 of record NW_024368230.1, read on the forward strand.
CAGGGCAGCAGGGCAGGGAGGCTCCTTGAGAGCCCCCACGCACAGGCTTGGCTGTTCCTGGCACACTCAGCCAGCACAACTGGAGCTCAGGCAGGGACCAAGGTGAAGGATTTCCCAGAGCAGGAAGAAGGCTGGGTGAGTCCCACTGGGACAATCTACAGGGAATGTCCCAAGTTTGGCTCCAAGCAGCCTCTCCTGACTTGTCACTGCCCTTTATCCATGAACAGGTCTCCATGCAAATGTCACAGCAAATGTCCAACAGCAGCTCCATCAGCCACTTCCTCCTGCTGGCATTGGCAGACACGCGGCAGCTGCAGCTCCTGCACTTCTGCCTCTTGCTGGGCATCTCCCTGGCTGCCCTCCTGGGCAACGGCCTCATCATCAGCGCCGTAGCCTGCGGCCACCACCTGCACACGCCCATGTTCTTCTTCCTGCTCAACCTGGCCCTCAGCGACCTGGGCTCCATCTGCACCACTGTCCCCAAAGCCATGCACAATTCCCTCTGGGACACCACCACCATCTCCTACACAGGATGTGCTGCACAGCTCTTTTCCTTTCTGTTCTTCATCTCAGCAGACTATTTCCTCCTGACCATCATGTGCTACGACCGCTACGTGTCCATCTGCAAACCCCTGCACTACGGGACCCTCCTGGGCAGCAGAGCTTGTGCCCACATGGCAGCAGCTGCCTGGGCCAGTGCCTTTCTCTATTCACTGATTCACACAGCCAATACATTTTTCCTGCCCTTGTGCAAAGGCAATACCCTGGGCCAGTTCTTCTGTGAAATTCCCCAGATCCTCAAGCTCTCCTGCTCTCACTCTAACCTCAGGGAATTTGTACTCATTGTGTTTTCTGTTTCTTTAGTATTTGGTTGTTTTGTGTTCATTTTTTTTTCCTATGTGCAGATCTTCAGGGCTGTGCTGAGGATCCCTTCTGAACAGGGACGGCACAAAGCCTTTTCCACCTGCCTCCCTCACCTGGCCGTGGTCTCCCTGTTTATCAGCACTGCAGTGTTTGCCTACCTGAAGCCCCCATCCATGTCCTCCCCATTCCTGGATCTGGCCCTGTCAGTTCTGTACTCAGTGGTGCCTCCAGCCCTGAACCCCCTCATCTACAGCCTGAGGAACCAGGAGCTCAAGGCTGCAGTGTGGACACTGATGACTGGATGGTTTCAAAAGCATTAAACTGCTGGCCAATTTCTGCAAACCTTTTGAAATAAAACCCACATTTGTTATTTCTTGTTGGTTTGGCTGTGGGGTTTTTTTCCATTTGCATTAGTTTTTTCATATTGTCCACAAAGAAATGTCATTGCTTGTGCCGTTTCTCATTTTGTTTCTCTCCACCTTCCCTGTAGCCACAGACTGTGTCAATGAGGGACTGTGCTCTCAGTGGCCTTAAAGGAACTAAGAGATCTCCCAGCAGAGTTTTCTGCAGAAATGCCCTTTTGTTGCCTCCTCTGGAACTGCAGCAGCAATGTCTGTGTGCAGAGCTGGGGGCAGATCAGTGCTGGCACAGCAGCTGTGCCCAGCAGCAGCAGCAGCACTTGGTGTTGCCAGTGCTGCTGCCGTGGCCCTGCCCCGCTGCCCTGGTGGCCCTGGTGTTGCTGCAGGGCCTGAGTGCTCTCGGGGCCGGGCACAGTCCTGGGGGTGGCAGTGCCAGGGCTGCAGTAGGGACAGGCCATGAGCACTGCTGCGGCAGCGCTGACGCCTCAGGCCAGGGCCTGGGGGCTCCAGGATCCTTGCCCAGGCTCTCTCAAGAACACAGACAGGCAAATGCTCAGCACAGAAAACCACCATGAGCAGCCCCAGGCTGGCCATAGGCAGGCTGGGGGCAAACAGCATGGCTGGGGCTCTGCAAGGGCCCTGGGGGAGATGGAAAGGAGCAGCACAGCAGGGGCTGATCCATCCCCAGTGCGCTGCGCAGCCCAGGGCAGGGTCCCAGAGTGTCCTCATTGTTATTAAAAAAAATGCAGATTAGCCAATTTTAATAAAAATATGAAAAATAAAATTTATTTCGTGACCATAGCAAAACAGTCTCGACAGCCACCACCAAAACGGACACTGTGTCATCCCCGGGAAGTGATGCAGGTGAACGTGAGGATAGGACCAACTGGTGCCTAGACCTCCCTGTCCACATCAACTGCTTCAAGGTAGCAGTTCTTATACAGTTTATTTCGCCCGTGGCAGGAAGTCTATGTTTCCGTCTGAGTTCTTCATATTCAAGTTGGTTTCTTTCTCTGGACAAAGCCTCATCCAGGAGTAGAATGGTTCCTGGAATCTGGCATTCAGATTCGTGGTGTTGATGGTTCTGGTCCCCACAGATAGGCATCTTGTCTGGGCCATCAGCACCTGGCATCTTCTGGTGTTGGTGCTGATGACTGCTCCTCTCTTCGGATGCAAATGCCATGATGTCCACCTGCCGCGGTTTCGTGGTCTTGTGATTTCATCATCCTGTTGGATTTCTCAACCTGAAGGAAACGAAGGGATTTCTCCCCCCTCCCCCACCTCTTTCTCTCCCCAGTTTATTCTGTTCACATATATATTTATACACTGTTTATTTCCACGAATTATTACCTATATTTCTAACAATTCCCTCCCCTTCTTTATAAACTTATTAATTTGTGGAGTTTTCTAAGAATAAAACTATGTGCTTTATTTTTAGTTAGACCCTCTTGACTCCCAGTACACTTTTAATTGATCTTTGTCTTACTTTAGTCATCCAGTGGTATTCTCTGATATTCCTTGATATCTGACCCATTACTTTCAATCTGCTCTTCAAATTGTGTTAATGCCTTTGCTGCCCTTTTACATGAGGAGTCCTCCTCCAACTTCATGATCTTTGAAACCGGGTTGCCTTTTACCGCCAATTCGGGATCCATGGGCATCGCCGCAATCTGCATCCCCTGTACAACTGAGTGTATTAGCCGCATGAAGCAGGGAATTAAACAGGGTAGGAAGATAACTCCAGCTACTGAACACAGAATGAAGAATATTAGCTTCTTCCACCAAGCTCCATCAAAAAGATTGTCCCACCAGGAAGTGTTCAAGATTGAATTCCACTTCTGGATGGGAACGTGTGCAACTGTTTTATTTCGGCAGCGAGACCCCAGATTGTTTCCCCATAATCGTCAATTTCAATGCAGCATTCAGACTCATTGAATTTTCCACATACACCCCCTTCTTCGGCTAATAGGTAATCTAGTGCTATCCTGTTCTGGTAGACAAATGCTCTCATCTGGGAGTGGTGCCAAGATAGTAACCTCAGGGCATCCGAGGTGTGGTTAGACACAATCTCCACCACTGCCTGGAGTCTGTTTAAAAGGTAAATTGGGGTGCGATAACCCCAGCTACCGTCCTGGGCCCAGGTAGCGGGTCCGTAATACTCAATTATACATTCGGCAGGCCATTCCTCCTCCCCCCACTTTTGACTACCTTCGAAGATAGGGAATTTCTTTCTTATTTCTCTCTTTTGACGACCCAGGGTTTCATATAGAGGAGCTCCCAGTGAGCTGCTTTCTGATCATGGCAAGATAAAGAAAGCAGGTCTGATTATTCCCAGGCTGCAAGATCCTTTCCATTTTTCAGGCAACTCGCATTATGCTTTTTTTCCACACATCCAGTAGATCCCATTTGGGGCTTTCCAAGTTTTCACCTCACTTGGTTTGTCCCAAAATTCCCTTATGTCCCTTGGGGATTGGAAAGGATTGGCCCCAGGTTTCTTATTCAGCTCTGATTATCCCCAGGGTGCAAGATCCTTTCCATTTTTCAGGCAGCTCGCTATGTGCTTTTTTCCCACAAATCCAGTAGATCCCGTTTGGGGCTTTCCAAGTTTTCACCTCACTTGGTTTGTCCCAGAATTCCCTTATACCCCCTAGGAATTGGAAAGGATTGGCCCCAGGTTTCTTATTCCAACAGAACTTCAACCTTTCACTCCATTCGCACTGGCTGTGTTTTTCTAGGCTCCAGTAATCTGAGGGAGACTCGAGTTGCCACTTTAGACCTTTATTTTCGGTATCTATAGTTAAAGTGGCAAGACACGGTGTGTAGCCGACAGTGTCTGTGTATCTTTTTACTTCCCTGATTATGCAATAATTATTCCAATTACTCGTTTTTCCAATACCCACCCCTCAGGTCGTTGCAATATTTTAGAAATTTTGGTATTATTCCATCTTAGTAACTGCTCTGGGATCAATCGTTCTCCTTTCCAAGGCCATTTTTCGGCCAATTTTAATCCCCCACATATCCAACAGTTTGATAGACCCAGTTCCGTGGCAATCTCTTCCATGAGATCAATGAATAGGTTTTTATCTGATGCAGGCAGACCGAGCTCACTATATTGTTTTTCCAGCTGGTCGTACTGCTCACTCAAAGTTCTCAACCTCTCTTGCTCAATCCGGTGTTTTCTCATCTCAGATTCCTGCCTCTTTAATTCTTGGACAATCTGTTGAATTTTACTCTGAGGGTCCACCCCCTCTTTGTTCCGGGAAAAGCAAAAGGTTTTATCATATTGGAGGCAGGTTCGGTCATCATTCATCTCAAGCATGCCAATGACCACTGGATCCCTTCCCAAGGGGATCTTATTTTCATATTTTAGGTTTTTTCTGACCCAATATGTTTTTCCCCCCATTTTACACATTCCTAGTTGTTTGTCCTCATAACACAACTGATGCACTTGGTAATATCCCACAAAGATCGATTCCATTTTCCCCCCAGTCCATACAGTACGATTGCATTTGTCACACACCGGGACATTAACAGGTTCTATACCCCGCTTGTGCCTTAGATGGGCTAACTTACCCACCCTGGATGCTCCTCCTTGCGAGATGCAGATTTCCTCCCCCATTTTTATACAGGCCCCGTATCGAATGCCTTTGAGCCAGCAATACCAGCTTACTGTGTCTCCAGCGCAGTTGTCAGAGGTGTGGCTAGGTGAAGCCTCCGCTTCGGCCCGACCGTCCTCAGTGCAAGCCTTACAAGTCCGGTTAGGATCCCATTGAACCAAATGGTTTTGTCTTTCAGCGTAGGTACTAGTCCTGAGGCACATGACTAGACTCAGGCTCATCAGGATTGCTCCGGCTAACATTCCTCTGCCCCCACTCACGCCCACTGGGTTGCCACCAGCGGCGGGGAAGACCATCTTCTTGGCAGCAGGTGTTAGGCTTGCGGAGATCACTACTAGCCCGAGCTGCGTACCTTCGCTTAAATGTTTCCCACCATCTGCGCCTTACTGGCCAAGCACTGCAGGGTACTTTACACTGTCTCCGGCATTCAACGGCTAGAATTTGGGCTCAGTATTGGAGCTTTCCCCTTAGTCCATTTTGGAAGATTCTAAACTACAATATGGAATCTGTTTCGATTACTCGCAGTTCTGTGAGGAGCGTCAAGAATAGGTTAGTTGCCCGCATTTCGTTATTATAGCAATCTTCACACAAACCCTTGGGCCTCCCCCCCTCGGTCACAGTGAGTCACCCACAGTATTTTACAATAGGAACACTTAAAAGTTACAAAAGGGCGAGAAGGGCAATTTAAGCTTTTAACACCCTCTCCTGTCGATCTTTGTCATTGGCGGGGTCTTCTTAAGGTCAGTTTCAGGTCTCCGGGAGGAGAGACGACCTCCCACTCCGGTGTGTCCTTTTGAGGTTTTACTCGTTTAACCCTGGATGCGTGGGTCCATCCCTTTTCCGCGGTCCGTACTGCTGTATCTGTGCTCAAAAGAACAAGAAAGGGTCCTTCCCAATGGGGGGATAATGGGCTGTCCTTCCAGGTCCTAATCAAGACCTGATCCCCGGGACGGATAGGATGAATAGAGAAACCTACAGGGGTCCCTTGCATTGTGATCCCCTGCTTCCTTAGTTCTTGTAGGTTTTTGTTAATCGCTATCAGATATGGTCTTATTTGTCCATCCTCAATCTTGGGGTAACCTACTGGCATCCCATGTTCATAGGGCATCCCATAAAGCATTTCAAAGGGTGATACCCCGTATCTGCATTTGGCAGAGTCCTGATATTAAGCAGGGCTACGGGAAGGCATTTAATCCAGGACATTTTGGTTTCCAATATTAATTTTGTCAATTGTGCTTTAAGCGTCTGATTCATTCGTTCAACCTGTCCTGAACTTTGTGGATGCCAAGGGGTATGATATTCCCAGCGAATCCCCAATGCTTCTGCTATCTGTTTTATCACCCTTGAGGTAAAATGGGTACCTTGATCTGAGTCGTTGAATTTCACCAACCCATATCTCAGTATCATTTCTTCCAATAGTATCCTAGATACCACCTGGGCGGTTGCCCGGGAACTTGGAAATGCCTCCACCCAATGAGTTAATTTATCCACTATTACTAAGAGGCACCGGTATCTTCCGACCTTCGTTAGGTCAGTGAAGTCAACCTGGACCCTTTCAAAGGGTCGGTATGCCACCAGACGGCTTCCCATTGCAATTTGTTTTGTTTGTGCTCTATTTATTCGTTGACATATCAAGCACCCTTGTACCTCCTGCTTTGCTAATTCGTATATGCCTTTGCACCCAAAGAATTTCAGGAACTGATCAGCTAAAGCCCGAGTTCCCCAATGGGTCTGTGCATGTAGTCTCCCCAAAATTTTCCGAGTGTAGTCTTTAGAAACTAATTCCCTGCCGTCCGGCAGTCTCCATTTACCTTCCTCGAACACCCCACCCAACCTCTTAAATTCATCAATTTCTTTTTCTGAAGGGTGGGGAGGGAATTCCTGAACTTCCCTTTCACAAACTGCTGGAGTACTTACTTGTAACAATGCTGCATGCTTTGCCTCTTGGTCTGCTAGATTGTTACCCCGAGTTTTAAATTGAGTCCCGGTTTGATGCCCTTTTACATGCACTACCACAATTGCCTCTGGTTCCCTGATAGCTGCCAGAATTTATTTTATTAGCTCTTCATTGATCAGCCCCTTTCCCTTAGTGCTAATTAACCCCCTTTTTCTTCCCAAATCTTTCCGAAGGTGTGTACCACACCGTAGGCATATTTAGAATCAGTGTAAATTGTTCCCTCCTTACCTTTTAAGTTCAGGAGTGCCCTTAATACCGCATATAGTTCACAAGCCTGGGCTGACCATCCCGCGTTTAAGGGTCCTGATTCCACAGTCTTTCCAGTTACTCCGTCTATTATAGCATATCCCGTCTTTCGTTTCCCTTCTATGACCCTTGCCGACCCATCTACAAACCATTTTTCCCCTGTATCCAATTCTTCCTCCTCTAAATCGGGTCGGATTTTAGTCTGCAGCTGAACTATCTCGACACAATCCTGGGCGGGGATGCCCAAGGCTTCTCCATATAGGAACTGGGCAGGGTTTTGGGCTGTTGTGGTCTTAAGTTCTAAATCATGAGAGTTAATTAGAATAGCCTCGTATTTCAGAAGCCATGCATCAGTGAGCCATCTCTCCGCTTTTTGCTGCAAAATGTTTCTCACACTATGTGGAGAATAAATTTCTAGAGGGGCCCCAAACGTTACCTTTTTGGCTTCCTCTACCAGTACGGCTGTGGCCACTATGGCTTGGAGGCAGGTGGGCCATCCCCTGCTAACAGGGTCCAATAGTTTTGACATGTAACCCACCGGTTTTTTTGATCCCTCCCAGTTTTGGGTCATTACCCCATATGCAGTGTGGTTGCTTACATCTACGAATAATTGAAAGGGTTTTCTTACATCTGGTAAGCTTACAACTGGAGCCATTATAAGTGCCTCCTTTAATTCTCTCAGGCTCCGTTCGTCTTGCTCACCCCACTTGGGCTTTTCAGTAGTTAACTTCTCACAGAAACTTAACCTTCTCGCTGTATCCCTCTATCCACTGTTGGCAAAAGCCCAGAAGGCCCAATATTTGTCTTATTTCCCGCTTAGTTTGGGGTGAAGGCAGGGAAATAATCCCTGCGATTCTCTCTGGGTTGAGCTTTTTCTTCCCCTTTACCAACCAGTGACCCAGATATTTCACTTCGGGCTCCGTGAACTGGAGCTTGGTCCTTGATACCTTTAAACCTCTATCCCCCAAGAAATTCAGCAGGGCGATGGTGGTCGCCCTCACCCCCTCCTCCTCGGGTCCTGCTACCAAAATTTCATCCACATATTGCAACAACTTAGTCCCTTGTTCCGGGACAAAATCGCTTAAAAGCTGTTCAAGGGCCTGACCGAACAGATTGGGTGAGTCTACAAATCCTTGGGGGAGGGAGGTCCACTAGAGTTGTTGTTTATGATTAGTCTCCGGATCCTCACACTGGAAGGCAAAGTAGCTGTGGCTTTCCTCAGCTAGAGGGCAAGTCAAAAAAGCATCTTTCAAATCAATTACACCATATCAGACGTCCTCTGGTGAAACATTATTCAGCAGGGTGTATGGGTTGGGGACTGTGGGGAATAGGGTTTTAGTCCTTTGGTTTACAGCCCTTAAGTCCTGTACGAGGTGATAACTCCCATCCAGCTTCCGGACTGCCAGGATGGGGGTGTTGTGCCTCGACATACACGGCTCCAAAGTACCCTTTTTAATAAGATCCTCTATTATTGGTTTTAAACCCCACCGACCTTCGAGAGGAATTGGGTATTGTTTTACCCTGATGGGGTCCTCAGGTTTCTCCACCTTTATACAAATGGGCTCTATTTCTGATTTCCCCGCTTCCCCCCCCGTATGCCATACCCGAGGGTTAATTTTTCCCTCATCTTCCATTGTAAGTTTGTACAAGCTTACTGTAAGCTGTGATTCTTGTGCGATCAAATTTATTCCTAAGAGTACCATCAGATCCCTCCCCAACAGGTTGTAGTCTGCTTCTTCTACCAGCAACAAGTTCCCCAAACATATTTTATTTTCTGATTCTATTTCGACATCCTTTATCACAGGCACCTTGAAGGGTTCCCCTTTTGCCCCAATTACCATGATAGAGTCTTTGCTCCTTGAGCATCCCAGTGGAAGGTATTGTACCATAGTCCTCTCGGCACCTGAGTCTACTAAAAATGTTACTTCTTGTTTATGGGGTCCGATCTTAAGTTTTATCAAGGGCTCTCTTGGTGTTACAGACCCCAAATTGAAGAGCCCCTAACACCTCTAATCTTCCTGAAACATTTTTTTGTCTTTCATCCTTTTCTTACATTCTCTCTGAAAGTGCCCCTTCTGTTTGCAGTAAAAACACTCCGGTGCCTCCCTCTGTCTAGGCGCTGGACTCTTTATCAGATGTGCCGAGTTCTTTAAGGTTTTTTGAGTACTTTCCACCCCCCCTTTGGCAAGTTCTTTTTCCTGTTTTTGTGCTTCCCTGACTGCAGCCACCAGGACCTTAGCTTGCACTTTTTGCTTCTCGTCCTCTCTCCGCATGTATACCTTCTGAGCCTCCCGTAATAGCTCTTGCAGGGACCTTTCCTGCCAATCCTCCAATTTCTCCAATTTCTTTCGTATATCCTCCCATGATTTTGCCACGAATTGAGTTTTTAATAATATGGCTCCCACCGGGGAGTCAGGGTCAGTACCCGAATACATTTGGAGACTTCTTCTGAGTCTCTCCAGCCACTCAGTGGGAGTCTCGTCTTTCCCCTGACGTTCCCCCAGTGCTTTTCCCAGGTTCTGCCCCTTCGCTATCGCCCCTCAGATACCTTGGATGACCATATTTCTTAGATCTACCATTTTCTGCCTGTCCTCCTCTACCTGGGCATTCCAGGGCAGCCTTTGGTTAGGCCATTTAGCTTCCCCACTACCCCCTTGTGGGTTTCTATGTTCCCAGTCTTTGATCGCAGCTGCCCATATCATATCCTGCTCCTCAGCATTAAGCAGTGACTTCATGATAGCACACATATCATCATACGAATAAATGCTATTTCCCAGAATATTCGTCTAGTCGCTCCGCCACCCCCAGGGGATCATCCATAATCTTTCCTATTTCCTTCTTAAAGGCCCGCACGTCCCCCGAGTTTATTGGTACGTTTACGTAACCGATGACCCCCAGAGGGGTTGGGACTTCTCTGAGTGGATAAAGCCCCTGCTGTCCCCCCTCATCCCCGCTATCGTCCGTGTGTGTTTTCCGGGTTTTTCGTCTCGTGCGGCTTGCGGGCGGAGATTCATCCCCTGCCGATGGCGGTGCATGTACCGTGAGTCCCTTGGGTGGCACGGGAGGGTGGACAGGGGGCGGGATGGGCCCCGGCAGGGAAGGGGCCGTGGGTTCGGACTCCTGTGGACCTGCCGGCGGAGGCGCCTGTGATGCCACCAGGTGGTGTCCGGGGTTTTCGGGTTTGGGGAAGGATCCGGGTGCCCGATGATTGGGGTATGGGGGAGGTAAATTTTCCAGGGGCTCCCAGGTCTTTTCCATACCTTTGAGTTGTTTATATGTTCTAACAGGATATAACAAGACGCTCGCGTATTCCCATATCCCAGCATATTCCAATTCTTCTAGCGTTGCCCCTTCTTCAAACACAAACTCCCCCAAAGCCTGACAAATTTCCTTATTGAATGACCTGAATATGGACCAAATCATATGTTTCTTAATTTCTCCATGTGTCCATTTTTCCATACAGAAAAAGATCACCCTTTCTTTGGATTTTTGCCTTCTCATAGGACACTCCTCTCAGTGTTCCAACATCCAACCCAAAGGGCTATACCTTGGGATGTCGGGGAGATTAGGCTTTCCATCCCCCCCCAATTTTTCAGGGATTCTCTTCTGGATTTTACTCTGCTTCAATCCCATGTTTTTTGTCTTTATTCCTCGAGGTAAAATTATGGTTGCAGAACTGCTTTTTCCCTACTTAACTGGTATAAACAAAATAAAACTAATTTTAAAAAATTAAAAAAAAAAATAAAATAAAAAAACCCCCACATTTGCCAACCTATCGATCACGCAGAGAACCGAACCACGGATTTTTCAACTGGCAATTTTATGAGCTCTCTTATCTTTTCCCTGGATCCAGTGAGGACCATCGCTCCTCCCGATCCAGCCAGTGGTCCAAGAAACCCCCCTTGCTTCCCCTGTCTCCCTTCTAGGGCTCTTAAATGTGTGTGTTTCTGAGGAAACCCCCCTCACCTCCCCAATTTGTCTCCCAGGGCTTCCTTGGGTGTGTGTGTTGATCGGATTTTCACTCACTTCCCCTGCGACCCACCGTTTCCCTCACGGGAGGACGGAACTGCGATCTTAGGGTCCGCACTCGCTTCATGATAATATCACGTCTCATACACAGACACATACACACACACACGACCACTCTCCCACCCAACCCCGCGATACTTACAGCTCCTTTTCTCGCGTGGAGTCTTCATGCACGTAGATTTTATGGGTAAAAATAGCCGGCTTCCACGGAGAGTTATCTCCGCTTTTGAGAGCTCTGGGCTCATTTTCCATTTGGTTGTGGCTAACTTTCTGGCTGCAGAAAAGTTTGGGTTTTTTTAATCTGGTTGGTTCCACTGGGTTTTCCCGATCTTGTCCGGCTGCTGAAAATCAGCAGGGCGCCGCCCAGACTTTGAAAGGGGAACCCTGGAATCCTTACCAGATCACGTCGGACAGGTCACCAAATTGTGATTAAAAAAAATGCAGATTAGCCAATTTTAATAAAAATATGAAAAATAAAATTTATTTCACGACCATAACAAAACAGTCTCGACAGCCACCACCAAAATGGACAGTGTATCACCCCCGGGAAGTGATGCAGGTGAACGTGAGGATAGGACCAACTGGTGCCTAGACCTCCCTGTCCACATCAACTGCTTCAAGGTAGCAGTTCTCATACAGTTTATTTCGCCCCCAGCAGGAAGTCTTTGTTTCCTTCTGAGTTCTTCATATTCAAGTTGGTTTCTTTCTCTGGACAAAGCCTCATCTGGGAGTAGAATGATCCATTTCCCTGCTTCCCGGAATCTGGCATTCAGATTCGAGGTGTTGATGGTTCTGGTCCCCACAGATAGGCATCTTGTCTGGGCCATCAGCACCTGGCATCTTCTGCTGTTGGTGCTGATGACTGCTCCTCTCTTCAGATGCAAATGCCGTGATGTCCATCTGCCGCGGTTTCCTGGTCTCGTGATTTCGTCGTCCTGTTGGATTTCTCAACCTGAAGGAAACAAAGGGATTTCTCCCCCCCACCCCCCTTTCTCTCCCCGGTTTATGCTGTTCACATATATATTTATACGCTGTTTATCTCCACAAATTACTACCTATATTTCTAACACTCATGGAGCTGCAAACAACATCCCCCCTCTGCAGCCCTGGCCTCTCCCCCAGCTCACACAGGTGCCGCAACCAAACTGCTCTGAGCATTTCCTTTGCTTACTGTTATAAGTAAAAATAAAAATTGACCCAATAGTAATAAAAATTTTAAAAAAAATTTATTTACAACCATATTACAGTCCCAACAGCCACCAATCAAAAATTACAGTGCAGACCCCAGGATACAGGCTGGGTGAACGCAGATTCGGCCTCTATCGCACTAAATCCCCCATCGTCCACCCCTGCTGCTCCACAGGGACAGTTCTTATACTCTTTTTCTTGCCTGCAGCAGAGTCCCTTTGTCTCCTTTCAAAGTTCATTATATTCATGTTGGTTTCTTTCTTCACTCAAAGCTGCACAAAACCTTGTCCAGGAAGAGACTGATGTTCCTCCTCCGATTCTCCATTCTCGGAATTCGGTATTCAGGTGGAAGGTGTTGATGACCCTGGTTATCTAAGATGTGTATCTTCATGGGTCATCATCACTGGGCCTCCTCCGCTACATGCCACCCTGAACGACCATCTCCTGTGCAGCCGAGTTTCCTTCATATGTTAATGCCATGTTTCACCCTTGTCAGCCAGCCATGATTTCGTCATTCAAGAATTAAACCCGGGTCCCCAACTTAATAACATGTTTGATACATATATCTATATTTCATAGGCACGAATTTCTACAATATCCCTAACACTTACTCTTTGCTTTCTTTACTCTGTCTGCCACAAATTTCTTCCCACTTCCCATTGCTTTTCCCTCCCCTGCAAACAGCCCAATCACTATTTGCCCTTTCCTCTCTGGCCCCAATCCCCATTGCAGTTCCTGACTTGGCACCATGGGAATGTCCCTTGCACAGCAGGATCATCCTCCAAGTGCTGCAGGAATTGTCTGCAGGCTCCTGCAGTGCCTGCTGCTGCTCCCTTGCCAGAGGCACCCCAGGCCAGGGGGACACATCTGGGCTGCTGTGTCTGCCTGTGGGGCTCCTTGTTCTGGGCAATGAGGAGGAGATGCAGAGGCTCTGCAGGACTGACAGGTCGGGCTTTGGGGCTGGCAGGAGAAGCTGAGGCACCTGGGCTGCTGCAGGTTCTGAAGAGGAGGCCCAGGGCTCATCCTGCAACTGCT
>NW_024368230.1:28485-49997 GCF_014805655.1 Passer montanus
TGCCCTGTCCTTCTTCTTTCTTCTCCTTGGCATCCATGTTCAGGATGATGTTGGCATGTGTGGATTGGTTCATAGAGAAAGTGCACTTGCCAACAAGGGCGAAAAGTATTGGAAATTGAAGGTACATATCTAATATGTAATTTTCACTATAAAAGAGACAACCGCCCCGTGGGCGGGAGAGAGTGCCCTTGGCTGTCTTGCTGATCAGACCTCGGCTGGACAGACAGAAAACTTTGTAGATAAGGAACAATAAACTCAACTGAAGACCAAAAGCAAGAGTCCAGACTCCTTCTTCGAGAGCGCGGCCTGCCCAGAACCACCTTTTCCCATGCTGGGGCAGAGACAACTGACAGCTGATCCCCGGCATCTGGCGTCCCTGGGTGGGCACAAAGGGCAGCCCAGTGGTGAGTTCGAAGGACAGCCATCGGAAAGCTGAAGAGAGAGCTGCAGAGAGAACACCCAGGTGGGCAGCACCCGAGCGGGCAGCTCCCAGGCGGGCAGCTCCCGGAGTTGGACTCATTCCCAGGAGAGCACTGATAACTCCTTGGGAAGGCAGCCAGAAGAGTCTGAAGAAGCAGCAGCCGGGGAGAACATCGCACTTCACCTCTGCCGAAGAGAGCTTGTATCAGAACAGCCCGGAGTGGAATCAGAAAGGCGCCTCTGAATCCATCTCCTGTGACCTGCTGGAGGGGAACCGGGAGCCTCCAGACTGCTCTGACGACACAGATTCGGTGAGAAGATCAAATTAAGAAACATGGGGAACACACTTACACAGGAACAAATAGAAACATTGTCAGCCTTACAAGGCATGACAGAAGCGTACGCAGAGGGGGTTTCTAAATGGAGCTCAAAGAATTATTATTATGGGTCAGATGTAATTATCCATTTGCAGAAACACATGTTGTTTGAAGTAGGTTTTTGGCAAGACGTTAACAGTCATTTATATTTTTTAGCCACCAGAAGGGATGAGACAGCTTTTAAGTTGCTCTCCCTAGCAAGAATTATGTTAGAGGCTATCTCTGCAAAGTCACGGGGATCATCCAGGCAATTACTTTCCACAACTCCCACAAGGGCAAGAAGGGAAGAGCAAGGCTTAGAGCAGAGATTGGCTCTGGTCCCTCATCGCGGGGCAAACACGGGCACGAGGGAGGCAGGGACTGTACACACGGGAACGGGGAGTGGACATGGCACCAGAGAAGGAAGAGAGAGTCAGGGACAGACACTGGGGAGGAGACGTCAGGGGAGGAGCGGGACGGAGACGGTGACGTCAGCCTACGGGAGACAGGAGGCATTCCCGAGAGAGCGCACACGCGGAAAATGCGGATGGAGCGCAGTCGGGGGCGGGTCTGATGCCCTGTGACGTCTCGGGCGAGGAGGGGCCGATCTCGGGGTTCCATATCCCGGGGCTCCACCCCCTCTCCGGTTCCGGTTTCCTTGATCCCAACCCCTCTGGTTCAGACCTCTCCCATCCCAGGGCAGTGCTCAGATGTTCAACCTCCATTCCGGGCTCAGTCAAAATCCGTGCAGGCTCGGGTTCCACAACCACAACTGCTGCAGCCAATCGATACGGCTGTCCAGGCAGATGACAGCGCCACCCAGTGGGGGGATGACCGAAATGCAGGGCAGAGCCACAACGTTATCTCGTGGCAGGACTGCAACAATGCAGCAGTTTTTTCCGACAACATATAAAGGGAAGGCAACGTCAATGAAAACAATGCCACAGTTAGAACTCAAAGACACATTATACGAAGCTCAAGGGCAAGAAGAAGACATGATACGAATTGCAGCATCAGAAGGAATTCCGGCATGGATGTTTTCAGCAGCAGAAGCAAGAAAAGGATACATGCCATCATTCAATGCAATAAAGAGGATGAAATCACGAGAATTTCAAATTCCTTATTCAAGTTCAGGAGTGAGGCCAAAGACCTCAAGTCAAAGACTGTTTCAAAAAGAAACACCGTTGACATAGAAGACTCCACTGTGCATGCAATTGCCAAAAGAGTTTCTACAGGAGAAAGAGAGTACGTCTTCCGAAACGAGTGTTGAATGACATCAAGGAAGCTGCGCGGAAAGAGATCTTGCAGGTTGCTCCAGCGGGAGTTCCAGATGTCCCATTCTCAACCATCAGGCAAGGTCCCGCGGAACCATGTTCGTCATTCATAGATCGACTCATGCAAGCGGTGGATCGGCAGGTGACCATCGAAGCTGCGAAGCAACCTCTTTTGGAAAGTCTCGCATTCGGCAATGCCAGCCCGGATTGTCAACGGGTCATCACTGCAATGCCAGGACAGCCATCCTTGGCAGAGATGGTGGAAGCATGCAGCAAGGTGGGAATGCCTCAGCATGTTGCGTCGATTGTGAAGGATGAATTGAGAGAAGAATGGGAAAACCAGCTGAGAGAACACTCGGGAAAACAATCAGAAGAAAAGATGCTGGAAAAAATATTCCAACAGCAGAATGAAATTCTTGTGACCATCCAAAAGAAAAACACTTCATCAGGAGGACAGTGCTACAGATGTGGAGCATTTGGACATTTCAAGAAGAAGTGCGCACAAGCACACACACAAGCGCAGACGCAAAAATCGCAAAAACTACTTTGTGCACGGTGCGGAAGAGGAAGACACTCTGTGAAAGAACGTTATTCTCAGACGGATGTGGAAGAAAATCCTTTACCACGTCCGGGAAACGGGAAAAAGAGCGCGCAGACAAATCGCCAGCGCACAACGACACAAGTGATGGCGATGACACAAGAGCAGGCAGGACAGTTATCGGAGAGCGTCAAGCAGGCACCCTCAGCAAAGTCCTCAGCAGACTCTCCAGCGACCCAGACCTCCTTCCACCAGGAGCGCAGTGCACATTGGCAGCTTCCAAACTAGTGTGTTTCTTGGACGAAAGTCATGCAGAGATACCAACAGGTGTCCATGGACATTCGTACAAAAAACAAGATTTTTTAATAGTAGGACAGGACAAAAGTAGTATCCTGGGACTCGTTGTTTATCCATCAGTTATATCAGCAGATAAAAACACAGAATTAACAGTTTTAGCAAAAGTCCTCCGTCCACCATTGATCGTGGCAGAAAACACTCAAATTGCGAGAGCTTTTGCGTTGCCACCATATGCCATTGGGCAAGTTATGTCAATCTTTGATGAGGAAGGGCATCCTCTGAGGGAGAATGTTGAAATTCATACCACATGGATCAAACACATAGGTCGAGATCGACCCACACTCACATGTCAGTTGACTTGTGGGGACAGAACAATAGTGGTCAGAGGAATGCTTGACACGGGAGCAGATGTCACAGTAATATCGTACATCTTTTGGCCCCGTGATTGGAATTTGATTGTGCCTCTGGGATCTCTCTCAGGCATAGGGGGAGCTTCTCTATGTCTGCAGTGCGCAACGACACAAGTGATGGCGATGACACAAGAGCAGGCAGGACAGTTATCGGAGAGCATCAAGCAGACACCCTCAGCAAAGTCCTCAGCAGACTCTCCAGCGACCCAGACCTTCTTCCACCAGGAGCGCATTGCACATTGGCAGCTTCCAAACTAGTGTGTTTCTTGGACGAAAGTCATGCGGAGATACCAACAGGTGTCCATGGACATTCGGACAAAAAACAAGATTTTTTAATAGTAGGGCAGGACAGAAGTAGTATCCTGGGACTCATTGTTTATCCATCAGTTATATCAGCAGACAGAAGTACAGAATTAACAATTCTAGCAAAAGCCCTCCGTCCACCGTTGATTGTGGCGGAAAACACTCAAGTTGCGAGAGCTTTCGCATTGCCACCACATACCATTGGGCAGGTTTTGTCAATTTTTGATGAGGAAGGGCATCCTCTGAGGGAGAATGTTGAAATTCATA
Organism: Passer montanus; assembly: GCF_014805655.1. Lineage (NCBI taxonomy): Eukaryota > Metazoa > Chordata > Aves > Passeriformes > Passeridae > Passer > Passer montanus. Next base: position 32,351 of record NW_024368230.1, read on the forward strand.
CCACATGGATCAAACACATAGGTCGAGATCGACCCACACTCACATGTCAGTTGACTTGTGGGGACAGAACAATAGCGGTCAGAGGAATGCTTGACACGGGGGCAAATGTCACAGTAATATCGTACATCTTTTGGCCCTGTGATTGGAATTTGATTGTGCCCCTGAGATCTCTCTCAGGCATAGGGGGAGCTTCTCTATGTCTACAGAATGAGAATTCCATTGTTGTCACAGGACCGGGAAACAAAACAGCAATCATTCGTCCCCTTGTTGTGCAAAATCCAATCACAGTCTGGGGAAGATATTTGTTGGCTCAATGGGGGATGAAGATCGAGATGGATTTTTAATCAGGGTCACTGCGGCACTCGCCACACTGAAGACCGAAAAAGAAAAAAAAAAAAAAAAAAAAAAAAAAAAAAAAAAAACCCTTATCAAATTGGTCTTGTTTAAAAATGTGTCAAGTGATACCCGCCAATTAGAGTTCGGGCTCTGGCCAAGCTCTAGCTCTATTTGGATGGAGTGATTGACAATCAACCCAGATGTTTTCTGCATCAAATAGTATTCAAGTCTTTTTGACTTGGCGATTTGACCATCTATGACAGCTGAGCCATTTTCAGAGGGAGTTGGGGGAAACATGAATCCGGACATGATTTCTCCAATTCTCTGTTGTTTTAAGGTTTATCAGCTGTTGCAGACTCTGGGATGAGAGTTCAGTGTTGTAGTGTTTATTAATTGTCTGATCTTGTATGTGTTGTTGATTGTACTGTCTGAATTTATTCCTAATTACTGTTATCTTACATTTCTTTATGTAACATTGCAAAATGGAACCAGGACCCATTCTTCACCTCCAGGAACTTTGACAAAATCCTTCAGTCCCTGTGGGGATGTGGGATTTGTTTGTGTTTTAACAGGTGCAAAGTCCAGGTCGATTTCAATGAAGAATGTGAAACTCTATTAAGAGAAAGTGTTGACCATTCGGCAAGCAGAGAAGACACAGAGATGTGGACTGTGCAGAGATTCCAACCTTGTGCTTCACCCAAAGGAGATTGTGGACTTTGGGCTTTTTTATGGGTGTGGGAATCAGTGATATAGAGTTTTTGCTAGATGATAGTTTTTTACATTTTAATGGGACTTGTAATTCTTCTGCTCTTTTTGGCCATGCATTTTTCCAGTGCATGCGGCAGGCCTGGAATGAGACTGCCAAAGACGTGTTTTCTGTGGCAAAGAGAAGGGGGAGATGTCGGAACCCAGAGCATCTCTCTGGATGCCCTGGATGTCTCAAAGCCCTGACAGGGGCTCGGAGACCCTGGCAGAAATGCTCTCAGGCAAAGATATTGGAATAGAAATAACAGTTTTTTACCAGGAAAACTACAAAAAATACAAATGTAATTGTACAAACACCAACAAAAACCACTGACAGAGTTGGAATACAATCTGACACCCTGTAAGTCAGGGTGTTGGTAGCACTCTGATTAAAGGTGGCTGTAGTCCTCCTGCAGTGAGAGGTGTGGTTCTGTTAGAGCAGTGACCCTATAGGAGGGTGTAGTCTTTCTCTGAAGAGCCAGTGGTTGTGTGGGTGAGCATGGTCTTCCTCGGGAAATCCAGTGGAGAAGGCAGCTGCTCCTCTAGGCATCCACTGGGAAAAAGGATGTCCATACTGTCCCAAAATCCCTGATTATATCCAGGTAGAAATGCTTGGCTCCTCCCTTTGGGCGGAGCATCTCACAACGAGATGATGTAATTTTATCAGTCATGCAGTGACACTCAATGCCTGATTAACAGAAGATATTTCCCAGAGGGAGGATGGTTTGTGGAAGACATAAAGAAACTGCCCAATTAACACAAGATAACTGCCACACCTCTAACAGATGGGAAATAGAATACACATATTATCTTGCAATCTATGATATTACTCACCCCTTATTCTATTTCCATCCACATCACAATGAAACCTTACACACATTTCTCACTTCAAACTAGGTTTCCCTGGGGTACACAACAGGGTGGGAGTGACTATGACTCTCTCAAGGTCAGGGCGTAGATACTAACTGCCCATAGCTGCAGAAGTCACACCTCCTCATGGCCCTGTCAGATACCCTTGTGGTAACAGAGTCGACTTCTGCTCCAGTGTGAGAGAGGGCAAAAATCAGCCCTCCCTGTCACTGGACTCGCCACCCAGCCATAGTTTCACGATTTGCTGAAACAAAATTGTTGGCACAGCTGCCCTGCTGTTACCTACAGCCTTGTCCACGGGCTAGTGTTGGACACAGCTGGCAGTCCAGGAGAGGGCCGGCTGCTGACTATTACTACCCTCACCTGGACATTTCTATTTCATGTTCTCTGATTTATGCGATGGTACAATCATTGGCCTTGTGATTTATACTGACTGTCACTCAGACTGACCCATTAGATCTGAGGGTCAAACTTCCTGAAGTTCCATCTGTATCCTCTGTGCTCAGGGGTATCAAGAGGGTGTAAATGGTATGTTTGAAGTTTGTCAACTCCGCAATTACATAGGGTGGTGGAATACATCTGGGTGCTGCCTGGGAGGGTTTGGCTAAATTTCCTGACCCTTATGACATCTCCCCACTGGGCTTGGCTCAGGATGACTCTGAGTGTCCAGTCCGAGGCACAGAGGAGCCTAGAACACCTGAGGCTCTTCCCAGGGCCAGCTGTGATGGAACAACAGGCAGGTCTCCTGTTGTGTCCATCCCTGACAAAAATCTATCTTGTTCCCCACTGTGAGACCCAGTTTACCAGGATGTTGGGGCTGATTGATCATCTAAAGAGGACCCATGGGAAAAAGATCATCTTTAGGTGCTCAAAATGCGGTAAACAAAATCTTAATTACCACAGCATTGCCTGTCATTCCCACGATGTAAGGGGATGGTGTGTGTGCCTCCAACAGGCGAATGGGTCTGTGAGGTATGCCATCGCAGCTTTGCTACAAAGATTGGCTTGGGTCAGCACAAGAGGATAATGCATCCTCTTGTGAGGAATTTGGAACTGATTGTTGCCTCCCATCCTAAAGAGTCATCAGCTAGAGCGGCCCACAAAAAGGTATGGACTGATGAGGAGGAGGCTCTCCTGGTGCAATTGGTGGAAAGGTTTGCCAGTAGTCGGAAGATTAACCAACTAATTGTGGAGCATATTCCATCAGAAATGGCGAAGCAGATCAGTAATAAAAGGCACCTTCTTTGGAGAGGTTCCTCTGCGAAAGTTCCATCTAGGCTGGAAGGTGAAGTGGTGAAAGAATATCGTCCCAGGTCCGCTAAATCGCCAAAGGAGGGACAACTGAAGCTCCAATACTGTGAGGCCACCAGGACAGGATTATCGCTGGGCAGATTCATGAGGTATCGGGAGGCCTTCATGAAAATTTTGGATCAGCAAGATCTGCAAGTGGTGGTGAACGACGTTTTTGAAGAGTTTCGTGGTATCCTGGGTGGGCCGGCCAGAATACAAAAGCTGCCAGGGGTCAGAAAACGCAGAGATACCATGGTCACGCTGCATCCAAACAACAAACTGGATGCGAAAGAGAGCTAATAAAAGAGGGAAGTTTCTTCAATTCCAGATGTTGTGTGAGTTGCATAGGAGGCGTCTTGCGCAGATTATTTTGGATAGCCAGAGGCCTTGCAGTGCCAAAGTCCATGTGCTGTTGTCCGTGAACCCTTTAAATTGAGATGGGATACATCTGTTGCATTTGGGGACCATGAGAATTTTCCTCTGCACGTGGAGGCTGATAGCATAATAGCATAGTATTTGGGACCTCGATAACTGAAAAAGAAATTGAGAAAAACGTGAATGAAATGTGTCAAACCTCAGTTCCTGGGCCAGACGGGATTACTTAGGGTTGTCTTATTAAAAAAGACCCTAAGTTTTCCTTGTTGATGACAATTTTCAACCTCTGGCTTGTCACCGGTACTGTCCCAGACACGCTGCAAGACTGATGGACAGTCATGATACCTAAGTCTTCCCATATGGATAGACTTGGTGATATCAATCACTGGAGTCCTATCACTATTGGTTCAGTGGTGATTAGGCTGTTTTCCAGTATTGCCACTGCCAGGCTGACCAGAGCATGTCCCATTAACCCCTGACAGCGGGGCTTTATTTGTGTGTCGCACTGTTCCAAGAACCTCAAGTTGTTCCAACTCATGGTTAAGAATGGGAAACGGGAGCATTGACATCTGAGGGTGGTGTTCATGGACATCGCCAAGGCCTTTGACACCATTTGTCATCACCATATACTTACAGGTCTGATCCAGAGAGGGGTTGATCCCCACATGGTCCAGCAGATTGGGGAAATGTACCAAAAAATCAAAATGTACATTTCCATTGAAAAGGAGAGGAAAGACCTTATTTAGATTCACTCTCGTGTCAAGCAAGGCGACCCTATGTCACCTTTGCTGTTCAATCTGGTGATGGATCCCTTTCTAAGGAAGACTGAAACTGAGGGTCAGGGCTTCCAACAAGGTAGAATGAAAATAACAGCCATGGACTTTGCAGATGATTTAGTGCTATTGAACGACCCTTGGCATGGTATGTGCTGTAATATAAAAATCTTGGAGACTTTTTGTGAACTTTCTGGTCTCCGGACACGGTGGGGGAAATGTCATGGTTTTTACATCAAGACAACAAGGGGCTCGTATACCCTCAATGATTATCTCCCATGGATAATTGTTGCCCCGATTTTTTAAGATTTTCTAAGCCTTCTGATGTTTACATTCTTGTAGCAAACTTTCTCACACACTTTCTGAAATCAACTTACTGTTTTGCATTCTTTTATGGAGGAGGGAAAACTTGATGGACTGTTGGTTTGTCCAGTGTCATTGGAGAGGTGGCACTTTCACCCTCCAATCCACTGTCACCTTTGGAAATCTAAAAATGTTGGAGTCAGAAAATAAACTTCCCACGTCTACCTTGAGATTAGCAGCGTGGCCATGTCGTGTTGTTTGGTGTCCTATAGCTACATCTGGTGACCGCCAAAGTGTACTACAGCCTAGGCTGGATGCAGAGTCCAGACTGCCGGGTGAGGTCATGTCACTTTACCCGCCTCCCTGTTTGGCGCTTTGCCTCCTGCTCTTGCAGTAATGGCAACCCCTGTGGGTTTCATGGCGGAGTCTCTGGTGGACCTCTGGAGGGATCTCCTGGAGTGGAAACGAGTTTGCATTTCCTGGAGTGATTTTGAAGGATTATTTCTGTGAGCCAAACACCCTGTAGAGGGGCTCTCCAGGGAGACTTGATCTCATGAACGCAGTGTTTGATGATTGCTCTGTAGACGTGGGACCACTGCTGATGCAATGGAAAATATTAGACGTGGTTTGGCAGGGGTCTGGATTTGGTAGCTCTCAGAATTCCCTGGGGGACGCTTCCGTCTCGGACATGGACGAAGGGAAATTTGAATTTCTGCGCAATGCAGAAGCTTCCCCTCCCTCCCCAAGGAAGGGGAGCTGGAAGACAGCTCCACCTCCAATGGTGATGGGTGGTCCCCCAGGGTGGATTGGGCTCCCAGCCAGCTGGTCTCAGGTGACCAGCCCCACAGGGTTCTGGGGTCTCGGTGGAGCCGGCTCAGCTGACCTGCCCCGCCCCATGCTGCGGAGGTGATGGAGCGGGCGTGAAGCCGCCCTCTCCTTGTCCCTTCCTGGCACTCGGGGGTGACAGGGGGCCCCTGGATCAGCCTTCGCCTCTGACTGAGTCTGATTCGGTGACAACGCTTTGTCTGCATTGCGGCATTTCCATGATATATCCCCTGGAGGCGCGGGAGCTGGTTCGCCTGCTCCGGACTCAGGTTCGTCTTTTGGGGTGAAGGCTTCTCTCATTTCTGAGCCTGTGCAGCCTGCCGGTGGAAGCTGCTGAAGGCGGGGCGATGGTTGGTGTCCCGTCAAGCCCCGCCTCAGCAGACAGGCAGCCCGCCCCGCTCCGCTTGGCGGGGTCGGTGCCTGCTGCGGGCTCCCACATGCTGGGTCAGGGGCTGATGGGGGCTGTGCTGGACTCCCACATCCTGGGTCAGGTGCGGATAGGGGCTGTGCTGGACTCCCACATCCTGGGTCAGGGGCTGATGGGGGCTGTGCTGGACTCCCACATCTTGAGTCAGGGGTTGACAGGGGCTGTGCTGGACTCCCACATCCTGGGTCAGGTGCGGATAGGGGCTGTGCTGGATTCCCACATCCTGGGTCAGGGGCTGATGGGGGCTGTGCTGGACTCCCACATCTTGAGTCAGGGGTTGACAGGGGCTGTGCTGGACTCCCACATCCTGGGTCAGGTGCTGATAGGGGCTGTGCTGGACTCCCACATCCTGGGTCAGGGGCTGATAGGCGCTGTACTGGACTCCCTTGTGTCACCCCACAGTGACGTGACTCCGCGCACCGCGTCTGCCCCTGCTACCCGCCCTTCCCCTGAACCAGAAGAGGGTAGCTCCCCACCGGGTTTGCAATCCAAGCCAACGCCTGTGACCGCCGTGGTGCCCGGTGCCCGTGCTGTGATGGACAGCACTGCTGGGCTGCTGGCTGGGTCAGCCCCACAGCCCCCGCCTTCCGCAGGTGTCGGCGCCGTGTGTGAGAGTCTGTCCAAAACTTCCCTCATTTTTTGCCTCTCGATCGTCATGAAAGCCAAGACCACCGGGGAAAGGGAAAGATCCTGTTCTGAAAACCCAAGTCTGTCTGGTCCACCAAGCCAGATTATTGCCTACGGGTGTGTTTGCTCAACTCATGGAACACTGCACCCAAGAAGGGGCAGTGTGCTCTCCTTCGCCTGCATCACCTAGCAACGCTAGTGCTGGAATTTCTCCACCCTTCTGACTTGGCTGGACTTTCTCTCTGGAATGACCTTCCCGGAGGTCACCACAAAAGGACCCTCCATTCACCGTACATCAACCACCGTGACAGATGGACTGAGATGGGAGAAGGTTTCTCCCCTCAAGGACTGAGACGTGCGACCCCCACATGGAAAAGCTCCCCTCTTTTCCCTCAAGGACTGAGACTGAAATCCCCACCGTAGGGTGAGGGAAGGTATGCGTGGGGACCGGAGCAAGTTTTGCAAGCGACCACTGGACCGAGAAGACAATGGTTCCTGCCTACGACATCTGCTGCTGACGACGCCTGCTCCTGATGGACTACTGATGGACTCCTTGTACCCTTTATCAATAGACTATTTTGAAATGGGGCCCCTTCCCCCATTTCAAAAGGACTATAAAAAAGGTTAGACCTGACTGATACCTTTGAGATCTCCCCTGACGTGAAGACGACAGGCCTCTTCGTCGACCGGACTTCGAGGGACTTTGTCATCTGCACGTCTGGTAGCTATATACCTCCTTGCCCTCTCTCTCTCTTCTTTTCTTTTCCTTACTCTTTTCCCTTTCTTCATCCCTCTCTCTCTCTAACGCATCTTTGCTATGGCTATTTAATAAAAGTACATGTATTTTGATTTTACTGCAAATCCCCTTGTCGTGTCAGTTTTTGCACCCTGAGATCAGTGAAAAAGAACCTACACGAATCATGTCCTTAGGACGGATCGTGTCACCGTGGCGTAGTAGGGCGCTGGGGCGTTCACCTTTAGCGCAACTGATGGCACGGCCGGCAGGAGACCGGTGGTTTTCTGAGGCCGCGGACCCTTCCCGTTGGCTTTGTGGACTCTCCTCATGTGCCAGGTGAGCGTGTGTCCAAAGGAACACAGGCTGTTCTGGCAAGAAGTCCGAGCTAAGGCCGAGGAGGCGGGTAAGCCTGCCTCCTCGCAGCGTCTGCAGGATCGCAGAGGGAGCTCCTCCGGTCTGCTGATGTAGCGGGGGGCACGGGGTCAAGTGGTGTTTTACTGCCTTGCAGTCAGGAGTCTGCCATTGTCCCTGTGGGGTCCATGGGACGGGACACAGCAGGTGCTGCAATCCTACCAGGGGGTCCCCAGGCTTTCCCTGTGCTCAGGGGTGTTACTCATAACACCCATCAACCTCTATCATTTAAGATAACGAAGGAAGTCCGTGATACAGTTGCTTGACATGGTGTGGGGTCTGCTGAAGTTATGAAGATGCTCCGAATACTTTCTGCTGAGGTGCTGACACCTTTCGACGTCCATACTTTGGCACACGCTCTATTTGACCATGTGGAATTTGACATTTTTGAGACCAAGTGGGCTCACTTGGCCAGCGCAGTGGAGCAGAATGCTACGCTGGGACTGCAGCATCCCAGGCATGTGATTGGCACTGACATGCTGTTGGGCACAGGCAATTATGCTGATCCTCAAGGGCAAGCTGGCTTCAATCCCCTTGTGCTTGACCAGTGCCAAACACTAGGCATGGCAGCAGTGGTTCGAACCCTGGAAATTACTGCTCCAAGGCAGCCATTTGCAACCATTGTCCATGGGGCTGATGAGCCTTTCCTGAGGGAGGCTGACTGCCTCTGTGGAGAGGCAACTGGCAGATCCTGTGACAAGGAGAATTGTGATTGCGAACCTTGGGAGAAGTAACTGCAATGCAGGTTTGTCGTGGGGACAGGACATTTTCATGCTTATTACCCCGTGTGAGGAAAACCGGACGAAGTGGAAAAAGCTTTATTCTAAAAATATTTTTGGCATTAACTGTTTGTGGGAATTTTGGTATGTCTCCTTTTAAAGTTGTAATGATGATAGAATATGCTCTTTGCAACATGAAACAAAATTTAAATATAGCAGAAATAAATCAATATTAAGCTCAGTTTTGGGGGCTTGTCTCACGGCTGCCATAGAGTATCGCACTGAGCGGAAAACTGAGGAACAAACAATATTCCAGATTGATACTGTCTCTTCAACTGTTACTGCAGTTTTGGGGGCTTGTCTCACGGCTGCCATAGAGTATCGCACTGAGCGGAAAACTGAGGAACAAACAATTATAGAATCCCTTCAAAATCTAGTCGAAATTCTGCAAAAACAATTAAATGAGGAAAGAGATGAGATCTGTAAATTACGAACTGCTCTCAGAGAGGAACGTGTTAAAACCACACGTGCTGCCAATTCCTCTACAGAGGTAAAAACAGAGGCAGAAGAAAAGGAAACTCCTCGCATTAAACAAGTTTATCCCCTTGAGGAACTTGAAGCAGTAAAAAATAATGGGGAATCCTGCTGTCCCCGCTTAAGACCATTAGTCAAAACAGAATATAACTATATCAATGAGGATGATTTAGAACCACATATCACAACTAAACAAATTCCTTTTAGCGCTACCGAATTAGCTAAACTGAAAAAGGAATTCGGGCGCCTCCCACATGAATCAGAGACAGAATATGTCTTCCGAGTATCCCTCACTGGCGGAGACCAAATCAAATTAACTGAACAAGAAGCCAGCGGGTACTGGGGACATGGAGTTTTTCTAACAACAGGAGACAAACGTGATACATGGTCTCTGACACAGCGTGCGGCTTACTGGGCTGGGGGAATCAACGCTCTGGAAAGAGGTGACCCCATAGCAATTGTCGGCAACTCCGACCAGCTTTTAGAAAGTGTTCAAAAAGCCGCTTGCTTGCAAATGATTCATGAAAGAAAACTATTTCCTGGCTTCGAATCCCCAATGCAATTACCTGTCCGTCCAGAACACATGACTCCCTTAATTCGTGGGCTTCCTGAAGTACTTAAACAAACAGCAATCACTTTACAGAAAACCATAATGACTTTAAGCCCCTTAGAGAGATTAGAAAGATTTCTTCAAAACTCTGTGGACCAAACTGCATCTACTGATCCTGGCTTTACCCCAACTTCCTCGCCTTCACAAGCTGATGTACCAGATAGTGGCCGTAAAATCTGGACCTGGGGAGAAGTTGCAGTAGATCTGATTAACTATTGTAGGCAATATGGACCTATAAAAAGCCAAGAGGAAAAAACAGAAAAAATAAAAGGTGTTCGGTTCATTGGGACTCGTAACAACGAGAAGGTAGAAAAGGACACTTTGCAGGTGAGCCTACACAGGGCTGTTCTCCCGCTCCTGGCATCTCACGGCCCAGCATCTCACAGCCCAAGCTGGGTGTGGCAGTGGGGATTCTCCCTTTTGCTGCCACTCAGGGGACTGAATCTGCAGCTGAGTTGCTTTAGAGCAGGGCTGGGTGGGGAGCCATCTTCCAGCCCTGCTGGCAGCCTTTGCCCACCACTGTGCCCAGGACTGGGGCTGGGCTGGGGCAGCCAGCCTGACAAAAACAGCCGTGGGTGGGGGTAGCAGAGAGGGAGGTCAGAACCTGTGCCCCGGGTTTGGTGTGCAGGCAAGAGGAAGGGCTTGGACTGCTCCACTCGCCCTGTTTGCCTTGGCTTCATCATACTCTTGGATGGCTTGCCACTAGAAAAATTACAAAAAGTAATTACTAACTGGCATCAGAGGAAACCACCTTCACCAACTCAGCCTAGTGCCCCCCTACTTTCACAAGAACAAGCACCCATATCCTCTCCAACTCGCTCGCATCCCTCACTACAGTACATGAGCAACGAACCTAAATTAACCCTATCACAACTCATCTCTCACAACATAGGTAATACCGCACTCCCACAGAACACGAACAGCAAACTAAAACCAACAGGGAGTTCGGGAAACTAATAACTCCGTCCCTAAAAAGTGAGCGAAGGGACGGAGCTTGGATTTATTTAAGAATGCTCACTAAAAATCAATCTGGAGATATATTGATCACAGCTATTACAGGCCCCAAGAAAGTTCTTGTAACCTTTTTAGTTGATACCGGGGCTCAGATCTCTGCACTGACACATAAAGATGCCCAGAAGTGTGGAGTCGTCCCAACTAAAAGACAATGCTGTGTTCTTAATGCTTTAGGAACCATAGAATCTATGAATGTTGCTTTAGTTAAAATCACACTCCCTGGAGATGAAGACCAATTAACTGTCAAAATGGTAATTGGGGACATTCCAAATAATCTATTAGGGATGGATGTCCTAGCTGGAAGACAGTGGGAGGACACTAATGGTTTTTTGTGGTCCTTTGGCTCACCACCACTCAACATTAGACTACTTCAAACTGCACCCTCACTGCCTTTCAGCAAAACAACCAATGTAAAACAATACCCTCTACCTTCTGGTGCCAGGGAAGGAATCAAACCAGTTATACAAGATTTAAAAAACCAGGGGGTAATAATTCACACACACTCCCCTTTCAACTCACCCGTCTGGCCTGTCAAAAAGCCAAACGGAAAATGGAGACTGACAATAGATTATCGACGGCTTAATGCCAACACAGACCCTCTCACAGCAGCAGTCCCAAACTTAGCTGAATTAATAACATCAATTCAGGAAAAAGCCCACTCAATCATGGCAACTATAGATGTGAAAGACATGTTCTTTATGATACCTATACAGCAAGAAGATATGGACCGCTTTGCTTTCACATGGGAAGGACAACAATACACATTTACGAGGCTTCCCCAAGGCTACAAACACTCCCCCACTTTAGCCCACCACGCTTTAGCACAGGAATTAGAAAAGCTACCGAAACCTGACAATGTAGCTGTTTACCAATACATTGATGACATCCTTGTAGCGGGGGAGGAAATTCAAGTAGTGGAGGAACACCAGCAGAAAATAATCTCTCACTTAGAGAGCCTCAACCTGCAGATTCCACCAGAAAAAATTCAAAAGCCTTCTCAGGAAGTAAAGTTCTTAGGGATCTGGTGGAAGGGAGGAATGACATGTATCCCACCCGACACCTTAACCTCCCTAGATCAAATTAAAATGCCTAATTCCAGGAAAGATCTTCAACAGGCTTTAGGATTATTAGTATTTTGGAGAAAACACATCCCAGATTTTTCAATAATTGCAAGGCCCCTTTATGACTTGCTGAGGAAAGGGGTAAAATGGGATTGGACTCCTTCCCAGGAAGAAGCATTGCAGTTATTGATTTTTGAGGCAACAGCCCACCAGGCATTAGGGCCTATCCATCCCTCAGATCCCTTTCAGGTGGAATGGGGATTTGCCTCCTCAGGACTATCAGTACACATCTGGCAGCGGGGTCCCGAGGGCCCAACTAGGCCTGTTGGTTTTTATTCCCGAGGTTTTAAAGATGCTGAAAGGAGATATACCACCTGGGAAAAGGGGTTGTTTGTAGTTAGCATAGCACTTGTAGAAGTAGAAAAAATTACACGACAACAACCCATTGTACTAAGAGGTCCCTTTAAAGTAATAAAAGCAGTAACAAATGGGACCCCTCCACCTGATGGCGTGGCTCAAAAAGCTTCCGTGAGGAAGTGGTATGCCCAAATTGAATATTACAACAATAATTTTTCAATAACAGAAGGTGCTGTCAAAAACCTGGCAATCCAGGATACTGAGAGTTTGACTCACACTCAAGATAAACCTGCTTCAGTAATCAAGGTAGCCCCCCCATTCTCCTCCGAATTAGCAGCAAATTCTTGGTTTACTGATGCTTCTGCAAAACGGGAGGGGAAAACTTGGAAATATAGAGCAGCCGCCCTGCACATTACATCCGGTGAAAAAATCATCACCGAGGGTGAGGGCAGCGCCCAAGTCGGAGAACTTGTTGCTGTCTGGAGTGTTTTCCGACATGAAGCACAAAATACTTCCCTTGTCTGCATTTACACTGACTCCTATGCAGTATACAAAGGTTGTACTGAATGGCTCCCTTTTTGGCAGGAAAATGACTGGGAAGTAAACAGAGTCCCGGTCTGGCAAAAGGAAAAATGGCAAGAAATCTTAGCTATAGCAAGCCAAGGGAACTTTGCTGTTGGGTGGGTGGCCTCACACCAAGCAGACGGAAACCTAGCAGGAGAATGGAATAACAGAGCTGACGAGCTAGCAAAGCTTAGCCCCCTGAAAAAGGAAGCAATCACTGAGGATTGGGACCAATTGCTAGAGTGGCTACATGTGAAAAGACAACACACAGGTGTAAAAGACTTGTACAAAGAAGCTCATACCCGGGGTTGGCCAGTTACCAAGGAAATGTGCAGAACATGCATCTCAGCTTGTGAACAATGTCGCAAGCGACTAGAGAGACATCCTCTAGAAAATGACCCACTGCATCTAAGAAAGGGTAAAGGCCTATGGGATGCGTGGCAAGTAGACTACATTGGCCCCTTTAAGAAATCAGGAGGCAAACACTTTGTGTTGGTAGGAGTAGAAATTGTATCTGGGTTAGTTCAAGCTGAAGCATTTAAAAGGGCTACAGGTGACAACACAGTTAAAGCCTTACAAGAATGGTTTGGAACTTTCCCAAAACCACAAGAAATTCAATCTGACAATGGGTCACACTTCACTGCTAAGATTGTACAAGACTGGGCAAGGGATGAAGGAATTAAGTGGACCCTCCACACGCCTTACTATCCACAAGCTAATGGAATTGTGGAAAGAACAAACGGTCTTTTAAAGCGACTCCTAAAACCACAGGAAGGAAATTGGGATAGTCGGCTGTGGAAAGCTGTTAAAGGAGTAAACAGCAGATGGGGGGTGAATGGATGCCCCAAAATCACTGCTTTCCATCCAAAACCCCCAAGCATCATTCCTTCACCACAAGGATCTGATGATCCAAAAAATTCCTCCCATTTCCCTGGACAACCTGTCCTAGTGGATCTCCCCACTGTAGGGGAGGTACCACTAGTGCTAAAAACCCCCCTGAATAAAAATGCATGGGTAGCCTCTGATGCTCTGGGAAAAGAGCATCGGATAAATATACGCTGGATAATCCCATCATTTTAACTCCTATCTGCCTCTCAGTGGCAGGATTTTCTGTTGTTTTTGCCTTCACAGGAGAACTCCGTGGGACATGAAAATTATATAATCATGATAACACTCTTGATACTTTTCTGCATCCTACCGCAACCTTATGGGCAGAATCCTGCTGAATGGTCGTGGTCTGAAGCCACCATCCATCACACCAATGTTGTTGGATCATATCCCAAGGGTCGCCAGCCAAGCCTGGCTACCATAGTGCTGCACGATTCTGAGGTATACCGCCTAAGTGAGTGGGGATGGGATCAGGGTGATTTGATCAGAACTCTAACCGGAACAATTGGTGAGTCGATTGTGGTAGCATGCAGAAAAGTGGAAGGACTCCTCCATGAGAAAGCCACCTCCATCACAATTTCCGGGAACTACATGGAAGCAGGTGGGAAAAACTATCTAAACATCCCTTCGGCGAGACTGTGTCCTACAAAGAAGTGGGAGTGTGCCAGGTATTTTCCCCTCACCCTGTGCTGTCGCCAGGACTTTATTGGCAATTACACTTCAGGCTTTTCAAGTAACAATGTTGCGATTACGAAAGACTGCAAAGACGAACCAATTGACTGCTGGCATAATTTTACTTTAGTTAAACCCACTTATGTGACATGCCGCTGGCAAAGCAACATAACTGACCCGTTAGGTTTGAAAGGATTGGTTTATAAATTCAAAATTGATGCCACAATAGAACCCACTCTGAGCACAATAACTACACCTCAGTGGACCACACTGACGCCTCAATGGGTTGCACTGACAACTCAGTGGGCCACATTGAGATCTCAGTGGGCAGGGAGCACGACAACTGCATTGAAAACGGTAGAAACATCCCAGCAGACAAGAGAGACGGTAACTACAAAACCTACGCTGAGCACAACAGCTCCCCAATCAGAAGAAAAAACCAAGAGCCCCTTTACTGAATGGCCATGGTCCCAGGCTTTTATTCAATTTACTGGATCTATGGGGAAAGTGAAAGGCTTGAATTTATCAACAGTGGTTATACATGGGAATCAGCTGTATACCAAGCAAGAGTGGGAAAAACAAAAAACTTGGCAGCTTCAGGGAATAGTGGGGGAAAAAATTAGCGTAGGATGTAGAATGATCAATGGTACCACCTTTGACAAAGCAATTTCAATCAGTGTTTCAACAGACCAGGTAGAAAAGCACCAACAGGTTTGTACGCATCCAAGCGTACGAGACTGCTGGCACAGCTTCGTACTAACACAAACCACAGAAGTAATTTGTCTTTGGTCCAAGGACACTGAAGGTCTCTCTTTTAAATTTGTAATAAATGCTGCAACCCGATTTTCTACTGTCGCCACTCCATCCCAACCACCGGTTATACTCAAACCCACAATCTTTGAAATTGGACCATATGTGATCAGGCAAACTGGTCAACAACAGATATTGTTCAATCCGGCCTGGTCTCTTAAACAAGTCAAACTGTTAATGCAAACCAATGTTTCAGAAATTCAACCAGCCTGTTCAGCTTTCTTGCAGACTTCTTTCGAAGGCTGGACGACCTGGCTGCGGAAACGGAGCTCCTTTAAGAGACGGATCCCAAAAGACGTAACCGGTGTGGTGGGAACAGGGTTGGGAATTCTCAACAGTATAGATTCAGAAGTAATAATGAACAAATTGGCCGCTACAAGTAAAGATCTGACCAAATTACAGCAACCACTGCAATCATCCTTGTCGGCTCTGGGAACGCATCAATGGCTACTATCAAACATATTGCCAAATTGGGAAAAGGTAAATGTAAACGATCACAAATTGGTAATTGATGCACTCAATGCCACACAAAATAATGTTTCTTTGGCTCTCAGCTGTATTCAGGCTCAATTATGGATGCAGTCGGTTGCTGCCTCAATTATAAGAGAAGGTGAAGAAGGCACTTTTCCAACTGAAATTTGAAAAATAATCTGGGACAGTGCTCCCGTCTTTGAAAGAGAATTCCAATCCTGGTGGAATTTGGTGAATTTCACTTATAACCCCATTTCAAACACGGCCACAGCTTTTGTGTTAACTTTACGTAGTGCTTCAGTACATTTGGTTTTTCCTATCATTGCATTAGGGATAAATCACGACGGAGCTATTCTCTGTCCTTCGGAGCATAAGGGAATGGGCCGGTCAGATTAACAACAAATGGCAAACTGTCAATCTGGAATCTTGTATTGTCCGTGAACAGCAAGGGTTCATCTGTGAAAGCAATGCAATCATAGCCCAGGACATCTGTCTGGACACAGAGCAGAATATCTGTCACTTTGAAATACATCCTAACGAGACTTCTGAAACGGTTCTCATATACATAGGCAATGGATGTGCATGCTTTAGAACTGCCTGTGATCTTGTATTTGTAGAAAATGTAGTAGTGGATACTAGGAATCATTCAAATTTCTGTGCTTGTAATTTTACCAGAATTGTAGGATGTGATTTCTCTTATGTAGCTCCAGTTACCTCTCACCAGCTTTTGCAATCTAATTACACCCTGATTCACAAATTAATACCTACTCCAATTGGGATGAACCTCACTTTGGTAAAGCAGTTGCTGCTCCACCAGAACCTGGCTGAGATTCTGAGAAAGATCAAGAGGTTCATCTGTGAAAGCAACGCAATCATAGCCAGGATATCTGTCACAGAGCAGAATATCTGTCACTATGAAATACACCCTAACGAGACTTCTGAAACAGTTCTCATATACATAGGCAATGGATGTGCGTGCTTTAGAACTGCCTGTGATCTTGTATTTGTAGAAAATGTAGTAGTAGATACTAAGAATCATTAAAATTCCTGTGCTTGTAATTTTACCAGAATTGTAGGATGTGATTTCTCTTATGTAGCTCCAGTTACCTCTCACCAGCTTTTGCAATCTAATTACACCCTGATTCACAAATTAATACCTACTCCAATTGGGATGAACCTCACTTTGGTAAAGCAGTTGCTGCTCCACCAAGACTTGGCTGAGATTCTGGGAAAGATCAAGAAAGATGGGCAGAAGACCCTAGTAACTGTTCATCACAATGTAAAACAAATACACCGTGTCATGGAAAGAGTAAAGAGAGATGCCGAGCATAAGTGGTGGGATACTCTTTTTGGGTGGTCACCAACTGCCACAAGTGTCCTGAACACCATGTGTCATCCTATTGTTGTCCTTTTGATCCTGGTTTCGATTGGTTTTGTTTTGTCAGCAATCTTGTTTGTCATGAATTGGAGAATGATGAAACGGTTAACAAGACTGACGTCCATAATTAATGCACACAATTTGGCTGATGTCCTTTTTACTATGGACGTCCCCAAGACAATTGACACAAGACGATTATGAATCAGTAGATGTGTTTTGAAATAACTTTTTATCTTCCATTTTGTGACTTTCTTAAATTTATATTCATTTTATTATTACTTTTACTTTTGACCATTTATGATTTTATTTTGATTATTTGATTACCATACGCAGTCACTGGGCTCTGGTCCCTTGGTCCCGGCTGCAATCAGGAACGCCAAACGTCACTGCATCATCTTAGCCGCACAGCTGCCAAAACCCAGCAAGCCTGCTACTCACCATTCTCCTAAGGACGCCCGGCTCTTCGGCCCGCACGCTGCGGCCGCCCTCGGAGGCCGACGCCGTCGTTGTAGGGCCTGCCTGGGTTAAAAGGTGTGAGAGTCTGTCCGAAACTTCCCTCATTTTTTTGCCTCTCGATCGTCATGAAAGCCAAGACCACCAGGGAAAGGGAAAGATCCTGTTCTGAAAATCCAGGTCTGTCTGGTCCACCAAGCCAGATTATTGCCTACGGGTGTGTTTGCTCAACTCATGGAACACTGCACCCAAGAAGGGGCAGTGTGCTCTCCTTCGCCTGCATCACCTAGCAACGCTAGTGCTGGAATTTCTCCACCCTTCTGACTTGGCTGGACTTTCTCTCTGGAATGACCTTCCCGGAGGTCATCAAAAAAGGACCCTCCATTCACCGTGCATCAA
>NW_024368231.1:0-495 GCF_014805655.1 Passer montanus
GAGGACAGGTGACACGGGTGGCATGGAGGTCACAGGTGACACCGTGTCCCACTGGCCCCGCGGTGTCCCCAGGTGGACGCGGCGAGTCCCCGTCACGGCGGCGAGCTGGTGGCCGAGGTGCTGCGGGCGCACGGCGTGCGCTTCCTGTTCACGCTGCCCGGCGGCCACATCTCGCCCGTGCTGGTGGCCTGCGAGAAGATCGGCATCCGCGTGGTGGACACGCGCCACGAGGCCACCGCCGTCTTCGCCGCCGACGCCGTCTCGCGGCTCTCGGGTCAGCACCGGGGACCCCGCGCGGGGCTGGCCCCATTTTGGCCCCAAGGGATGGAGGTGGTCCCATGGCCAACATCTCCAGAGGGTTTTGGGGTGTCCCATGTTGGTGGGTCTTGGGTGACCTGAGAGGGTTCCAAGACTTTGGGGTATCCAAGGTGGGATTTGTCCCCATTTGTCCCCAAGGGATGGGGCCAACATCTCCAGAGGGTTTTGGGGTGTCCC
>NW_024368231.1:1479-2708 GCF_014805655.1 Passer montanus
AAATTCCCGCTGCCATTCCCAAATTCCCGAACTCCCAAACTCCCAAATTCCCAATATCATTCCCGAATTCCCAAATAATTTGGGAATTCCCTCGATCCAGGGCCGGGGCGCTCTCCAGGACATCCCGCAGGTTCAGGTGCCCAAATTCCTGAATTCCTGAATTCCCAAACTCCTGAATTCCCAAATTCCCAAATTCTTTTGGCCATTCCCAAATTCCCGAATTCCCAAACTCCCGAATTCCCAATAACATTCCCGAATTCCCAAATAATTTGGGAATTCCCACATTCCAGGGCCGCGGGGCTCTCCAGGACATCCCGCAGGTCCCGCTCTTCCGCACGCTCTGCAAATCCGCGCTCTCCGTCCGCGCCGTGCGCGACATCGTCCCCACGCTGCGCCGCGCCATCGCCACCGCCATGGGCGGCACGCCCGGTGAGGAGAGCCCAGATTCCCAAAAATTCCCAAAATTCCCAAAAATTCCCCAAATTCCAAAAGTTCCCATGGGTCAGAATCCCAAAATTCCCCTGGGATTGGGAATTTCTGTTCCGCACGCTGCACCGTCGCCGCCGCCATGGGGGGCACGCCCGGTGAGGAGAGCCCAGATTCCCAAAAATTCCCAAAATTCCCAAAATTCCCATGGGCTGGAATCCCAGAATTCCCAAAATTCCCCAAATTCCAAAAATTCCCAATGGCTGGAATCCCAAAATTCCCCTGGGATTGGGAATTTCCGTCCCCGCCCTGCGCCATTTCCTCACGCTGCACCGTCGCCGCCGCCATGGGGGGCACGCCCGGTGAGGAGAGCCCAGATTCCCAAAAATTCCCAAAATTCCCAAAATTCCCATGGGCTGGAATCCCAGAATTCCCAAAATTCCCCAAATTCCAAAAATTCCCAATGGCTGGAATCCCAAAATTCCCCTGGGATTGGGAATTTCCGTCCCCGCCCTGCGCCATCGGCACCACCATGGAGGGGACGCCCGGTGAGGAGAGCCCAGAATTCCCAAAATTCCCATGGTTGGAATCCCAAAATTCCCAAAAATCCTCAAAATGGGGATGTGGGGTGGGAGGAATCCCAAAATAATCTTGGGTTGGAATCCCAAAATTTCCTTGGGTTGGAATCCCAAAATTCCCCAAAATGGGGATGTGTGGTGGGAGGAATCCCAAAATTCCCATGGGTTGGAATCCTAAAATTCCCAAAATTCCTCCAAATGGGGATTTGGGATGGGAGGAATCCC
>NW_024368232.1:0-1166 GCF_014805655.1 Passer montanus
TTCCCCAATTTCCCCCCATTTTTCCCCAAAAATCATAATTTTTTTCCAATTTCCCCCCACTTTTCCTGATTTTTCACCCCAAATCTCCCAATTTTCCCCATTTTTTTCCCATTATTTCCCCCCATTTTCACCCCAAAAATTCCCAATTTTTTCCCCATTTTCCCCCCAATTTTTCCCAATATTTCCCCAATTTCCCCCAAAAAGCCCTAATTTTTTCCCCATTTTTTCCCCTATTTTTGTCCCAATTTTCCCCATTTCCCCCCAATTTTTTCCCTATTTCTTCCCAATTTCCCCATTTTTTTCCAATTTTTCCCTAATTTTCCTCCATTTTTCCCCAATTTTTTCCCTATATTTCCCCAATTTCCCCCCAATTTTTCCCTATTTCCCCCCATTATTTCCCCAATTTCCCATTTTTCACCCCAAATTTCCTAATTTTTTCCCATTTTTTCTCCATTTTTTCCCAATTTCCCCCAATTTTTTCCCAATGTTTCCCCAATTTCCCCCATTTTTCCCCCAAAATCCCTAATTTTTTCCCCATTTTTTCCTCATTTTTCACTCCAAAATTCCCAATTTTTTCCCCATTTTTTTCCTCATTTTTCACTCCAAAATCCCCAATTTTTTCCCCATTTTTTCCTCATTTTTCACTCCAAAATTCCCAATTTTTTCCCCATTTTTTTCCTCATTTTTCACTCCAAAATCCCCAATTTTTTCCCCATTTTTTCCTCATTTTTCACTCCAAAATTCCCAATTTTCCCCATTTTTTCCCCATATTTTCCTCCATTTTTCCCCAATTTTTCCCTATTTTTCTCCCCAAATTTCCCATTTTCCCAATTTTTTGCCTATATTTCCCCAATTATCCCCAATTTTTTCCCCATTTTTTTCTCCAGTTTTTTCCCAATTCCCCCTCTTATTTCCCCCCATTATTTCCCCAATTTCCCATTTTTCACCCCAAATTTCCCAATTTTTTCTCCATTTTCCCCCCAATTTTTCCCCACTTTTCCCCAATTTTCCCCCATTTTCCCCCAATTTTTACCCCAATTTCCCCCCATTTTTTCCCCCCAAAATTCCCATTTTTTCCTGATTTTTTTCCCAATTTTCCCCCAATTTCCCCTCATTATTTTCCCAATTTCCCCCCAGTTTTCCCCCCAAAATTCCCAATTTTTTCC
>NW_024368233.1:0-1166 GCF_014805655.1 Passer montanus
ATATATATATATATATGCACATACATATAAAGGTAAGGGGAAGAATTACTTTGCACTTTGTGAAATTTACCAAAGTCACTTGTGGATCACTCCCAACTTTGTTTTGGTACTTCTGGTGGCAACGAGTGGTACTTGAATTAAGTAATGTGGCTCTTATGCAAACCTCCTAATATTTGAAACAGTATCTAGAAATAATAAATAACAAATGGAGAGCTCCTGATGATAATACAGATGAGGAGGAAGTTTTAACTGGAACAGATGGTATTTTTTCAGCCTAATTTGGATTTACTGTGTTATCTCCCTTTTTTATTTAACATTCAGCCTTTTGTATCTCTATTGGAGACTTCATTTATTATATATGCAGGCATGACTAATATGTGGGAGCATGCAGGGCAGCATGGCTTGGAAGCAATCCACAGGTCAGAACTGCCTTGCAGGGCAATGATTTGTTTCCTATTTCTAAAGGACAGGTGGAAGGGCTATTTGGGCAATAAATACTTTGTCACTGAATTTTTTCTTAGATAGCACTTTGTAGTCCCGTCTAGACATAATGGTAGCATGGTTAAAGGATGAAGGGCATAGACAATTTTCTAGCAGATTCCTACAGTTATGGTGTGTTTTTAAATATGAGAAGAAGTGGACCCATAGAAACATCCATTGAAGATACCACATTCTTCTGGAGAGAGATGAAGAGCTCCTGAATCAAAATAATAATTTATTGATAAATGCTAGAAGTAGGAACAAGATGATGCTGTGTAAGATCATGCTGTAATGCAGCCCACAGTGATGAGTCTGAGTGTTGGCAGGGATCATCTGGTCTGGATTTACTGGTAGTGGTATTTGTGCTTCAAAATAAGCTAGAAGTTGGTTGTGGGAAAAATGAGCAGTGAAACAGTATCATCTGCAAAGATCTGACATGAGGAATTTAGGAGTTAGAGGACAGGATACAGTGTATCAAAAACAGAGGCTGTGGTTAAAACTTTTTCTCTCAGTCGTATTCCAACTGTTAGTCCTCACAAACATGGATCAAATTTAGCCTTATCAAGAATCATTTAAAATGAAGATTTCCTTTTTTGCATCATGTCTGAATTTGATCCCCATTGGATGCTGATCTAAAATAAAATGATTTAATGTGCATATTTGTTTTTAAAAAATTGTTAATTCCT
>NW_024368234.1:0-1166 GCF_014805655.1 Passer montanus
AAAGGGGGGGTCAGGGGGGGACCCCCGAAACCCCCGGGGGGGTCTGGGGGGTCCCAGGCATTTTTGGGGTAATTTTTGGGTAATTTTTGGGATTTTTGGGTAATTTTTGGGGGTTTTTGGAGCATTTTTTGGTGATTTTTGGGATATTTTTAGGATATTTTTAGGATATTTTTGGGTAATTTTTGGAGCATTTTTTCGTGTTTTTTGGGATATTTTTGGGGTTATTTTTGGGGTATTTTTAGGATATTTTTGGGTAATTTTTGGGTATTTTTGGAGCATTTTTTGGTGATTTTTGAGATATTTTTGGGGTTATTTTTGGGTATTTTTGGAGCATTTTTTGGTGATTTTTGAGATATTTTTGGGGTTATTTTTGGGGTATTTTTAGGATATTTTTGGGTAATTTTTGGGTATTTTTGGAGCATTTTTTGGTGATTTTTGAGATATTTTTGGGGTTATTTTTGGGGTATTTTTAGGATATTTTTGGGTAATTTTTGGGTATTTTTGGAGCATTTTTTGGTGATTTTTGAGATATTTTTGGGGTTATTTTTGGGGTATTTTTAGGATATTTTTGGGTAATTTTTGGGTATTTTTGGAGCATTTTTTGGTGATTTTTGAGATATTTTTGGGGTTATTTTTGGGGTATTTTTAGGATATTTTTGGGTAATTTTTGGGTATTTTTGGAGCATTTTTTGGTGATTTTTGAGATATTTTTGGGGTTATTTTTGGGGTATTTTTAGGATATTTTTGGGTAATTTTTGGGTATTTTTGGAGCATTTTTTGGTGATTTTTGAGATATTTTTGGGGTTATTTTTGGGGTATTTTTAGGATATTTTTGGGTAATTTTTGGGTATTTTTGGAGCATTTTTTGGTGATTTTTGAGATATTTTTGGGGTTATTTTTGGGGTATTTTTAGGATATTTTTGGGTAATTTTTGGGTATTTTTGGGCTATTTTGGGGGGATTTTTGGGCTATTTTTGAGTCCCTTACCTGCTGTCCCTGCTGCGTGGCCGGGGGGGGGTTTGGGGCTATTTTTGGGTGATTTTTTGGGTATTTTTGGGCTATTTTGGGGGGATTTTTGGGCTATTTTTGAGTCCCTTACCTGCTGTCCCTGCTGCGTGGCCGGGGGGGTTTGGGGCCATTTTTGGGGGATTTTTTGGGTATTTTTG
>NW_024368235.1:0-1165 GCF_014805655.1 Passer montanus
CTCTTACTGTAAGCTAGATTTTGTGTGCATGCATATCCTGCGTATAGGCCACCCACCTATGACACATGGATTTTGGAAGGGTGTTATTCTACCCCTTATACATAGAACTGGCTTTCCCTGTAACTAAGAAAACATTTATTTTAAAAATTGAATCAACCCTGAGTAAAACATGGGTTTCAGTTACAGGAAGAATAGGTTCATGAACTCCACTAGATTTCTGAACCCTACCATCTTAAAAAAAATAAAAATCGCCTCTCTGCTAAAGCTTTTAGACTCCAGGAAACTTACCTCTCTCTGCATCACCATGCAAGCTACCCATAAGATGTTTCAAACTGTACATGAGGCAGAATAGCTACTAATATGAATTATATGGAGATAAAAGAAGAAAAGAAATAAAGAAATTTAAAAAATTTAAAAAGAAATAAGATTTTTAAAAAAGGAAAATGGTTACTCTGACAGACACAGGTAATAGACTTACAGCATTCTTCTACACTAAGGCAGAGGTAGTTCTAAGCATGGCATCCAAAAATGTATGGCATTCTAGAGAACTATTAATGCTAAACTGGGACATGTTCAAGTCTTACAAAGAGGAATTAAGAAAGCTCTTCCATTTTTTTTTCTGTTGCTTTGAAATCCCTTATAGTCAAGATTTGCAGTCCCAATGTAGTTACCTCTCCCTCACTCCCCATCAGTAAAAGTTATGCCAACCAATGCAATCCGTTGGCTGCTGCTGAACCGTGCAGCAGCTGGAGCATGGTGTGAATTCATGGGATGCCTGGGGAAGACTTCAGCATCTTCAAGAGCAATTGGTGGTCCTGCCCTGGCAGGGCAAACAATGGTAACAAAATAATCTCCAGATGAGCAAGTGGGCAAGATGTCTTCCTCGTGGGTATCTGACCTTCACAGAGTTCCTTTCTATACTGTTGTTTGCAGGTGCAGTTCATGTTTTCCCTATTGAGTGAGACTATTTCTGTGCCATGCTCTGGCTTCCATATGCCTGCATGGCAGTTCTCAGGCTGGGGTAGTCACTGATTCATAAGGGTTTAGTTCATAGATGTATTTTTCCTCTGCTGAAGGTTTTGCAGCTTTCTGAAAACCCATGTCTGCATTCCCAACTGCTATTAAACATGGTCTGTGTTAAGTTTCAATATAAACCAAAAATAAA
>NW_024368236.1:0-1165 GCF_014805655.1 Passer montanus
TGCTCAAGCAGATCCAGGTCACACCAAAACCGCTTCTTTTACCCCAAAAATCCCTTTTTTCCCCCCAAAAAATGCCATTTTTCCCCCCAAAAATCCCATTTTTTAGCCCAAAAAAATCCCACTTCCGCATCCCATTAATCCCATTTTTTAATCCCCAAAAAATCCCATTCCCCCCCCAAAAATCCCATTTTTACCCTCAAAAAAATTCACTGCCCCCCCACAAAAATCCCATTTTTTAATCCCCCAAAAAATCCCATTCCCTCCCCCAAAAATCCCATTTTTACCCTCAAAAAAATTCACTTCCCCCCCACAAAAATCCCATTTTTACCCCCAAAAAATCCCATTTTCTCCCCCCAAACAAATCCCATCTTCTCCCCCCAAAAAATCCCATTTTCCTCCCAAAATCCCATTTTCCCTCCCCCAAAAAATCCAATTTTTTCCTCCCAAAAAATCCCATTTTCTCCCCCGAAGAAATCCCATTATTCCCCAAAAAAATCCCATTTCCCCCCCCAAAAATCCTATTTTTTACCTCCAAAAAAATCCCACTTTCCCCCCCCAAAAAATCCCTTTTTTTCCCCCCCAAAAATCTCATTTTTCCCTCCCAAAAAAAATCCCATTTTCTCCCAAAAATCCCGTTTTTTCCCCCCCAAATTTCCCCCCCCAAAAAATCCCTTTTTTTCCCCCCCAAAAATCTCATTTTTCCCTCCCAAAAAAAATCCCATTTTCTCCCAAAAATCCCGTTTTTTCCCCCCCAAAAATCCTATTTTTTCCCTCCCAAAATTCCCATTTTTGGTGTTTTGCAGGAATTCAAGGATCTGGCTCCCAGGATCGACTGCTTGGACCTCAAGGGTGAGGCTGTTTTTTTTTTCAAACTTTATTCCACTTTTTGATCTCTTTTTCCCAGTTTTTTATCCTTTTTTCCCAGTTTTTTTGCAGCTTTTTAAATCCTTTTTTTTTCCAAGTTTCTTATCCTTTTTTTTCAGTTTTTTCCAGGTTTTTATTCCTTTTTTGCCCCATTTTTTCCCAAGGTTTTTATCCTTTTTTTCCCTAGTTTTTTATCCCTTTTTTCCACTTTTTTTATCCCTTTTTCCCAGCTTTTTCATTCCTTTTTCCGCCCCTTTTTTTATCCTTTTTTTCCCATTTTTTCCCAGATTTTTATCCCTTT
>NW_024368237.1:0-1165 GCF_014805655.1 Passer montanus
GGACAGGGACAGGGACAGGGATGGGGACACAGCACATGGGGACAAGGACGGGGAGACGGGGACAGGGACAGGGGGACGGAGACAGGGACAGGGGACATGGGGACAGGGATGGGGACAGGGACAGGGACAAGGGGACAGCGATGGTGGGGACAGGGGAGAGGACATCAGGGACGGGGACAAGGAACAGGAATTGGGGACAGGGACAGGGATGAGGTGGGGACAGGGACAGCAGGGGAGGGGACAAGAATGGGGACAGGGACAGGGATGGGGACAAGGGACAAGGATGGGGACAGGGACAGGAATGAGGACAGGGACAGGGATGGGGACAGGGACAGGGATGGGGACAACAGGGACAGGAATGGGGACAGGGACAGGAATGGGGACAAGGACAGGGATGGGGACAGCAGGGACAGAGATGGAGGTGGGGACAGGGACAAGGGATGGAGATGGGGACAGGGACAATCATGGGGACAGGGTCAGGGTTAGGGATGGGGACAGGGACAGGGACAAGGGGACAGGAACGAGGATGGGAGACAAGGGACAGTGATGGGGACAAGGGACAGCAGGGACAGGAACAGGGACAAGGGGACAGGGATGGGGACAAGGGACAGGGACAGTAATGGCAACAAGGTCAGGAATGAGGTGGGGACAGGGACAGGAATGGGGACAGGGACAGGAATGAGGTGGGAACAGGGACAAGGAGAAGAATGGGGACAGGGACAGGGGGGAGTGGCACCGGGAATGGGATACTGGGACCGGGACTGGCACCGGGACACCGGGAATGGGGTGGCACCGGGAATGGGACACTGGGACCGGGACTCGCACCGGGACACCGGGAATGGGGTGGCACCGGCGACAATCGGCACCGGGAACGTGACTGGCACCGGGAACGGGACTGGCACCGGGAATGGGACTGGCACCGGGAAGGGGACACCGGGAATGGGAACGGCACCGGGGACAGCTGGCACAGGGGGTGGCACCGGGACACGGGGAACGGGAACGGGGGTGGCACCGGGGACACCGGGAAGGGGACAGTGGCACAGGGGGTGGCACGGGAAGGGGACAGTGTGACAGGGGGTGGCACGAGAAGGGGACAGTGGCACAGGGGGTGGCACGGGAAGGGGACAGTGGCACTGGGGACACCGGGAATGGGACACCGGGAATG
>NW_024368238.1:0-1164 GCF_014805655.1 Passer montanus
GGACCCGCGGCTGGCGCGGCACGGCCCCCGGGCGGCCCCGGGAGGGGGCGAGGATGAGGACGGCGAGCGGCTGCTGCGGGACAAGGCGCTGCCCATCCCGCTGGAGGCGGCGGCGGGGCAGGCCCAGCGCGACCCGCGCTGCCGGCTGCAGCAGTTCTCGCACATCCGCAAGGACGTGCGGCTGCCGCTGCCGCCCTTCGCGCGCTGCGTGCTCTGGAGCCCCGAGGATCTCATCCCGCTGCCGCTGCCCAGGCAGGAGCCCCCTCCCGCCGCGGGACCCCCGCCCGCCCCCGCCGGCGACCCCCGGCTGCTGCGGCCGCCCTCGGACCCGCGGCAGCCGCGGGAGGCTGCTTCATCATCATCATCGTCAGCAGCATCATCATCATCATCCTCCTCGCTGCCCGACTTCGAGCTGCTCTCCAGGATCCTCAAGAGCGTCACGGCCACCTCGGGGGGGGACAAACCCAGCGACCCCCGCGTCAGGAAGGCTCCTCCCGCCGACCCCCGGCTGCAGAAACCGCTGGAAAGCGGCAATTCCCAGAAACCCCCGGAGGGCGGCAATTCCCAAAAACCCGCGGAGGGCGGCAATTCCCAAAAAAGCCCGGAGCGCTGCGGGGAGCAGGACGATGCCATCGCCCCCTACGACCCCCGGCTGAGCTGGGGCAGCTCGGCCCAGAGCAGCAGCAGCGTCCTGAGCGCCATCAGCCTCTACGACCCCCGGACTCCCAGCAAAGAGCCCCAAAACGAGGGGAATTCATCCCAAAAACCCCCCGGCGGCGGTGACGGCGCCCGGCCGGGCCGGCCCAAGGAGCCGCCGTTCGTGCGGCGCTCGGCGCTGGAGCAGCCGGAGCCGCCGGAGCCCACGGACAGGTACAACAGCTACAACCGGCCCCGGGGCAAAGCCGCGGCCCCGGGCGAGGCGGGCAGCGCCCAGCCCGCCCTGCACAACCTGCCCGTGCCCCCCGTGCCCCCCGTGTTCGGCCTGGCCAAGGCCGGCGCCCGCCCGGGCACCGGCAGCCCCTTCCCGGGGGGCAGCCCCGGCCGGGAGCCCCCCGAGGATGGGGGGGACAAGGGCTCGCTCAAGGACGTCTTCAAGGGCTTCGACCCCACGGCCTCGCCCTTCTGCCAGTGAGGGGGGGGCTGGAACGGGGGGGAAATGGGTGG
>NW_024368239.1:0-1164 GCF_014805655.1 Passer montanus
TTGGTGATTGTCCATCTCTCTAATCTGTTTTGATCTCTCTGCAGGGCTTCTCTGCCTTCAAGGGTGTCAACAGTTTCTCCCAAATCAATATTGTCTGAAAACTTATTAAGTATTCTTAATACTTACTCAAAACTTAACACTCTTTTAGGTCCTTCAGATATACTAAGGAATAGAATTTAGCCTAAACATGATTACCCTTGTGTTTGGATGCTCAATCTGAAGTGCTTCTAGGAATCTGATCAAGTTGAGCACCCACAAATTCAAATTAAGGTAAATTATGTCTGTGATTAGGTCTGGTTATTATGACTAATGTCAGGGGATAGCAGAAGCAGGCTGCTCAGCAAGGGGAGCAGGGAGTTAAACATGACAGTAAGGCAGGCAAGAGCAGAGACAAGGCGCAAAGTCTCACAGCACCCCAACAAGGTGAGTAGGACAGGTCCAGCGACAGTAACAACGTTCAGCAAAGAGTCCCAATCCTCAGACAAGTTCAGAGCTATCAGACAGGTCCAAGGTCAAGACAGAAAGTTGAGTCAGCAAGTGAGTGACAGGATCAGATCTGAAGACAGTAAACAAGATCAGACACAGACCAGTGACAGACAAGTGCACAGAGATTAGACAAGTCTGGGATGAAGATTGGCAGGTCAGGGCTGGAGTCACAGGGGCATGTGGCCAGACATGGGCAGTGAAGACACAGTGGAGACTGAAGGCGAGGGCTGGAGCTTCAAAGGACTTCCCAAGCAAAGGGGACAGGCTGTCACTTCTCTCAGCATTGTCTCACACAGCAGTTTCTCTCGTGTAAGGCTGGGCAGCTGCACTGCAAAGGCTGGCCCTGAGTCACAACAGAAGGGAGAATACGTTTAGATCCCTGCTGCCGAATTTCCACCCCTAGCAGGAAAGAGGGTTTCAGCTGACCTGCTGTGCTCTATGAATACCCTTATCTTTTGTAACTCTTACTCATTATCTACTTTTTGCATTTAGGACATGTGTTTGAGGAAAAAAGGCACTGTAACTGACACAAAGCATTTCTGGAGAAATTTCCAAAGCATGCTTACCTCTAGCAACACACATTATTAATATATTTGCAGGTTTTCAGTATTTGAGATACATAAGACTTACATTTGTTATGTTAAATACACATGCATAGGAATACATACATATACATAT
>NW_024368240.1:0-1164 GCF_014805655.1 Passer montanus
AGCAGAAATATTCCCTTTATTAGCAGAAACACTTCCTGCATCTCCCAGGGATCAGTGGGAGGGTGGCACTGGTGGCTCTCTGGTGTCCATCCACGGTGGGAGCTGGGAATTCTCCATCCCTGCCCTGCTGCTGGGGGAGCAGGAGCTGTGCTCCTCTGCCCACGGGGATTGCAGGATTCCTGGGGCTGGAAATCCACCCACAGCTCCTCAAGTGCAGGACCAGCCCCGTTTGCTGGCTGGAGGAGCATTCTCCCCGAGCTTTGGCAGCTCAGGTGAAAGAGCAGCACAAGTCTCAGGATGTGGAGACTGAAACAAACCCAAACCTTCCGCACCTCCTCACGTTTGGGCTGCTCAGAGTCGTGTGGTGTTCTCGTACAACTTCCTTCCTGCTCAGGCAGCACTCTCTAATTTCATTTTAGGCTCCCTGCCACGCCACACTCCCTTTTCTGTCTTGGTTTGCTGCCCCTGAGGGAGAATCCTCCTCCCTGGCAGGGCACTGCCCCTCTGGAAGCAGGGACAGATTCCTGGGGTAGGGGGAACGGGCACGGCACACACGAGGGGTTTGGGAGGGCTGAGGACAAACAACAAAATTAATCCATTTGTGCAACAGCTGATGGAGGAATGCTCACAGTCCCCAGGAACAATTGGGAAAAAAAATATTTGGGAATGTTTTGTAAGTCCCAGAACACCTGGAAACGGTTTCAGGGCTGCTGAAGGAAGGAGGCTGCTGTGTTTCACCTCCTGGGTGCCCAAGGGTCCAAATCCACGCTCATGTGCCAGATAAATCCCATTTTCCTGTGCCACGCTGCCCTTCCCAGCCAGGCTGAGGGGTGGCAAGGTGCTGTGAGTGATAAATCCCTCACCCAAAGGAAGGGTTTGGCCAGTGACCAATTTTTTGTCACTGGTTTTAGATCAGCCTGGCAGCAGGTGGAGGTTTGTTCTCACCTGAGTGGGATTTTATTGGGAATGGGAGGAAAATGAAATACAGAAAATATCCCACGTTCTTGGTGCCAGTGTGACATAAATCCTCCTTGGTGCGGTGTCTGTTCATCAGGAGCAATCCCAAAATATTTTCCACATCTCTGCCAGGATGGCTGAGGGATTTTTTTTATCCATTTTAACTGCAATTATCTCCAGGAATGAAGTGCTCCAAGCATTTGGGAA
>NW_024368241.1:0-3845 GCF_014805655.1 Passer montanus
ACTGGGAGAGGGAAACCAGTCTGGGACTGGGAAACTGAGAGAAACCAGTCTGGGACCGGGAAACTGAGAGAAACCAGTCTGGGACTGGGAAACCGAGAGCTAAACCAGTCTGGGACTGGGAGAAACCAGTGTGGGACTGGGGTTACTGGCAGAGAGAAACCAGTGTGGGACTGGGGGCACTGGGAAAAGTAACCCAGTACGGGACTGGGGGCACTGGGAGAAACAAACCAGTATGGGACTGGGGGCGCTGGAAGAAATAAACCAGTATGGGACTGGTGGGGACTGGGAGAGACAAAACAGTGTGGGACTGGGGGGCACTGGTGGCACTGGGAGCACTGGTGGCACTGGTGTCTACTGGTGGGCACTGGGAGTCCTGGGGGGTTACTGGTTATACTGGTGGGCAGCGGTGGGTACTGGGAGCACTGGGAGACCTGGTGGCACTGGTGGGTACTGGGAGCACTGGTAGGACTGGGAGTGCTGGGATCACCGGTGGGCACTGGGAACACTGGGGGGCACTGGGAGTCCCTGGGTGTTACTGGTTATACTGGTGTACAACGGTGGGCACTGGGAGGCACTGGTTACATTGGTTTGTACTGGTTACACTGGTGGGCACTGGGAGCACTGGTGGGTACTGGTGGCACTGGGAGCACTGGTGGGACTGGGAGTGCTGGGATCACCGGTGGGCACTGGGAGCACTGGGGGACACTGGTGGGTACTGGGAGCACTGGTGGCACTGGGAGCACTGGTGGGTACTGGTTCCACTGGGGGGCACCGGTAGGTACTGGTTATACTGGTGTACAACGGTGGGCACTGGGCGGTACTGGTTACAGTGTTGGTACTGGTGGGCACTGGTGGTACTGGGAGCACTGGTGGGACTGGGAGTGCTGGGAGCACTGGTGGGCACTGGTTCCACTGGGGGGCACCGGTAGGTACTGGGGATACTGGTGGGCACTGGGAGCACTGGGGGATGCTGGGAGTTCCGGGATCACTGGTGGGCACTGGGAGACACTGGTTTGTACTGGTGGGCACTGCTTATACTGGTGTGTACTGGTTTGTACTGGTGTCACTGGTGTCTCTCTCCCTCTCCCCGCAGTGGCGCAAGAAGCGAATGCGCAGGTACGTGAGAGCCCCGGGCCGGGCCCGCACGGACAGGAGACAGCCAGAACCGCGCGTTCTCTTAATCGGGGAGCGGCACCGGGAATCCTCCGGTAACGGAGCAGGTGGGTGGGACCGGGAGGAATTTTCTGGTAACGGGGCCAGCGCGGTGGATCCTCCGGTAGCGGGGCCGGGGCGGGGGTTCCTCCGGTAACAGGAGCGGAGTGAGGAACCCCCGGTAACGCCGCCGTGAGCACGAACCGGGCTCGCTCCGGAACCGGGAACTTCCGGTATCGCCCACGCGGCGCGCCGGCGGCTCGCTGCGGTGACGTCACCGTGACGCGCTTCCGGCGCGCCGGGCCGCGCGGGTCCTTCCGGGCCGCCCCGGAAGCGGCGCCGAGCGGGTCCCGTGCCCCGGGGTGGGTGCGGAGCCTCTCCCCATCAGTACCGGGGTCCCTCCCAGTCCCTCCCTCCTCCGGTGACCCCTCGGGGTGGGGCTCCCCCCATTCCCGGTCCCTCCCTCTCTCCCGGTACCCCGGGGTGGGAGTCTCCCCATTCCTGGTCTCTCCTTCCCTCCCTCCTCCGGTGACCCCTCCCAGAGTCCCGATTCCAGTCCCTCCCTCTCTCCCGGTACCTCAGGGTGGCACTCCCCCTGTTCCCTGCCCTTCCCTGCCCTCCCTCCCTCCCTCCCCTGTCCCTCTCTCTCCCCTCCTCCAGTGATCTCTTGGGGTGGGACTCCCCCATTTCTGCTCCCTCTCTCCCTCCCAGGACAGGACTCCCCCATTCCCTGTCCCTCCCTCCCTCCGTGTCTCCCTCCCTCACCTGGTCCCTTCTTCTCTCCCAGTACTCCTGGGTGGGACTCTCCCTCTCCCTCCCTCCTTCCCTCCCTCCCTCCCTCTCTCTGTGTCTCCCTCCCTCACCCGGTCCCTCCCTCCCTCTCTCCCCTCAGGGTGGTACTCCCCCCATCCCCTCTCCCTCCCTGACGCCTCCCTCCCTCCCTCCCTGTCCCCGCAGCCGCCTCCCCTCCCGGCGCCATGCCGGACCGTGACTCCTACGCCGGCGCCGGCGGCGGCGGCAGCGGCGACGAGGCGTCCCCGTGCGCCGACGACGACATCTGCCGCGACTTCCTGCGCAACGTCTGCAAGCGCGGCAAGCGCTGCCGCTTCCGGCACCCCGACATCTCCGAGGTCACCAACCTGGGCGTGCGCAAGAACGAGTTCATCTTCTGCCACGACTTCCAGAACAAGGAGTGCGTGCGCCTCAACTGCCGCTTCATCCACGGCACCAAGGAGGACGAGGACGCCTACAAGAAGACGGGCGAGCTGCCGCCGCGCCTGCGCCACAAAGTGGCGGCCGGCCTGGGCTTGTCGCCGGCCGACCTGCCCAACAGCAAGGAGGAGGTGCCCATCTGCAGGGACTTCCTCAAGGGGGATTGCCAGCGCGGCGCCAAGTGCAAGTTCCAGCACCTGCAGCGGGACTACGAGCAGGGGCTGGGCCCCGGCGCGCGCCGCTACGAGCCCTACGACGGCCTCTACGAGCCCGACGAGCCGGTGCTGAAGCGGCGGCGCGCCGAGGGGCTCTACGAGGGCTACGAGTACGCCTTCGGCAGCCCGCGCGCCGTGGAGTACCGGCTGCTGGAGGAGGAGAACGCGCTGCTCAGGAAGCGCGTGGAGGACCTCAAGAAGCAGGTCAACAACCTGCTGGCCACCAACGAGGTGCTGCTGGAGCAGAACGCGCAGTTCCGCAACCAGGCCAAGGTGATGACGCTGAGCTCCACGGCGGCGGGCGGCGAGCAGCCGCTGGCGCCCGCCGTCACCAACTACAACCACAGCATCGCCCAGACGCACACCACGCTCAGCAGCCAGGCCCTGCAGCCCCGCCCCGTCACCCAGCAGGATTTGGTGGCGCCGGCGGGCGCGCAGGCGGCCCCGCCGGCCAACGCCGCGCCGCCGCCCATGAACCCCGAGATCGCGCCGCTGTCGGCGGCGCTGGCGCAGACCATCGCGCAGGGCATGGCGCCGCCGCCCGTCTCCATGGCGCCCGTGGCCGTGTCGGTGGCGCCCGTGGCCGTGTCCATGGCGCAGCCGCTCGGCGGCATCACCATGAGCCACGCCACCACGCCCATGGTCACCTACCCCATCGCCTCGCAGAGCATGAGGATAACGGCCATGCCACACTGACCCGCGGGGACGGACGGACGGACAGACGGACGCACGGGGGGGAAACCGTGAAACCCCCTCCCGGTGCGACCCCCGGGGCCCCGTGGGCGGACTGAGAACCGGGGGTGGTACCGGGGGTGGCGCCGGGGGTGGCGCCGGGGGCGGCTCCCGGTGCCCTGTAATGTTTTCGGCTATTAAAACACAACAAAAAACCCCAAAAAAAAACCCTAAAAAACAAGCCAAAACCTGCCCGGGCCCGGTTGTCCCGGTAGGGCCGGGGAGCGGGGGGGACACCGGGGTGGGGACACCGGGACCGGGACCGGGACACCGGGATGGGGACACGTGGCCACGCCCCTCGCCGAGGCCACGCCCACATAGTAAATAAAGGCGTGGCCAAGAGTTGGCGGCCTGTCCGTGAGTGACGCGTGTGGGCGTGGCCACAGCCCCTCCCGCCGCTCAGTGGGCGTGGCCACAACCTGGCTGGCGTCCAATGGGCGGCGCGTGCGTGTGGGTGGGCGTGCCCCGCGCCGCGCCGCTCGGCCAATCAGCGCCGCGTGCGTGCGCGGGGCGCGGCCGGGGCGGCGGAGCGGG
>NW_024368241.1:3887-14472 GCF_014805655.1 Passer montanus
CGGCGGCGGCGGCGCGCCCGGGAGCGCGGGATGCGCGCGGCCGAGCGGCTGCACCGAGAAGAAGAAGCGGCCGTGCGCGCCGCCGCCGCCGGGATGGGCGCGGCCCGAGGGGAGCTGCCGGCCTGGGTAAGGCCCCGCAGCGCCGTTATCGCCCGCGGGGATCCCCGGCGGGACCCCCGTACCGGGCACGGGACCCCGCACCGGGCACGGGATCCTGCACCGGGCACGGGACCCCGCACCGGGTTCGGGACTCCGCACCGGGCATGGCACCCCCGTACCGGGCACGGGATCCTGCACCGGGCACGGGATCCTGCACCGGGCTCGGGATCCCACACTGCGCACGGTACCCCGCACCGGGCATGGCACCCCCGCACCGGGCTCGGGACCCCGCACCGGGCTCGGGACCCCCGTACCGGGCTCGGGACCCCCGCACCGGGCACCGCCTCTGCCCCCGGTGGGACCCCCGGCGGGACCCCCGGTTCTGACGCGCTACCGGCACCGCTTGAGCTCCCCGCAGCCCCGGGGGGTTCCCGGTTCTTTGCTGCGCTCCGGGTCCCGCTTGTCACACCTGGGGACCCCCCCCAGCCCCGCGCTTCGCTGCCGGGACCCCCGGGACCCCCCACGACCGCAGCCAGCCCCGGCGGGGGGGACCCCCGGGACCCCCGGTCCGGCTCCGTTCTCTCTGCACCGCTCGGGACCCCCGGAGCCCCCCCGGGCATCCCCGGGTGCCGGTGCTGCTCTCCGGCCGTTCCTTGGCTTTCCCGGTGGGGCGGGGTCGCCCCGGGACCCCCCCGGTACCGCCCGGGCGGGGTCCCCGCGCTCCGTTCCCCGCGGGCACCGGACAGCCCCGGTACCTCCCGGGCCTTCCGGCGGTGCCGTGACTCACCGGGCCCGGGGGGGCCGTTTCCTGCCCGGCCCTCCCCGCGGTCCGGGAGGGGTCCGGACCCCCCTTTCCCGGGAGTTCCCCCCTCCGGGACCCCCCGTTTGGGGACCCCCGGGGGTGGCGGGGCGGTTGGGGAAACTGAGGCACGGGAGGGGCCGCGGCCCCGGCTCAGCGCCCCCCCCCCCGTCCCCAGGTCAGCTTCCCGGATGTGGAGCGGGCGGAGTGGCTCAACAAGGTGAGGGGGCGTCCGTGTGTCCGGGGGGCGTCCGTGTGTCCGGCCCGCATCGCCCCGGGGCCGCCGGGGTCCCTCCCGCATCCCTCCCTCCGGCATCCTTCCATCCCTCCGTCCCTCTCCC
Source organism: Passer montanus (assembly GCF_014805655.1). Taxonomy (NCBI): domain Eukaryota; kingdom Metazoa; phylum Chordata; class Aves; order Passeriformes; family Passeridae; genus Passer; species Passer montanus. The sequence goes on from NW_024368241.1 coordinate 5,127, forward strand.
TCCCTCCGTCCCTCCCTCCTGCATCCTTCTGTCCCTCCCTCTTCCATGCCTCCATCCCTCCCTCCTCCCTCCCTTCATCCCTCCTTCCCCGCATCCTTCCCTCCCTCTTGGCCTCTTTCCATCCCTCCCTCCCTCTCTCTCCCTGTGTCCCTCCCTCCCTCCTCTGTCCCTCCCTCCGTTCCACCTCTCCATCCCCCCATGTCCTCCCATGTCCATCTGTCCATGCCCATGCCCCGTGTCCATCTGTCTGTCCCCCGTGTCCGTCCCTCCATGCCCCATGTCCATCTGTCCATGTCTGTGTGTCCGTGTGTCCATCCCGGTGTCCGTGTGTCTGTCCCAGGTGCTGGCGCAGGCGTGGCCGTTCCTGGGGCAGTTCCTGGACAAGCTGCTCCAGCAGAGCGTGTCCGTGTGTCTGTCTGTCTGTCTGTCTGTCTGTGTGTCTGTGTCTGTGTGTGTGTGTCCGTGTGTGTCTGTGTGTGTCCGTGTGTCCATCCCGGTGTCCGTGTGTCTGTCTGTCCCAGGTGCTGGCGCAGGCGTGGCCGTTCCTGGGGCAGTTCCTGGACAAGCTGCTCCAGCAGAGCGTGTCCGTGTGGGTTTTGGGGGGCTGGGGGTGGTTTTGGGGAGGGGTCCCAGCGTGTTTGGACCCCCCCACAGCTCCACGGGATGCTCAGGATCATCCTGGAGCCCCTGCTGGGGGACGTGCCCATCGTGGGGGCGCTCACCATGTTCTTCATCCGCCGCCCGGTGAGTCCGTGCCCCCTCCCCAAAAAAAGAGAAAGGGAGAAGACCCCCCCCCCGGGGGGACCCCAATCCCAGCTCCCTGTCGGACTCGATGATCATGGACAGCCTCTCCTCCTACCTGGTGCTGCCCAACCGGCTCCTGGTGCCGCTGGTGCCCGACCTGCCCGAGGCCGCTCAGCTGCGCTGCCCCCTCCCCAGGGTGAGGGGGCTGGGGGGGGTCCTGACCCCTCTTTTTCCCCTTGGACCCCCCCCATTTTCCCCTTCGGACGCCCCCCATTTCCCCAACTTTCCCTTTCAGACCTCACCATTTTCCCCTCCTTTCCTCTTTTTCCTCCTCATTTTCCCCTTTCACACTTCCCCTGAATTTTTCCCCTCATCTTCCCCATCTTTCCCCTTCCTTTTCTCCCTTTTCCTCTCCTTTTTCCCCTTCTTTTTCCATTTTTTCTTTTTTCCTCTTCCTTTTCCCTTTTCCCTCATTTTCCCCATCTTTCCCCTTCATTTTCTCTCTTTTCCTCTCCTTTTTTCTCTCATTTTCCCTTTTTTCCCTTTTTTTCCCTTCCTTTTCCCTTTTCCCTCTTTTTCCCCTCCTTTCCCCTTTTTCCTTCTCATTTTCCCCTTTTCCTCCTCATTTTTTCCACCACTTTCCCTCATTTTTCCCCTCATTTTCCCCAGTTTCCCCTTCCTTTTCTCTCTTCCCCCCCTTTTCCTCTCCTTTTTTCCCCTTTTTTCCCCTTCCTTTTCCCTTTTCCCTCTTTTTCCCCTCCTTTTCCCTTCCCCCATCATCTTCCTCCTCCGTTTCTCGCTGTCACTGCCTGTCCCAGGGCTCGTGTCCCCCTGCAGTGACCCCTGGTGACCCCACTGTCCCCTCGGTGTCCCCGGTGTCCCCAGGGCGTGGTGCGGGTGACGCTGGGGCTGTGTCCCTCCTCATTTTCCCCTTTCACACTTCCCCTGAATTTTTCCCCTCATCTTCCCCATCTTTCCCCTTCCTTTTCTCCCTTTTCCTCTCCTTTTTCCCCTTCTTTTTCCATTTTTTCTTTTTTCCCCTTCCTTTTCCCTTTTCCCTCATTTTCCCCATCTTTCCCCTTCCTTTTCTCCCTTTTCCTCTCATTTTTTCTCTCATTTTCCCTTTTTTTCCTTTTTTCCCTTCCTTTCTCCTTTTTCCTTCTCATTTTCCCCTTTTCCTCCTCATTTTTTCCACCACTTTCCCTCATTTTTTCCCCTCATTTTCCCCAGTTTCCCCTTCCTTTTCTCTCTTCCCCCCCTTTTCCTCTCCTTTTTTCCCCTTTTTTCCCCTTCCTTTTCCCTTTTCCCTCTTTTTCCCCTCCTTTTCCCTTCCCCCATCATCTTCCTCCTCCGTTTCTCGCTGTCACTGCCTGTCCCAGGGCTCGTGTCCCCCTGCAGTGACCCCTGGTGACCCCACTGTCCCCTCGGTGTCCCCGGTGTCCCCAGGGCGTGGTGCGGGTGACGCTGGGGCTGTGTCCCCTCATGGTGACCCCTCCCTGGGCTGTGTCCCCTCATGGTGACCCCTGGTGACCCTGCTGTCCCCTCGGTGTCCCCAGGGCGTGGTGCGGGTGACGCTGGTGGCCGTGTCCCCCCCTCACTGACCCCAGTGTCCCCTCGGTGTCCCCATGTCCCCAGGGCGTGGTGCGGGTGACGCTGGTGGCCGCGCGGGCGCTGCGCTCCAAGGATCGCTTCCTGGGCGGGCTCGTCCAGGGCCGCTCGGACCCGTACGCGCTGCTCAGGGTGGGGACACAGGCGGCCACCAGCCGCGTCATCGGGGACAGCCTGGACCCGGTTTGGGACGAGGTGTACGAGGTGAGCGGGACAGACAGACAGGGGGATGGACAGACAGACAGACAGGGGGATGGACAGAGGTACACAGGCGGCCACCAGCCGCGTCATCGGGGACAGCCTGGACCCGGTTTGGGACGAGGTGTACGAGGTGAGCGGGACAGACAGACAGGGGGATGGACAGACAGACAGACAGGGGGATGGACAGAGGGACAGGGGGACACACCCCCCCAGCTCCCTGTCGGACTCGATGATCATGGACAGCCTCTCCTCCTACCTGGTGCTGCCCAACCGGCTCCTGGTGCCGCTGGTGCCCGACCTGCCCGAGGCCGCTCAGCTGCGCTGCCCCCTCCCCAGGGTGAGGGGGCTGGGGGGGGTCCTGACCCCTCTTTTTCCCCTTGGACCCCCCCCATTTTCCCCTTCGGACGCCCCCCATTTCCCCAACTTTCCCTTTCAGACCTCACCATTTTCCCCTCCTTTCCTCTTTTTCCTCCTCATTTTCCCCTTTCACACTTCCCCTGAATTTTTCCCCTCATCTTCCCCATCTTTCCCCTTCCTTTTCTCCCTTTTCCTCTCCTTTTTCCCCTTCTTTTTCCATTTTTTCTTTTTTCCCCTTCCTTTTCCCTTTTCCCTCATTTTCCCCATCTTTCCCCTTCCTTTTCTCCCTTTTCCTCTCATTTTTTCTCTCATTTTCCCTTTTTTTCCTTTTTTCCCTTCCTTTCTCCTTTTTCCTTCTCATTTTCCCCTTTTCCTCCTCATTTTTTCCACCACTTTCCCTCATTTTTTCCCCTCATTTTCCCCAGTTTCCCCTTCCTTTTCTCTCTTCCCCCCCTTTTCCTCTCCTTTTTTCCCCTTTTTTCCCCTTCCTTTTCCCTTTTCCCTCTTTTTCCCCTCCTTTTCCCTTCCCCCATCATCTTCCTCCTCCGTTTCTCGCTGTCACTGCCTGTCCCAGGGCTCGTGTCCCCCTGCAGTGACCCCCTGCAGTGACCCCGCTGTCCCCTCGGTGTCCCCCCGGTGTCCCCAGGGCGTGGTGCGGGTGACGCTGGGGCTGTGTCCCCTCATGGTGACCCCTCCCTGGGCTGTGTCCCCTCATGGTGACCCCTGGTGACCCTGCTGTCCCCTCGGTGTCCCCAGGGCGTGGTGCGGGTGACGCTGGGGCCGTGTCCCCCTGCAGTGACCCCCGTGTCCCCTCGGTGTCCCGATGTCCCCAGGGCGTGGTGCGGGTGACGCTGGCGGCCGTGTCCCCTCATGGTGATCCCTGGTGACCCCTGTGTCCCCTCGGTGTCCCCCATGTCCCCAGGGTGTGGTGCGGGTGACGCTGGTGGCCGTGTCCCCCCCTCACTGACCCCAGTGTCCCCTCGGTGTCCCCATGTCCCCAGGGCGTGGTGCGGGTGACGCTGGGGCTGTGTCCCCCTGCAGTGACCCCAGTGTCCCCTCGGTGTCCCCTCGGTGTCCCCAGGGCGTGGTGCGGGTGACGCTGGTGGCCGTGTCCCCTCACAGTGACCCTCTCTGACCCCTGTGTCCCCTCGGTGTCCCCTCGGTGTCCCCAGGGCGTGGTGCGGGTGACGCTGGTGGCCGCGCGGGCGCTGCGCTCCAAGGATCGCTTCCTGGGCGGGCTCGTCCAGGGCCGCTCGGACCCGTACGCGCTGCTCAGGGTGGGGACACAGGCGGCCACCAGCCGCGTCATCGGGGACAGCCTGGACCCGGTTTGGGACGAGGTGTACGAGGTGAGCGGGACAGGGGGACAGACAGAGGGACAGGGGGACGGACAGACAGGGGGATGGACAGACAGAGGGACACAGGGACAGAGGGATGGACACAGGGATGGACACAGGGATGGACAGGGGGACGGACACAGGCGGCCACCAGCCGCGTCATCGGGGACAGCCTGGACCCCACATGGGACGAGGTGTACGAGGTGAGCGGGACAGACAGACAGGGGGATGGACAGACAGACAGACAGGGGGATGGACAGAGGGACACAGGCGGCCACCAGCCGTGTCATCGGGGACAGCCTGGACCCCGCCTGGGACGAGGTGTACGAGGTGAGCGGGACAGACAGACAGGGGGACGGACAGACAGACAGACAGGGGGACGGACAGACAGACAGACAGGGGGATGGACAGAGGGATGGACACTGGGGATGGAGGGATGGACAGAAGGCTGCAGGGAGGGAGGGAGGGAGGGACACCATGACCCCCAGAGAGGGATTTTGGGGACAGGGACACGGGGCTGTGGGGACAGGGACACCGTGACCCCCTGGGGGGTTTTGGGGACAGGGACACTGTGACCCCCCCAGAGGGATTTTGGGGGCAGGGACACGCCCCCCCGGGCAGTTTTGGGGACAGGGACACTGTGATCCCCCCAGAGGGATTTTGGGGACAGGGACACGCCCGCCCGGGCAGTTTTGGGGGCAGGCACACGCCCCCGGGCAGTTTTGGGGACAGGGACACGCCCCCCGGGCAGTTTTGGGGACAGGGACACGCCCCCCGGGCAGTTTTGGGGACAGGGACACGCCCCCCGGGCAGTTTTGGGGACAGGGACACGCCCCCCGGTGTCCCCTCGGTGTCCCCTCGGTGTCCCCAGGGCGTGGTGCGGGTGACGCTGGTGGCCGCGCGGGCGCTGCGCTCCAAGGATCGCTTCCTGGGCGGGCTCGTCCAGGGCCGCTCGGACCCGTACGCGCTGCTCAGGGTGGGGACACAGGCGGCCACCAGCCGCGTCATCGGGGACAGCCTGGACCCCACATGGGACGAGGTGTACGAGGTGAGCGGGACAGACAGACAGGGGGATGGACAGACAGACAGACAGGGGGATGGACAGAGGGACACAGGCGGCCACCAGCCGTGTCATCGGGGACAGCCTGGACCCCGGGGATGGACACAGAGGGATGGACGGAGGGACAAACAGTGGGGATGGACAGAGAGATGGACGCTGGGGATGGAGGCATGGACAGAGGGACAGACAGTGGAACGGAGGGATGGACAGAGGGGGTAGACAGAGGGACAGAGAGATGGATGGATGGACAAAGGGATGGACAGTGGGGACGGACACAGAGGGATGGACAGAGGGACAGATGGAGGGACAAACAGTGGGGATGGACAGAGGGATGGACACTGGGGATGGAGGGATGGACAGAAGGCTGCAGGGAGGGAGGGAGGGAGGGAGGGAGGGCTGCAGGGACACCATGACCCCCAGAGAGGGATTTTGGGGACAGGGACACGGAGCTGTGGGGACAAGGACATGGCACCCCAGAGGGATTTTGGGGACAGGGACACTGCTCCCCCAGAGGGATTTTGGGGACAGGGACATGGCCCCCCCCCGGGCAGGACACAGAGACCCCCCCAGAGGGATTTTGGGGACAGGGACACTGTGACCCCCCCAGAGGGATTTTGGGGACAGGGACACTGTGACCCCCCCAGAGGGATTTTGGGGACAGGGACACGCCCCCCCGGGCAGTTTTGGGGACAGGCCCCCCCCACGTGCCGCTGCCCCCCAGTTCATGGTGCACGAGGTGCCGGGCCAGGAGCTGGAGGTGGAGCTCTTCGACAAAGACCCCGACAAGGACGATCTCCTGGGCAGGTGAGGGGGGGCCGCACCCCCAAATTCGGGGAGGGGGCTTCACCCCACTCCCCCCCCACCTCCCCAAATCCCCAAAATCCCCAAATTCCCCCCCCCAGGATGAAGCTGGACCTGGGGGAGGTGCTCAAAGCTCGGGTGATGGACGAGGTGGGTGCTGGGGCTGACGCCCCCTCCCCACCCCCCCAAAGTGGTTCCCGCTGCAGGAGGGGGGGCAGGGCCGGCTCCACCTGCGCCTGGAGTGGCTCTCGCTGCTCTCCGACGCCTCCAAGCTGGACCAGGTCAGTGCTGGGGGGGATTTTGGGGCTCAGCTCCCCTGGGAGAGGGGGGGTCCTGCTTTAGGTGACCCCCCCCCTCAATTTTTGGAACCCCCCAGGTTTTGGAAAAGAACCAAAAAATCGTGGCCAAACCCGACCCCCCCTCCTCTGCCATCCTCGTGGTGTACCTGGACAGGGCTGAGGGGCTGCCCGTGAGTCTGGGGGCTCTGGGGGGCTTTGGGGGAGGTCGGATGTGGGGGACCCCCCCCGACCCCCCCGTTTTTGGGCAGGAGAGGAAACCAGGCAAGGAGCCCAACCCCGTGGTGCAGGTGTCGGTGCAGGACGTCACCAGGGAGAGCAAGGTGGGAGGGGTCTGGGGGGTTTTGGGTGGTTTTGGGGGGTTTGGGGTCTGAGCTGAGCCCCCCACCCCTGCCCAAGGTGGTCTGCAACACCTCGGCCCCCGTCTGGGAGGACGCTTTCCGCTTCTTCCTGCACGACCCCCGCGACCAGGAGGTGGATTTCCAGGTGGGACCCCAAAAACCGCAAAACCCCCCAAAAACCCCAAATGCCCCCAAAACCTCAAATCCCCCCAAAAACCCCAAATCTCCCCAAAACCCCAAAAACCTCAAATCCCCCAAATCCCCCCCATCCCCTCAATGTTCCCCCATTGTCCCCCATTTTCCCCCAATGTCCTACCAGTGTCCCCTCAGTATTCCCCCACTGTCCCCTCAATAACCCCCCAATGTCCCCTCATTGCCCCCCAATATCCCCCCATTGTCCTCTCAGTGTCCCCTCAATGTCCCCTCCAATGTCCCTCCAGTGTCCCCCCACTGTACCCTCAATGTCCCCCCAATATCCCAGCACCGGGGACTGGGGGAAACTGAGGCACAGAGAGGGGAAATTGAGGCACAGGGAAACTGAGGCACGGCCCCGGGGAAACTGAGGCACAGGGAAACTGAGGCACAGGGAAACTGAGGCACCTGAGGCACGGGAAACTGAGGCACGGCACCAGGGAAACTGAGGCACGGGAAACTGAGGCACGGCACCAGGGAAACTGAGGCACGGGAAACTGAGGCACGGCACCAGGGAAACTGAGGCACGGGAAACTGAGGCACGGCACCAGGGAAACTGAGGCACGGGAAACTGAGGCACGGCACCAGGGAAACTGAGGCACGGGAAACTGAGGCACGGCACCAGGGAAACTGAGGCACGGGAAACTGAGGCACGGCACCAGGGAAACTGAGGCACGGGAGAGGGGAAACTGAGGCACGGCACCGGAGGAGAACTGAGGCACGGCAGGGAAACTGAGGCACGGCAGGGAAACTGAGGCACAGGAAACTGAGGCACGGCACCGGGGACTGGGGGAAACTGAGGCACGGCACAGGGAAACTGAGGCACCGGGGAAACTGAGGCACAGGAAACTGAGGCATGGCACCGGGGGAGGGAAACTGAGGCACTGCGGGGGGGGGGACTGAGGGTCAGGGGAAACTGAGGCACGGGGGTGGTCCTGGGACGGGAAACCGAGGCATGGTGCTGGGGAAACTGAGGCACGATAAGAACCTTGAACAATAATTCGGATTTTTCTCCCCCAGGTGATCGTGGACGACGTCCCAGGGCAGGACGTGGAGTTCGAGCTCTTCGACAAGGACATCGACAAGGACGACTTCCTGGGCAGGTGGGACGGGGGCTTTGGGGGTCTCGGGGGGATCTGGGGGNTCCCCGCCCGGTGCGACCCCTCCCCGCCCGGTGCGACCCCTCCCCAGCCCGGTGCGACCCCTCCCCACCTTGGTGCGACCCCCGCCCGCCCCGCAGGTGCTGCACACCAACCGCCTCCTGCAGCCCCAGCACGGCCCGGCGCTCTCCGCCGCTCTGCTCCGCGTCTTCCTGGACCGAGCCGCCGAGCTGCCGGTGAGGGGAGCCCCCCGAGCGCCCCCGGCTGCCCCCGGGTGTCCCCAAATGTCCCCCAATATCCCAAAATATCCCAAATGTCCCCAATTGTCCCCAATGTCCCCAGCTCCGCAAGGGCTCCAAGCCCCCCGCGGCCTTCGCCAGCCTGGCCGTGCGCGACGTCTCCTTCAAAACCAAGGTGAGCCCCGGTGGGGAGGGGGCTCCGGGGGATTTCTGGGGGGTCCGGGGGGTCTCTGACGCCCTGCCGCCCCTCCCCACGCCCCCAGACCTGCGCCCCCTCCACGGAGCCCATGTGGGATGAAGGCTTCTCCTTCCTCATCCAGCGGCCGCACGAGGAGACGCTGGAGCTGCAGGTGCCCCGGCGGGGGGGGATTTGGGTCTGGGGTCCCGGGGGGCTCACGGGGGTCTGGCTGTGCCCGCAGGTGAAGGAGGAAGGCGGGCACAGCCTGGGCACAGCCTGGGCACGCCGAGCCTGCCCCTGGCACGGCTGCTGGAGCGGGAGGGGCTGGCCCTGGACGGCTGGGGGATTTGGGTCTGGGGTCCCGGGGGTCTGACGGGGTCTGGCTGTGCCCGCAGGTGAAGGAGGAAGGCGGGCACAGCCTGGGCACAGCCTGGGCACAGCCTGGGCACGCCGAGCCTGCCCCTGGCACAGGTGTTGGAACAGGAGGGGCTGGCCCTGGACGGCTGGGGGATTTGGGTCTGGGGTCCCGTGGTGGGTCTGACGGGGGTCTGGCTGTGCCCGCAGGTGAAGGAGGAAGGCGGGCACAGCCTGGGCACGCTGAGCCTGCCCCTGGCACGGCTGCTGGAGCGGGAGGGGCTGGCCCTGGACGGCTGGCTGCCCCTGGCGGGGGGCGCGCAGCTCCTGCTGCGGGCGCAGCTCGGGGTGAGTGGGGGTCCCGCCCCCTGGAGGGGGGCTGGGGGGCGAGGGGAGACCCCCACCCTGAGCGGGCACCGCCCCTGTGCCCCCTGGCAGGTGCTGGTGTCGCAGCGAGTGGAGGAGAGCGCGGCCGGCAGGGAGGAGGAGGAGGAGGAGGAGGAGGAGGGGGGGGATGAAGAAAGCGGGGGGGGGGGGC
>NW_024368241.1:15124-20767 GCF_014805655.1 Passer montanus
CCCCGCCCGGTGCGACCCCTCCCCAGCCCGGTGCGACCCCTCCCCACCTTGGTGCGACCCCCGCCCGCCCCGCAGGTGCTGCACACCAACCGCCTCCTGCAGCCCCAGCACGGCCCGGCGCTCTCCGCCGCTCTGCTCCGCGTCTTCCTGGACCGAGCCGCCGAGCTGCCGGTGAGGGGAGCCCCCCGAGCGCCCCCGGCTGCCCCCGGGTGTCCCCAAATGTCCCCCAATATCCCAAAATATCCCAAATGTCCCCAAATGTCCCCAATGTCCCCAGCTCCGCAAGGGCTCCAAGCCCCCCTCGGCCTTCGCCAGCCTGGCCGTGCGCGACGTCTCCTTCAAAACCAAGGTGAGCCCCGGTGGGGAGGGGGCTCCGGGGGATTTCTGGGGGGTCCGGGGGGTCTCTGACCCCCTGCCGCCCCTCCCCACGCCCCCAGACCTGCGCCCCCTCCACGGAGCCCGTGTGGGACGAAGGCTTCTCCTTCCTCATCCAGCGGCCGCACGAGGAAACGCTGGAGCTGCAGGTGCCCCGGCGGGGGGGGATTTGGGTCTGGGGTCCCGGGGGGCTCACGGGGGTCTGGCTGTGCCCGCAGGTGAAGGGGGAAGGCGGGCACAGCCTGGGCACGCTGAGCCTGCCCCTGGCACGGCTGCTGGAGCGGGAGGGGCTGGCCCTGGACGGCTGGCTGCCCCTGGCGGGGGGCGCGCAGCTCCTGCTGCGGGCGCAGCTCGGGGTGAGTGGGGGTCCCGCCCCCTGGAGGGGGGCTGGGGGGCGAGGGGAGACCCCCACCCTGAGCGGGCACCGCCCCTGTGCCCCCTGGCAGGTGCTGGTGTCGCAGCGAGTGGAGGAGAGCGCGGCCGGCAGGGAGGAGGAGGAGGAGGAGGAGGAGGAGGGGGGGGATGAAGAAAGCCACCAAAGAGGCTCCGGCCCCCCCCAGACTGTTCTGAACGCGTGCCTTGAGACCCCCGGGACCCCCCAAAATGGGGACAGGGGTGTGTCACCCCCCCCGGGACCCCCAAACCAGGGGGGACACTGGGTGTGTCACCCCCACCCCCCCGGGGGACGCTTGGAGCTGCTGCTGCCACCGCCGAGATGCCACCAAAGTGTCACCAAAGTGTCACCGAAGTGTCACCACCGCCTGGACGTCACCAAAGTGTCACCGGGATGTCACCAAGGTGTCACCGGGATGTCCCTGAGCCGCCTGGACGTCACCAAGGTGTCACCGGGATGTCCCTGAGATGTCCCCAGATGTCACCGGGATGTCACCGCAGAGATGTCCCCAAGGTGTCACCAATGGGATGTCACCAAAGTGTCACCACTGCCTGGATGTCACCAAGGTGTCACTGCCAGGATGTCACCAGGATGTCCCTGGATGTCACTGGGATATCACCGGGATGTCACCACCACCATGTACCCAAGGTGTCACCACTGGGATGTCACTGGGATGTCCCCAAGATGTCACCACCAGGATGTCCCCAGATGTCACCAGGACGCCACCGCCAGGCTACTGCCATGATGCCACCACCGTGCCGCCACCGGGATGTCCCCGCGCCTGCCGCCACCGCCGGGATGTCCCCGCCGGGATGTCCCCGGCTGTCCCCAGCTGCCACCGCCGGGATGTCCCCGGCTGTCCCCGGCTGTCCCCGGCTGTCCCCGGCTGTCCCCCGCTGCCTGCCCGGGGCTGTCGCTGTCCCCGCGCTAATAAAGGAGGGAGGACACGGCGGTGGCTTCCAGTGGCCTCGGGGCAGGGGTGGGGTGTCCCCTCTGTCACCCCCGCGGTGTCCCCAGCCTGGGGTTCCTGCTGGGCTGTCCCCAGGGGTGAGCGGGGTGTCCCCAAAACGGGGGGTGTCCCCGTGGGGTGTCCCTGTGGGTGTCCCCTGTGGGGTCCAGACACTGGGTGACCCCCCGAGGTGTCCCCCGAGGTGTCCCTGTGTGATGTCCCCATGGGGGTGTCCCTGTGGGGCAGGGCGGTCCTTGGGGTGTCCCTTTGGGTGTCCCCCTGTGTGATGTCCCTGGGGGTGTCCCCTCTGGGGATGTCCCCGTGTGATGTCCCCATGGGGGTATCCCTTATGGGGGTGTCCCTGGGGGTGTCCCCTCTGGCTCCAGACACCAGGTGACCCCCCCTGAGGTGTCCCCTGTGGGGATGTCCCCATGGGGTGTCCCTGGGGTGTCCCCTGTGTGATGTCCCCATAGGGGCGGCCCTGGGGGTGTCCCCTCTGGCTCCAGACACCAGGTGACCCCCCCTGAGGTGTCCCCTGTGGGGATGTCCCCATGGGGTGTCCCTGGGGTGTCCCCTGTGTGATGTCCCCATAGGGGCGGCCCTGGGGGTGTCCCCTCTGTGATGTCCCCATTGGGGTGTCCCTCTGGGTGTCCCCATGGGTGCCAGACACCGAGTGACCCCCCCGAGATGTCCCCTGAGGTGTCCCTGTGTGATGTCCCCAAGTGTGATGTCCCCATGGGGGTGTCCCCTGTGGGGGTGGGCGGTCCTTGGGGTGTCCCCATGGGGTGTCCCCCTCTGTGATGTCCCCACAGGGGTGGCCCTGGGCGTGTCCCCTGTGTGATGTCCCCATGGGGGTGTCCCCTGTGGGGGTGGGCGGTCCTTGGGGTGTCCCCATGGGGTGTCCCCCTCTGTGATGTCCCCATAGGGGCGGCTGTGGGCGTGTCCCCTGTGTGGTGTCCCCATGGGGATGTCCCTTTGGGTGTCCCCGTGGGTGTCCCCATGGGTCCCAGACACCGAGTGACCCCCGAGATGTCCCCTGAGGTGTCCCTGAGGTGTCCCTGAGGTGTCCCTGCGTGATGTCCCCAAGTGTGATGTCCCCATGGGGGTGTCCCCTGTGGGGGTGGGCGGTCCTTGGGGTGTCCCCATGGGGTGTCCCCCTCTGTGATGTCCCCACAGGGGTGGCCCTGGGCGTGTCCCCTGTGTGATGTCCCCATGGGGGTGTCCCTTTGGGTGTCCCTCTGGGTGTCCCCTCTGGGTGTCCCCATGGGTCCCAGACACCGAGTGACCCCCGAGATGTCCCCTGAGGTGTCCCTGAGGTGTCCCTGTGTGACGTCCCCCCCTGTGGGTGTCCCCTGGGGTGTCCCCATGTGACGTCACCCCTTTGGGGGGGTCCCCGGGCGTTGTCCCCGTTCGGGGGGGGTGGGGGTGTCCCCTGTGCCGGGGGTGTCCCCGTGGGGGGGTGGGGGTGACATCTCCGTGCCCATCTATAGCCAAAACATCCCCGCGGGGAAAGGGGCGTGGCCCGCCCGGCCCCGCCCCCTCATGAATAATTAACCTCGGGGCACGGCCAGGCCCCCCCGGGCCGGCGCCGCCGCTCCCGGTGCCGCCGCCCTCGGTGCTTCCTGCGCGGCCTCGGGCGGGGCCTTTCCCGGGGCAAAGTCCGGCCCGGGCGGGGATGGGGGATGCGGGACCGGGACAGGAACCGGGACATGAACCGGGACCGGCACCGGGATCGGAACCGGGATCGGGACCGGCACCGGGACCGGGGGGGTCCGGGCCCCTCCTGCGCAATTTGCCCTTATATGGGCATGGCGCGCGCCCGCCGCGCATTCCTGCGGGGCGGGGCCGGCGGATTCCGGAGCGCTCCCGGTGCCCCGGGACCCAACGGGCTCCTCCCGGTGCCCCGGGACCCGCCGGGATCCTCCGGGACCCACCGGGCACCGGCAGCATCCCCGAGGGCGGGGACCCCGCCCGCATCCCGGCCCGGCCGGCGTCGGGTTCCACCGGGAACCGGATCCCACCGGGAACCGGATCCCACCGGGAAACCGGATCGCACCGGGGAGCGAAACCCGAGCGGCGGCCCCGGAGAGGGGGGGTCTGGAGGGGTGCGGGGTCCCGGGGGTCCCCCAGGTGTTGGGTACCGGGAGAGGTCCCGGTGTGTCGGGGGTCCCGGTGGGACAAACCGGAGGTCCCGGTGCCCCGGTGGTCCCGTGGTGAGCCGGGGGGCGGTCCCGGTGGTCCCGGTGGCCCCGCACGGGCGCAGGGAGGGTCCCGGTGGTCCCGGCACTGACCCAGGAGGGGGTCACGGTGGTCCTGTGCTTATCCGGGGGGATCCCGGTGGACCCGGCACTGATACAGGGAGGGTCCCGGTGGTCCCACGGTGCCCCGAGGGGATCCCGGTGGTCCCACACTGCCCTGGGCGGGGGGGACAAGTCCCGGTTGTCCCGGGTGCCCCAGGAGGGTCCCAGTGTCCCAGTGGTCCCGCGCTGCCCCGGGGGGTTCCTGGTGGTCCCTCACTGACCGGGGGTCCCGGTGGTCCCAGACTGCCCTGGGGGGATCCCGGGAGTCCTGTGCTCACCGGGGGGGGTCCTGGTGGTCTCACACTGACCGGGGGAGATCCAGGTGGTCCCGCACTGCCCCGGGGGTCCCGCACTGACCAGGGGGGATCTCTGTGGTCCCACACTGACTGGGGGGGTCCCGGGGGTCCCGCACTGACCGGGGGGATCCCGGGGGGGTCCCGGGGGTCCCACGCTGACCGGGGGGGGGTCCCGGGGGTCCCACGCTGACCGGGGGTCCCGCAGAGTTCAAGGAGGCGTTCCAGCTGTTCGACCGCACCGGGGACGGGAAGATCCTGTTCAGCCAGTGCGGGGACGTGATGCGCGCGCTGGGCCAGAACCCCACCAACGCCGAGGTCATGAAGGTGCTGGGCAACCCCAAGAGCGATGGTGAGTGGGGGGCGAGGGAGACCCCTCCCCAGACCCCCAGGACACCCCCCAGCCAGCCAGCGCCCAGCCCCGAGCACTGCGGAGAGAACCAGCGAGACCCCCACCCTCAAAACCTCAGCACCAGAGACCCCCAACCCCAAATCCTCAGCTCCAGCGAGACCCTCAGCCCCAAATGCTCAGCACCATCCTGAGACCCCACCTCTAAATCCTCACCACCAGCAAGACCTGCACCCCCAAACCCTGAGCACCAGAGACCCCCAACCCCAAATCCTCATCACCAGTGCAACTCCCACCCCCAAATTTCGAGCACCAGGGACCCCTACCCCTAAACCCTGAGCACCAGAGACCCCCACCCCAAACCCTCACCACCAGAGACCCCCAAACCCTCAGCACAAGACCCCTACCCCTAAATCCTCAGTACCAGTGAGACCCCAAATCCTCAGCACCAGAGACCCCAAACCCGCATCACCTGAGACCCCCAAACCCTGAGCACCAGAGACCCCCAACCCCAAATCCTCATCACCAGTGCGACTCCCACCCCCAAATTCCCAGCACCAGAGACCCCCACCCCAAATTCCCAGCACCAGAGACCCCTACCCCTAAACCCTGAGCACCAGAGACCCCAAACGCTCATCACCAGAGACCCCCAGCCCCAAACCCCGAGCGCCACGCCCCCCATCCCCAAAACCCCCTTGGGAGGGCCCCCCCCAGCGTGCCCGTCCCGCAGAGATGAACGTGAAGACGCTGAGCTTCGAGCAGTTCCTGCCCATGATGCAAACCATCGCCAAGAACAAGGACCAGGGCTGCTTCGAGGACTACGTGGAGGGGCTGCGCGTGTTCGACAAGGAGGGCAACGGCACCGTCATGGGCGCCGAGATCCGCCACGTGCTCGTCACCCTGGGTGAGCCCCGGGCCCGCCAGCACCCGGGGGTGCCACGGGGAACGGGGAGGGGCACGGGGTGGGGTCCTGAAATGGGGGG
>NW_024368241.1:23118-61502 GCF_014805655.1 Passer montanus
TGCCGTGGGGGTTTGGGTGCGGTTGGGGGTGCCTGAGGTGCTGAGGTGGGGGTCCCTGAGGTGCTGGCATGGGGGGTTCTGGAATATTGGGGGTCCATGAGGTGCTGACTTGGGGGTTTTGGGTGTTGGGGATCCCTGAGGTGCTGAGATGGGGGATTTGGGGGTCCCTGAGGTGCTGATTTGGGGAATTCTGGGGTGTTGAGGGTCCTGGAGGTGCTGATTTAGGGGTCCCTGAGGTGCTGAGATGGGGGATTTTGGGGTATTGGGGTCCCTGAGGTGCTAAGATGGGGTCCCTGAGGTGCTGATTTGGGGAGTTCTGGCGTGCTGGGGGTCCCTGAGGTGCTGAGATGGGGGATTTTGGGGTGTTGGGGGTCCCAGAGATGGTGGCATGGGGGATTTTGGGGTGTTTGGGGTCCATGAGGTGCTAAGATGGGGTCCCTGAGGTGCTGATTTGGGGAGTTCTGGCGTGCTGGGGGTCCCTGAGGTGCTGAGATGGGGGATTTTGGGATATTGCAGGTCCGTGATGTGCTGACATGGGGGGTTTTGGGATATTGGGGGTCCCTGAGGTGCTGATTTGGGGGTTTTGGGGGTCTCTGAAGTGCTGACCTGGGGGTCCCGCAGCTGCTTCCAGGGGGGGTTCTGGGCACCCTGAGGGTTCTGGAAGTACCTCAGGGGTCCCAAAGGTGCTGCCAGGGGTCCCAGAGGTGCTGCTAGGGGGGGTCTTGGGCACCCTGGGGGTCCCAAAGGTGCTGCCAGGGATGTTCTGGGCACCCTGAGGGTCCCAAAGGTGCTGCCAGGGATCCCAGAGGTGCTGCCAGGGATGTTCTGGGCACCCTGAGGGTCCCAAAGGTGCTGCTGGGGGGGGTTCTGGGCACCCTGAGGGTCCCAAAGGTGCTGCCAGGGATCCCAGAGGTGCTGCCAGGGATGTTCTGGGCACCCTGGGGGTCCCAAAGGTGCTGCCAGGGATGTTCTGGGCACCCTGGGGGTCCCAAATTCCGATCTGGGGGGGGTTCTGGGCACCCTGGGGGTCCCACAGCCGCTTCCAGGCGTGTCCTGCTGCCTCCAATCCGAGCCTTGAAGCCCCCCAAGCCCCGAGCTCCCCCCCTGCAGACCCCCCAGGCTGTGTCCCCCCCAGGCCCCCAGGGTGACCCCGCTGTCCCCCAGGTGAGAAGATGACCGAGGAGGAGGTGGAGCAGCTGGTGGCCGGCCACGAGGACAGCAACGGCTGCATCAACTACGAAGGTGAGGCCCGGGGGTCCCGGGGGGATCCGGGGGGGTCCCGGGGGGGGTCACCCACAGCCCCACTCCCTCCCTGACCGTCATGTCTCGTTCCTTCCCCCCAGCCTTTGTGAGACACATCTTGTCAGGGTGACGCCGCAGGGGTAACGCCTCCCCCCGCCCCCTCCTCAAATTACTTCATTTTTTTCTTTTTTTTTTATTTCATTCCTTCTTTTTTTTCTTTTTTTTTTTTTTTCCCTCCCTGTGTTTTTTTTTTTTAAGGAAAAAAAACAAAAAAAAAAAAAAAAAGGCTGCCTGGTGCTGGTGCTGCTCTTGCCCCTCGGTGCAGCCCCCCGCCCCCGCATGCCCCTCTGCATGGAGCCCCCCCTGCGTGCCAGGGCTGGATTTGGGGAGGGGGCTGCAGGGTCCTCCCTGCGCTCTTCAGCCGTTTTCACTTTTGGTTTTTCCTGCCTCTCTCCGGGATTTGGGGTGGGTGGGCCAGCAGACCCCTCCTCATTTTTTTTCCCCCCCTTTTCTCTCCACAGAGCTGGTCCGGATGGTGCTGAGCGGATGAAGACCCCTCCCCATCATTGTGCCCCCCTCCCCTCATTTTCTACCCCCTCCTCACTCGATTTTGTGCCTTTTCCCTCATTTTTCTGTCGCCGCCACCTCCCCAAAGCCCCCCCCGAGCCCCCCCCTCAGCCCCACCGGCTAAATTATTGAATTATTGCTCCACAGCATCAAATAAAGGCTCAGAATGGGCGCTGTGCCCCCCCCGTGTGTGTGCCCCCACTTCCAGACACACCCAGCACCACCAGGCCTCTTCTTCCCGCCCCGGGGACTCGGAATTTTTCTTTTTATTGGTTTTTTAAAAAAAGAAACGAACAGAAAACAACAAAACAAAAACCAAAAAACAAAACAAAACCAAAAAAGGGATGATGATGATGATGAGGAGGAGGAAGAGGAGGAGCTGGGAGGGGAGGGCGAGGGGAGGGGAATGCCCATGTGCCAGGTGGGATCGGAGCAGTCTCATAAATAACCGGGGGGAGCAGCAGCGCGGCCCCCCCGGGAGACCAACACTTAAATAAAATCCGGGATAATCATAAAAAAATACCAAAGCTGGACGAAGAGGAGGAGGAAGGCGGGGAGGGGTGGGGAGGGTCCTTGGAGGAGCCTTGCGGGGCTGCTGCTGCCGCTGCTGCCGCCGGCCAGCGAGCCCGCCAGGCTCTGCGACGGCCCCGGCGGCGGCTGCTGCCCGGGGAACGGCACCGGGGCTGCGGGGAGAGCGCCGTGAGACCCCCGCCCGTGTCCGGGCACCCCTCAGTGCGGGGAGAGCGCCTGTGAGACCCCCGCCCTTATGGGGAAAGGGCACCCTGAGACCCCCTGCCCTTATCTGGGCACCCCTCAGTGTGGGCAGAGCACCGTGAGACCCCCGCCCGTGTCCGGACACCCCTCAGGGCTGGGGGGAGAGGGGACTGTGAGACCCCTGCCCTTGTCCAGGCACCCCTTGGGGCTGGGGAAATGGGGAGAGCACCCCTGAGACCCCCACCCATTCCCCCAGCCCTTGGCAGCAGGGACAGCACCAGTGACAGACCCCAACCCTGAGACCCCGCGACCGTGACACCCCCGCCCTTATGGGGAAAGGGCACCCTGAGACCCCCTGCCCTTATCTGGGCACCCCTCAGTGTGGGCAGAGCACCGTGAGACCCCCGCCCGTGTCCGGACACCCCTCAGGGCTGGGGGGAGAGGGGACTGTGAGACCCCTGCCCTTGTCCAGGCACCCCTTGGGGCTGGGGAAATGGGGAGAGCACCCCTGAGACCCCCACCCATTCCCCCAGCCCTTGGCAGCAGGGACAGCACCAGTGACAGACCCCAACCCTGAGACCCCCTGCAGGTGCTGGAAGTGCTGCTGCCGGGCGCGCATCTCGGCGTACTTCAGCTGCTCCATGTGGAACGCCTGGCGGTCGGCCAGCAGCTGCTGCCGCTGGTATTCCAGCTGGGAGGGATAAACCGAGGAGGGGTCAGCAGGGGGGTGTGAGGGGTGGGGACAGGCAGGTGACACCCTGCGGGCACTCACGGCCTCGCGCTCGCGGTCCATGATGGTCTCCAGCTCCTCGAAGTGCCGCAGTTTGATCTCCAGCTTCTTCATCTGCGTCTCCACCAGCAGCGCCACCAGGGATTTGATCTTGCGCTCCTCCACGGCCGCCAGGTGCTGCCGGGCGAGGACGGCACGGGTGACAAGTGACACCTGGCGTGTCCCTGCCCTGCTGCACGCCCAGCCCCGGGCCCGGGCCTCACCTTGGCCTTGACGGCAGCGGCGGCCAGCGCGGCGGCGGCGGCCGTGGACAGGTTGCCCTCGCCGATGTCCCGCTCCACCTTGGCCTTGCGCTCGGCCTCGGGCTCTGGGGGCTCCTTGGGCGCCTCATCCGGCCCTTCCTTCACCTCCTTCTCCTTCTCGGGCTCTCCTGTGGTTGGTGGGGCTGTGTGAGCAGTGCTGGGGGGCTCAGTGTCCCCCCCCAGCCCCGGCTGTCCCCTCAGGGTCCCTGCTCACCGGTGCTGTCACCGTCACCCTTGTCGGGCTCCTTCTCGCCCTCCGCCTCCTTGCCCTTCTCCTCCTCCTTCTTGGGGGTTTCCCCGGGTTTCTCCTTGGCCTCCTCCTCGGCGGTGCCATCCCGGGGTTCCTGGGGAAGGACCAGCCCCCGTGGGCACCCAAATTCTGCCCCGTTTGTCCCCCCACACCCCCAGACCCCTTTTACCTTCGCCTCCTTCTTCTCCTCGGCCGGCTGCGCCTCCGCCCGCGCCTCCTCGGCCCCGCTCTCCTCTGGGGACACAAACCCGGGCTCAGACCCTGGTGCCACCCCCCTAGACACCCCAGACCCCCTGCCCAGTCCCCTGGCAGCTCAGCCCCCTGTGATATCACCCCCCAGGGCCCCCAGACCCCCTGCCCGGTCCCCTGGCAGCTCAGCCCTCGGTGCCATCCCCCAGTTCCACCCGCCCTGAGCCCCTTCCCAGCCCCCCAGCAGCTCAGACCCCGGTTCCACCCCCCCAGACCCTCTGCCCAGACCCCTGGCGGCTCAGCCCTTGGTTTTATCCCCCCCCCAGACCCTCTTCCCCAGCCCGGCACCCCCAAGCCCCAAGACCCCCATTCCCGGCGCCCCCAGCCCCCAGCCCGGCCCCCGCCCCTCTGACCGATGCGCTCGGGCTCGTCCGAGGCGGTGCCGGCGATGCCGCTGCTCTCCAGCCCGAAGGCGGGGTCGGCCTTGCCCGTCACCTTGGCCGCCTCCTCCACCTTGCGCACGTGGGCCTCCACCAGCGCCGTGGGCACCTCCTCCTTCATCTTGGAGAACTCCTCTGCGGGCGGGATTCCTCAGTGGGACCCCCAGGGGGACCCCCAGGGCCAAGCCCGAGACCCCCAGCCCCGCACGTCCCGTGGGGGGCTCGGCCCGGCCCCTCTGGGCTGGAATGGCCATGGAATGTTCTGGAGGGTCCTTCCCACCCTCTGGGAGTTGTTGTGTGTCCCCAGAGGAATCTCCACGGGATTTGGGGGTCTCCCCGTGTTCCTCATCCCTCTCCCCGTCAGGCTCACCCCTGTAGGACATCCTGAAGGGCTCAGCCCTTCTCCCTGTCACAGCCTCCCCATTACCCTGTAGGGCTCATCATCCCTCACCCCAAATTCCTCATCCCATCTCCTACAGGATGATCCCATTACCCTGTAGGGCATCCTGTAGGGCTCAGCCCTTCTCCCTATCCCATTCCCCTATAGGAACCCCTATAGGGCTCATCCCCCCTCACCCCAAATTCCTCACACCATCTCCTACAGGATGATCTCATTACCCTGTAGGGCATCCTGTAGGGCTCAGCCCTTCTCGCTGTCCCATTCCCCTATAGGAACCCCTATAAGGCTCATCCCTCACCCCATATTCATCATCCCATAGGACTCACCCCACCCCTCCACAGTCCCTGTGCCCTCTCCATGTAGGACTCACCCTCTCCCCACATCCCCACATCCCTGTCCCCTCTCCCTATAGGATTCATTCCTCTTCCTATAGAACTCACCCTCTCCCCACATCCCTGTCCCCTCTCCCACATCCCCACAGTCCCTGACCCCTCTCCCTCATCCCCACATCCCTGTACCCCTCTCCCCACAGTCCCTGACCCCTCTCCCCACATCCCTGTACCCCTCTCCCCCCTCCCCACAGTCCCTGACCCCTCTCCCCACATCCCTGTACCCCTCTCCCCCCTCCCCACAGTCCCTCCTCTCCATGTAGGACGCACCCTCTCCCCACATCCCTGAGCCCTCTCCCCACACTCCCCATCCCCTTTCCCAACATCCCCACATCCCTGTCCCCTCTCCAACATCCCTGTCCCCTCTCCCTGCAGGACTCAGCCTCTCCCCACATCCCTGTCCCCACTCCCCACATCCCTGTACCCCTCTCCCCCATCCCCTCAATCCCTGACCCCTCTCCCCCATCCCCTCAATCCCTGACCCCTCTCCCCACATCCCTGTCCCCTCTCCCCACATCCCTGACCCCTCTCCCCACGTCCCTGTACCCCTCTCCCCCCCCACCCTGCCCTACCCAGAGCCGACTTGGCGGCGGCCGAGGCCACGCGCGGGTCCACCACGGAGGCCAGGAAGGCCACGGTGCTCATGACGGGGTTGCCCGACTGGCTGAAGGGGATGGGCTGGTAGGCCAGGGGCCCCAGCGAGGCCTCCGAGTCCTCCAGGTAGGGATCCTCAATGGGCAGGCGCAGGAAGTGCAGGATGCACTCGTCCTGCGTGCGGCTGCCCACGTGCTCCGACACCTTGTTCCAGTCGTCCTTGTACATCTCCAGGGCCTGCGGGGCGGGTCACAGGTCAGGCAGCCCTGGCCCCACATCCCCTGGCCCCATATCCCCTGGCCCCATTTCCTTGTCCCCATATCCCCTGTCCCCACATCCCCATTTCCTTGTCCCCATGCCCCCTGTCCTCACATTTCCTTGGGTCCCCACATGCCCTGTCCCCAATTCCTTGTCCCCACATCCCCTGTCCCTATTTCCCTGTCCCATCCACTCTCCCCATATCCCCTTGGGTCCCCACATCCCCTTTTGTCCCCACATCCCCTGTCTCCATTTCCCTGTCCCCACACCCCCATTTCCTTGTCCCCATGCCTCCTGTCCCCACATCCCCTTGGATCCCCACATCCCCTCCTGTCCCCACATCCCCTGTCCCCATTTCCCTGTCCCCACATCCCCTGTTCCCATACCCCCTGTTCCCAAATCCTCTATCCCCACACCTCCTGTTCCCATATCCTGTCCCCATTTCCCTGTCCCCACACCCCCTGCTATCCCCACATCCCCTGCTGTCCCCACACTCCCTCATGTCCCCACATCCCCTATCCCCACATCTCCTTGGGTCCCCATGTCCCCTGTCCCCTGCTGTCCCCACACCCCCTGCTGTCCCCTGTCCCCTGCTGTCCCCTGCTGTCCCCTCACCTCCAGCAGCAGCAGCGTCTCCTGCTCCGTCCACTCCCGCGTGGCGCTGGCGGCCGCTTTGCTCTGCGGGGAGGGGGGACATGGGGGGTGAGGGGGAAGGCCACGGTGCTCATGACGGGGTTGCCCGACTGGCTGAAGGGGATGGGCTGGTAGGCCAGGGGCCCCAGCGAGGCCTCCGAGTCCTCCAGGTAGGGATCCTCGATGGGCAGGCGCAGGAAGTGCAGGATGCACTCGTCCTGCGTGCGGCTGCCCACGTGCTCCGACACCTTGTTCCAGTCGTCCTTGTACATCTCCAGGGCCTGCGGGGCGGGTCACAGGTCAGGCAGCCCTGGCCCCACATCCCCTGGCCCCATATCCCCTGGCCCCATTTCCTTGTCCCCATATCCCCTGTCCCCACATCCCCATTTCCTTGTCCCCATGCCCCCTGTCCTCACATTTCCTTGGGTCCCCACATGCCCTGTCCCCAATTCCTTGTCCCCACATCCCCTGTCCCTATTTCCCTGTCCCATCCACTCTCCCCATATCCCCTTGGGTCCCCACATCCCCTTTTGTCCCCACATCCCCTGTCTCCATTTCCCTGTCCCCACACCCCCATTTCCTTGTCCCCATGCCTCCTGTCCCCACATCCCCTTGGATCCCCACATCCCCTCCTGTCCCCACATCCCCTGTCCCCATTTCCCTGTCCCCACATCCCCTGTTCCCATACCCCCTGTTCCCAAATCCTCTATCCCCACACCTCCTGTTCCCATATCCTGTCCCCATTTCCCTGTCCCCACACCCCCTGCTATCCCCACATCCCCTGCTGTCCCCACACTCCCTCATGTCCCCACATCCCCTATCCCGGGGCGGGGCCCGGGGGGTGCCCACCTTGGAGGGGACGTTCTTCTTGGTGTACATGTCGGTGCGGAGCCCGAAGTTCTGCATGTCCGCCGGCTTCTCCTTGCCCTTGTCCGGGAAGTTCAGCATCTGCTGCGAGGCCGAGCTGGGCTGCTGCAGGGGGGGACAGGGGACACGCTGGGCCGGGCCCGCGGGGTGGGACATCGCCGTGTCCCCTCCTCCCTGTGATCCCAGAGCATCATCACGGTGTCCCCATCATCACGGTGTCCCCATCACGGTGTCCCCATCACGGTGTCCCCATCACGGTGTCCCCCCCGCGTCCCTGCTCCCCCGGGGCAGGGCGGCATGCGAGGGGGAGGAGGGAAGGAGCCTTCCTCGGCCAGCGGCGCGGGGCACGGACCCCAAGGAGCCGCCTACCAGCTCCGGCTTGCCCTTCACCGTCTCGCTGACCAGCTCCTCCATCTCTTTGCTCTTGCGGCCCGTCTTGGCGTCGCCGTCGCTCTGCCGGCCCTGAGGCACGGATCGAAGCTGTGCATCCCCCACCCCCCGCCCCACCCCGCGCCCGGCCCCCGCGGGGACCGGGGGGCGGCAGGGGGGGGTCGCGGCTGGGCGCCCCCGGCACCCACCTGGGGCGTCTTGGGCTGCAGCGGCACCAGCCCCGAGGGCGTGTCGGCCAGCACGTGGAAGTGCGAGGTGGGCGGGGGGCCCATGGGGGTGGGCCGGCTCTCGGCGTCCACCTGGTAGTTGATGAGACCCCACTGCTCCAGGAAGGCGTGGACCCTGCGGGGAGAGGGGGTCAGAGCCCGCCGGAGCGGCACGGGCAGCGTGGTGTGACACTGAGCACCCCCTGTGCCACTGGTATTGGACAGCCATCAGTGCCAGGGTGACACTGATCGCCCCTGTGCCATGGCACGGGCAGTGTGGTGTGACACTGAGCACCCCCTGTGCCACTGGCACTGGGGTCAGAGCCTGCCAGACCAGTGGGGTGTGACACTGAGCACCCCTGTGCCACTGGTATTGGACAGCCATCAGTGCCAGGGTGACGCTGATCGCCCCTGTGCCATGGCACAGGCAGTGTGGTGTGACACTGAGCACCCCTGTGCCACGGGACTGGACAGCCACCAGTGCCAGGGTGACAATGAGCACCCCTGTGCCACAGGACTGGGCAACCATCAGTGCCAGGGTGACAATGACCACCCCTGTGACATGGCACTGGACCCCTACCAGTGCTAGGGTGACACTGACCACTCCCCTGTCCCAGTGCCAGGGTGACACTGACCACCCCATGACCACTGGAATTGGACAGCCACCAGTGCCAGGGTGACACTGACCACGCCATGACCACTGGAATTGGACACCCATGAGTGCCAGGGTGACACTGACCACCCCTGTGCCACTGGAATTGGACAGCCACCAGTGGCAGGGTGCCACCCCTGTGGTGTGGACCCCGCAACAGCATTGGCTCTAGACTCCTGCCACCCCATCATGGTGCCAAAGTCATCCCCCTGCCAGCCCTGGGGTGCCACACTGACCACTCAGCACTGTGACAAGCTGACCCCTGGCACCACCAGGGCACCACACTGACCCCTGGCAGCACCAGGGTGCCACACTGACCCTCAGCCCCACCAGCACCAGCCCCTGTCAGGATTGGGGTGCCAATCCAACCCCCAAACACAATGAGCACCAGACCCCTGGCACCACCAGGGTGCCACACTGACCCTCCACAAGCACCAGCCCCCTGTCAGGACTGGGGTGCCAATCCAACCCCCAAACACCAGGATCACAGGGCCCCTGGCAGCACCAGGGTGCCACACTGACCCTCAGCCCCACCAGCACCAGCCCCTGTCAGGATTGGGGTGCCAATCCAACCCCCCAGGAGCACCAGACCCCTGCCAGCCCACAGGTGCCAATCCAACCCCCAAACACCAGGATCACGGGCTGCCTGGCAGCACCAGGGTGCCAATCCAACCCCCAAACACCAGGATCACGGGCTGCCTGGCAGCACCAGGGTGCCAATCCAACCCCCAAACACCAGGATCGCGGGGCCCCTGCCAGCCCACAGGTGCCAATCCAACCCCCAAACACCAGGATCACGGGCTCCCTGCCAGCACACAGGTGCCACCCCAGCCCCGTGCCAGACCCACCGCATGATGGCACAGACGTCCCCGGCCAGGTTGCGCCGGCAGGCTGTGGAGGTCAGGTACTCCTGCGGGTTCAGCCGGTACGTGTCGATCATGAAGTTCCGGTATGCCAGGTATCTGTGGGGGGCACGGGGGGCTCAGCGCCGGGCATGGCCCCGGGGGGCTGCGGGCAGGCACGGACAGGGGGTTTGGCCTCACATTTCGGGGGTCTTGGATTTGTTTTTGCCGTTGAAGAACTCGGGCAGGGCGCGGCGCTCGATGGCGTGGACGCTGCGGGAGGAGAGGCTCGGGGAGGGCTCTGGGAGCAGCCTCCTCATCCTCAGGGGATGAAGGGCAGCTCGGGAGCCCCCCGGCTGTACCTGTTGTAGTCGAACCAGGCGGCGTAGCTGGGGATGATGATGTGGTGGGTCTGCTCTGTCACGTTGTCCTCGTGCAGGTCAGGGTTCTTGGCCTGCTCCCCTTTGCTGCCGGTGCCGTTCTCCTCCTCGTCCTGCCCCACACAGCAGCACCCCATGGGCAAAGAGACCCCCTTCAGCGCCCTTCATCATCCTCACCCACAGCAGGATGAGACCAAGGGCCCCGGCTGCAGCCTCAGGGGTGAGGGGAAGGGCAGAAAAGCGCGTTTTTGTACCCAAAAGTGGGACAAGGAATGAGAGAGAACCAGGTGATCATCAAGAACACCTTCCCTGGGCTCACCTTGCCAGCCGTCTCCATGCTCTCATCTTCCTGCTCATCTGGAAGGGAGGACAGGGGTGGGTTTGGGCACTGCCAGGCCGGGGGTCCCGGGGCTCTGCTGTGGCTCCTCAGACTCACCCAGGTCTGTCATGGTGCCCCCCTTGACGGGCGCCGACTCCGAGTCCTTCTTGGTGTTCACTGCGGGGGCAAAGTGGTGCTGAGCACCCCGAGGACCCCTCCCACACTGTGGGGACCCCAGAGGGTGGCTGCTGCCCCCCACACTGACCTGTTTTGGGCAGGGTCACCTCCTCCACGTTGGGGACGGGCGAGGGCTCGTCCATGTCCTTGGTCAGGTCCTCCTGCTCCTCCTCGCGGTGCCCGCGCTTGGATTTGTTATAGGGGGTGGAGGGTCTGCCAAGGGAGAGAACCCCCATCACTACTGACCCCAGGGCTGAACTGCCCCACCCCCAGAGCCCCCAAACCCCCCAGCTCACCCCTTCTTCGCATTCTTCTTCTTGGCCTCAGGGGTGGGCGAGGGCGAGGGCGAGCGCTTCCTCTTCTTGTAGTTACCCCCCTTCTTGTCCCGCCGGTCCGAGTCGGGGCTGTTCACCTGGGGGGCAGCACGGGGGTCCAGCTGAGCAGGGTGAGACCCCCAGGACCCCTCCCCGAGGGGCTCTGAGCTGGCTCTGACCTCGTCTGTCAGTGTCTTGGCCGAGATCTTCTTCCTGCGGGTGACGGGGCTCTTCTCGTCCGTCACCTCGTAATCCTCCTCGTTCATCCACTCGTTGAAGGTGTCCGTGTCCAGGATCCACTTGGCGTGGACCTGCCGGGCAGGAGAGTGGCTGGGTCAGGCCAAGGAGGGGGGCTCCAGGTGCCCCCCAAACCCGGGGGTCTCCCCTGTACCTTCCGGGGCTTCTCCGGTGTCGGGGGATCCTCCACGGACGCCTCGATCTCGCTGGCCGGGATCCAGGTGTCATAGCTGGGGGGGGATAGGGTTAGAGTGGCACCCACAGGGATTTGGGGGGACAGAGGGGGTCCCCGAAATCTTCATCCCCCTCTCACCTGTCGGGGTAGTACCCCCAGTGCAGCAGCACCTGCTTGTCACGCTTCATGACGGGCCGGACCCACTCCTCTGCAGGACACACGGACAGGCTGGGCTGGGCACGGATCCTCGGGATCCTGCAGCCCTCTGTGCCCCCCAAAACCCCCCTCCTGCACCCCCCGGAGCCCCCTCAAACTCCCCCACCCCCAGGGATCCCCCAAAACCCCCTCCTGCACCCACCTTCCTCTGGATCTTCCAGCCCCCCATGGCCCCCCAAAAAGCCCCTCCTGCACCCACCTTCCTCTGCCCCTCCTGGAGCCCCCCATAACTCCCCAGAGCCCCCTGTGACCCCCCCAGACTCCCCCCCTGCACCCACCTTCCTCTGCCCCCCTGGAGCCCCCTGAGACCCCCCAAAAAGCCCCTCCTGCCCCCACCTTCCTCCAGGTTCCCGGGCACGGGGCAGACGATGTGGGACGCGTTGCTCTTGTCCTCGGTCACGGTGCCCTGTGACAGCCAGGGCATGAACCCAGGGTTAAATACCGGGATGAGCCCCCCGCTGTGCCCCCCACCCTGGCACTGCCACCCACCTGGTGCCTCTTGACGATGTCCTTGAGCTTCCCCAGCAGTTTGGGCTCGATCTCCTGGTGCAGGAAGATGTTGGGCCGAGCCAGGCAGTTGTTCTGAGGAGAAAGAGAAGGAGAAGAGCAGAGCTGTGAATTGAGGAGGGGGGAAACACGGTGGGGAGGGGGTCCCGGGGTGGGGGCTGTGGGCTCTTACCTGCACCAGGGATTTCTCGATGGTCATGAACATCTCCACATTGCGGTCCATGCGCGAGGGATTCTGGAAATCGAAACGCCGCCTTATTGGAAGAAAAGAGCGACTCTCATGAAAGCCACAGCTCAGGTCTCCTCGTCAGCACCCCGAATTTGGGGAGGGGGGCGAGTGGGACACGTGTCTGGACCCCATCAGGGTGCACAGTGACAGAGGGGGGACACGTCCCAGCGCCTGTTTGCTCTGGGGGTGACAGCCCCACAACCGCCCCACCCCGGGCACCCCCACCCGAGGCCACCCCTGGAGGGGACCCCCACCCCTGCCCGCCCCGGGGACCCCCCCAGGACCCCCAGCCCGAGGGGTGCAGGTGGGTGCTCACCATCCTTGGTCGCTCTTGAATTTATAGGCGGCTGCCAGGATGTGGCACAGGGCTCCCCCCGCCTTGAAATCCAGGAAGCATTTGATCTGCAACGGGAGAGGGGTCAGGGGGACAGGGACAGGGCCCTGCTGGGGGACATCTCCTCCTCGGGGGGACGTCCCCTTGTTGGGGTGACATGCCCATCTCTGAGTGACATCCCCTTCTCTGGGTGATGTCCCCTTGTTAGGCAGCCATCTCCTTTTTGGGGTGCCATCCCCATGTTTAGGTGACATCCCCATGTCTGGATGACATCCCCATGTTTAGGTGACATCCCCATGTCTGGATGACATCCCCATGTTTAGGTGACATCCCCTTCTCTGGGTGATGTCCCCTTGTTAGGCAGCCATCTCCTTTTTGGGGTGCCATCCCCATGTTTAGGTGACATCCCCATGTTTAGGTGACATCCCCATGTCTGGATGACATCCCCATGTTTAGGTGACATCCCCATGCCTAAGTGCCATCCCCTTGCCAGGGTGCCATCCCCTTGCCAGGGTGCCATCCCCTTGTTGGTGTGCCATCTCCATATTTCCTTGACATCCTATTTTCTGGGTGACTTCCCCATGTCTGGGTGACATCCCCTTGCTGGGGTGCCATCCCCATGTTTAGGCGACATCCCCATCTCTGAGTGACATCCCCACGTGTGGGTGTCACCCTCTCACAGGGTGCCATCCCCTCCCTAGGGTGACATCCCCTTGTCCAGTTGTCCCATCCCTATCTGTGGGTGACATCCCCATCTGTGGGTGACATCCCCATCTCAGGGTGCCACCCCCTTGTCAAGGTGACATTTCCTTGTCAGGGTGACGTCCCCTCATTGGGGTGCCATCCCCTTTTTTGGGTCCCATCCCCTCTCCCAGGTGCCACCTCCTTGGGACTCTGTCCCCAAGCTGGGATGGGGTCCCTGCAGTGTTGTAGCACTGTCCCCAGTTGGGGACCTGTCCCTGTGTGGGGACACTGTCCCCAGGTCCTTGGGGGCTGTCCTGGGGACCCTGGGGCAGTGTCCCCTTGGCATTCTGTCCCTGCTGTGCTCTGTCCCTGTGTGGGGACACTGTCCCCAGGTCCTTTGGGGTTGTCCTGGGGTCTTTGGGACAGTGTCCCCTGGCTGAGGCCCTGTCCCAGATTTGGGGTGTCCCCTTTTGGGACACTGCTCCTGGCAGGGCGCTGTCCCTGCCGTGCTCTGTCCCTGTGTGGGGACATTGTCCCCTGGTCCTTGGGGACAGTTCCCAGCAGGATGGTGTCCCAGGGTCCCTGTCACTGTCCCAGGCCATGTCCCTGACCAGGGCACTGTCACTGGCTGCTGTCCATGGTCAGCTGCTGTCCCCGAGCCACCCAACTGCTAAATGGTGTCACCAGGGCCACATCCCTGAGGCTCTGGGCGCTGTCCCTGCTCAGGGTCGTGTCCCCAATTCACTGGGGCTGTCCCCAGGTCTTTGGGGACATTAGGGACATGTCCCCAGGGCTGTCCCCCTGTCTCTGGGGCACTGTCCCTGCTCAGGACCCTGTCCCTGGTCATCGCTGTCCTTGTCCCCTTTGCACTGGGGCTCTGCCCCACGGTTTTGGGGTGCTGGTCCTGCATTTTTGGGAAGCTGTCCCCATTCAGGCCTTGTCCCCACCTCACTGGGACCTTGTCCCTGGGTGCTGTCCCCAAGTTCTGGGGTTCCGTTCCTGAGTGCTCACATGCTGTCCCTGGCTATTGGGGTGCTGTCCCCACTCAGGGCACTGTCCCCTGTTCTTTGGGGCCTTTTTTGGGGGCTCTGGGGCCTCGTTCCCACTGAGCTTTGTCCCCAGGTTTTTGGGGTGCTGCCCGTGGGTCACTGGGGCCTTGTCCCAGGGTCATCAGGGCCATGTCCCCAAATCCCTGGGGCTCTGTCCCTGGGCACTGGGGTGCTGTCCCCAGGTCTTTGAGCTCTGTCCCTGCTCAGGGTCCTGTCCCCAGCCAGCAGGGCCCTGTCCCCAGGTCTTTAGGCTCTGTCCCTGGGCATTGAGGGGACATCCTGAGTACTGGGACGCCTTCCCTGGATATCGGGGTGCTGTCCCTAATCTGGGCTTTGTCCTCTCTTCTTTGGGGCTCCTCCCTGGATCTCCAGGACCCCATCCCAGGGCCATCCCCACACCTCTGGGACACCATCCCTGCTCTGAGCCCACCAGGGCCATGTCCCCAGCCCTGTGAGCTGCTGTCCCCACGTCTTTGGGGTGCTCTCCTCAATCTGGGCTTTGTCCCCCATTCTTCCAGGCTCTTCCTCAGCAATCCCAGGGCCACGAGGGACACCTTTGGGACACTGTCCCCGCTCAGAGCCTTGTCCCTGCTCATCAGGGCCATTGTCCCCAGCCCTGTGAGCTGCTGTCCCCACGTCTTTGGGGTGCTCTCCTCAATCTGGGCTTTGTCCCCCATTCTTCCAGGCTCTTCCCCACCTCACCCAGAACCACGAGGGACAATCCCTGCACCTCTGGGGCACTGTCCCCGCTCAGAGCCTTGTCCCCGTGTCCCCCACACGCCCCGAGGGGTCCCGCCCGCGGTGTCCCCGCGTCCCCCGGTGTCCCCCCGCGGCTCTCACCGGCAGCTTGGTGAGGGGCGCGTTGCTGACGTGCTTGCCGAACACCTCCTCCTGGAACTGCAGCAGCTGCACCACCAGGCTCGACAGCGACTTGTTGGTGGGGGGCTCGGCCTGGATGTACTGCGGGGCCGGGGGCTCAGCGCGGCCGCCGGGGCCGCTGAGGGGAGGGGGGGGCGCGATGGCGGCGGCGACGGCGCCGTGACAGGCCGGGCCCGGCGGGGCGGGCGGCGGCGGCCGCGCGGGCTCCGCGGACCTACCTTCTTGTAGTTCTTGCCGAGCCAGAGCCGCACGTTGTCGAACTGGCTGACGGTGTCCGAGGCCTCGTAGTACTTGACGTTGGGGCCGCCGTCCTTCTTCCGCACCGCCATCTTGAGCGGCCCTGCCGGCCCCGCGCCGCCACCGCCGCCGCTCGTGTCCCCGCTCCCGCCGTCCCCCTCCCGCTGTCCCCGCTCCCGCTGGCTGTTCCCGATCCCGGTGTCCCCGCTCCCGCTGGCTGTCCCCGCTCCCGGTGGCCGTCACCGGCCCCGGCCGCTTTTACGGCCCCGCCGCCCCCTTTGGTGCGCTCCCGTTCCCGCACCGCCGCTCCCGCCGCCCCCGCTGCCGCCCCCTGGCGGTGCCGCTCCCGCGCCGCCGCCTGCGCCGCTCCCGCCCCGGTGTCGCCGGTGCCGGTCGATGTTCCCGCTCCCGCCCGGTGTTACCGGGGCCGGTCGATGTTCCCGCTCCCGCCCCGGTGTTACCGGGGCCGGTCAGTGTTCCCGCTCCCGCCCCGGTGTTACCGGTGCCGGTCAGTGTTCCCGCTCCCGCCCCGGTGTCGCCGGTGCCGGTCGATGTTCCCGCTCCCGCACCGCCACCCCCGATCGTTGTTCACGACCCCGATCGTTGTTCACGACCCCGATCGCTGCTCCCGGCCCCGCCGCCCCCGTTGTACCGCCCGCCGCGCCCGCCACCGCCTCCTGCCGGTCCCGTTCCCGCCGTTCCCGCTGTGCCCCGGGCGCCGTTCCCGGCCCCGAGCCCCGTTCCGGGCCCCGAGCTCCCGCTCCACCGCCCGTTGTGGGTCCCGCTGCCCCCGGGCGCCGTTCCCGGCCCCGCCGCCCGCAAGCGCGACAAGAGAGAAATGGGTTCAAATCGCAGGAGATTGGGTCTAGACG
Organism: Passer montanus; assembly: GCF_014805655.1. Lineage (NCBI taxonomy): Eukaryota > Metazoa > Chordata > Aves > Passeriformes > Passeridae > Passer > Passer montanus. The sequence continues at coordinate 39,393 of NW_024368241.1, forward strand.
GGGTATTGGGAGGGAATTCCTCCTGGAGAAGGTGAGGAATGGCTTCCCCAGAGCTGCCCCATCCCTGGAGGTGTTGCAGGCCGGGCTGGACGGGGCTTGGAGCAGCCTGGAACGGGGGAAGGCGGGGGTGGAAAGGGATGAGCCCCGGAGGGAGCGCCGGAACGGCACCGGGCACCGAGCACCGGGCACTGAGCACCAAACCGGGCACCGAGCACTGGGCACCGGGCCTTGAGCACCAAACTGGGCATTGAGCACCGCGCACCGGGCACCGGATAACGAGCACCGGGCACCGAGCACCAGGCACTGAGCACCAGGCCGAGCACCGAGCACCGGGCCCCGGATCTTGAGCACCAAGCCGTGCACCGTGCATTTTGCACCAAACCGGGCACCGAGCACCAGGCACTGAGCACCAGGCCGAGCACCGAGCACCGGGCCCCGGATCTTGAGCACCAAGCCGTGCACCGTGCATTTTGCACCAAACCGGGCACCGAGCACCGGGCCCCGGGCCTTGAGCACCGGGCCTTGAGCACCACGCCGTGCCCGGTGTCCGGTGCATTTTGCACCAAACCGGGCACCGGGCACCGGGCACCGGGCGGGGCGGGGCCGGGAGCGGCGGCGGGGCCGGGTCTATGCAGAGCGCGGCGGACGGAGGCGCGAGAGTCACGGTGGCCGAGTGGTTAAGGCGTTGGACTCGAAATCCAATGGGGTTTCCCCGCACAGGTTCGAATCCTGTCCGTGACGCGACGCTCGCTTTTTGCTGCTGGGGGACACGCGTGAGCTCCTCCGTTAACGGCGAGCACACCGGGTACCGGCTCTTTTAATGGCGGGAGCACCATAGATTCCCCAAGGTACGGTAGCGGCTCTTTTAAGGGCGCGAACACCGGGGATGACTCACACTCAGCCTCCGGTAACGGTTGTTTTAACCGCGGGAGCATCACGGAGCTTCCCGCCCGCTGGTACCGGCTCCTTTAAGGGCGGGAACACCGGGGAACACACACCCGCAGCCTCCGGTACCGACTCTTTTAAGGGCGGGAACACACACCCGCAGCCTCCGGTACCGGCTGCTTTAACGGCGGAGACATCGGGGATGACACACCCTCCGCCTCCGGTACCGGTTCCTTTAACGGCAGGAGGATCGGAGAGTCCCCAAGCTCCGGTACCGGCTCTTTAAGGGGTGGGAACAACGGGGAATCCCCTAAAATCCCGGCTCCTTTAGGGGTGGGAGCAGTCGGGACCCCCCAAAACCCGGTACCGACTCTTTTAGGGGTGGGAACAATGGGGCACCCCCTCTAATCCCGGCTCTTTTTGGGGTGGGAGCAGCAGGGACCCCCCCCAAGTTCCAGTCCCAGCTCATTTTGGGGTGGGAACAATGGGGCACGCCCTCTAATCCCGGCTCTTTTTGGGGTGGGAGCAGCAGGGACCCCCTCTCCCCAGTCCCAGCCCCAATCCCAGCTCTTTTTGGGGTGGGACCACTGGGGACCCCCCTCTATTCTCTGACCTTTTTTAAGGGCAGAAGTGGGGACCCCACTCTGGACCCAGCTCTTTTTGGGGTGGGAGCAGCAGGGACCCCCTCTCCCCCGTCCCAGCCCCAATCCCAGCTCTTTTTGGGGTGGGAGCAGCAGGGACCCCCTCTCCCCCGTCCCAGCCCCAATCCCAGCTCTTTTTGGGGTGGGAGCAGCAGGGACCCCCTCTCCCCCGTCCCAGCCCCAATCCCAGCTCTTTTTGGGGTGGGAGCAGCAGGGACCCCCTCTCCCCCGTCCCAGCCCCAATCCCAGCTCTTTTTGGGGTGGGAGCAGCAGGGACCCCCTCTCCCCCGTCCCAGCCCCAATCCCAGCTCTTTTTGGGGTGGGAGCAGCAGGGACCCCCTCTCCCCCGTCCCAGCCCCAATCCCAGCTCTTTTTGGGGTGGGAGCAGTCAGGACCCCCCTCTATTCTCTGACCTTTTTTAAGGGCAGAAGTGGGGACCCCACTCTGGTCCCAGCTCTTTTAGGGGGGGGGACCCCCCATTCCCAGCTCCTTTTGGGGTGGGAGCAGTCAGGACCCCCCTCTATTCTCTGACCTTTTTTAAGGGCAGAAGTGGGGACCCCACTCTGGTCCCAGCTCTTTTAGGGGTGGGGACCCCCCATTCCCAGCTCCTTTTGGGGTGGGGACCCCCCAGTCCCAGTCCCAGCTCTTTTAGGGGTGGGGACCCCCCAGTTCCATTCCCACCTCTTTTTGGGGTGGGGACCCCCCATTCCCAGCTCCTTTTGGGGTGGGAGCAGTCGGAACCCCCCTCTATTCTCTGCCCTTTTTTAAGGGCAGAAGTGGGGACCCCTCTCTGGCCCCAGCTCTTTTTGGGGTGGGAGCAGTCGGAACCCCCCTCTATTCTCTGCCCTTTTTTAAGGGCAGAAGTGGGGACCCCTCTCTGGCCCCAGCTCTTTTTGGGGTGGGAGCAGTCGGAACCCCCCTCTATTCTCTGCCCTTTTTTAAGGGCAGAAGTGGGGACCCCACTCTGGACCCAGCTCTTTTTGGGGTGGGGACCCCCAAGTTCCATTCCCAGCTCTTTTTGGGGTGGGGACCCCCCAGTCCCAGCTCTTTTTGGGGTGGGAGCAGTCGGGACCCCCCTCTATTCTCTTTTTTAAGGGCAGAAGTGGGGACCCCACTCTGGTCCCTGCTCTTTTAGGGGTGGGAACAAGGGGGACAGCTTCATCCTTTTTGGGGAGCACATCTGGGGGGCTTTGGGGCAGGGGAAACCCCCCAGGACCCTCGGCCACCCCCATTCCCTCCCAGGAGTGACATTTATTGATCCCCCCAACATGGGGAGAACAGCCCCAAACCCACCCATTTTTACCCCAAGACTGAGCCCCCCGACACGGGGAGGGTTTTGGGGTGCAGGAGGAGACCCCCAAAAAGGGGATAAAGCAACCAGAATTCTGTTTATTGATCACTTCAATCCTGCCTCCCGCCGGATCTGCCGGGACCGACACCGGAGGAGAAACAATGGTAAAAAAAAAAAAATCAAAATAAATGCAAATAAATTAAATTCCCAACGAGTCCCACAGCCTCAGGCCAGAGGGGCCTGCCCAGGGTACTTGGAAAATCAAATAAAAAGGGGGAGTAAAAATAAGAAAAAGTCAAAAAAAAAAACAGAACCACAATCACGAGTGTCTGGAAAAATAACACCAAGGGTGGAGAAAGCAGAGCCAAAAATGGACTGGGAGGAGGTGGGAGATGATCCCAGGGAATGGGGCATGCACGAAGTGAGGGGCACAGGAGGGTCCCCAAGGCCAAGGACCCCTCACAGGAGGGTCCCCAAGGCCAAGGACCCCTCACTCCAGGCTTGGGGACACCAGGCCAGGTGGAAATTGCAGAGGATGGAGCTTGCTGGGCAGCAGGGCTGGGATTTGGGGGACCCCCGAGGGGTCTGGCAGTGCCTGGAGCCCCCACTCCTCCTCTCCTTGAAATGGCCGAGCTGGGTTCCTCACGGGTCCAATCAAGGGGGAACCCCAAAAATCTGAGTCCAAGAAGCCCCCAGTGTCCTGAGGTGGATTTTTTCCACAACTCCAAAAATCCAAGTCCAGGAAACCCCCATTGTCCTGAGGTGGATTTTTTTCACAACCCCAAAAATCCAAGTCCAAGAAACCCCCATTGTCCCGAGGATTTTTTTTGGGATCGCCACGCCATGATCAAAAATCACAACCCCTAAAAATCCAACTCCAGGAAACCCCCGCCATCCTGAGGTGGTGGAACCAGTGATTTTTCTCATATCTCCTCCATGCCATGGGGGAAAATCACAAACCCTAAAAGTCCAGGAACCCCCTGACACCCCAAGGTGGATTTTGTTTAGATCTCCTCCACTCCATGAGCAAAAAACCCAAGTCCAGGACACCCCTGCCATCCCAAAGTGGATTTTTTTTTATATCCTCCACGCCATGAGGGAAAATCACAAACCCTAAAAGTCCAGGAAACCCCTGCTGTCCCTAGGTGGATTTTTTTTGGATCTCCTCCATACCATGAGCAAAAAACCCAATTCCAGCAAACCCCTGCCATCCCAAGGTGGATTTTTCTCAGATCTCCTCCACTCCATGACCAAAAAAACCCAATTCCAGCAAACCCCTGCCATCCCAAGGTGGATTTTTTTGGATCTCCTCCATGCCATGAGGGAAAAACCCAAGTCCAGGAACCCCTGCCATCCCAAAGTGGATTTTTCTCAGATCTCCTCCACTCCATGACCAAAAAAACCCAATTCCAGGAAACCCCTGCTGTCCCAAGATGGATTTTTTTTGGATCTCCTCCATACCATGAGCAAAAAACCCAATTCCAGGAACCCCCTGCCATCCCAAGGTGGATTTTTCTCAGATCTCCTCCACTCCATGACCAAAAAAACCCAATTCCAGCAAACCCCTGCCATCCCAAGGTGGATTTTTTTGGATCTCCTCCATGCCATGAGGGAAAAACCCAAGTCCAGGAACCCCTGCCATCCCAAAGTGGATTTTTGGATCTCCTCCATGCCATGAGGGAAAAAGTCCAGGACACCCCTGCCATCCCAAAGTGGATTTTTCTCAGATCTCCTCCACTCCATGACCAAAAAAACCCAATTCCAGGAAACCCCTGCTGTCCCAAGATGGATTTTTTTTGGATCTCCTCCATACCATGAGCAAAAAACCCAATTCCAGGAAACCCCTGCCATCCCAAGGTGGATTTTTCTCAGATCTCCTCCACTCCATGACCAAAAAAACCCAATTCTGGGACACCCCTGCCATCCCAAGATGGATTTTTTTTTTTATCTCCCCCATACCATGAGCAAAAATCCCAAGTCCAGGAACCCCTGCCATCCCAAAGTGGATTTTTTTCACATCTCCATGCCATGAGGGAAAAAGTCCAGGACACCCCTGCCATCCCAAGGTGGATTTTGTTTAGATCTCCTCCATGCCATGAGGGAAAAAGTCCAGGACACCCCTGCCATCCCAAGATGGATTTTTCTCAGATCTCCTCCACTCCATGACCAAAAAAACCCAATTCCAGCAAACCCCTGCCATCCCAAGGTGGATTTTTCTCAGATCTTAATGGGGTCAGGGAGGGGGTGGGATCGTGGATTAATGGGGGTTCAGTCAGCTCAAGACACTCAGAGGGGTCAGGGATGGGGGTTTGGGGTGGGATTGTGGGGATTCAGTCAGCTTAGAGGGTATAATGGGGTCAGGGAGAGCGGTTTGGGGTGGGATTGTGGGGGTTCAGGACACTCAGAGGGGTCAGGGATGGGGTGGGATCGTGGATTTGTGGGGGGTTCGCCCACCTGAGAGGGCATTATGGGGTCAGGGATGGGGTGGGATCATGGATTTGTGGGGGTTCAACCACTTTAGGGGGCATAATGGAGTCAGGGATGGGGGTCTGGGGTGGGATTGTGGGGGTTCACCCACCTTAGAGGGCATAATGGGGTCAGGGAGGGGGTGGGATCGTGGATTAATGGGGGTTCAGTCAGCTCAAGACACTCAGAGGGGTCAGGGATGGGGGTTTGGGGTGGGATTGTGGGGGTTCACCCAGCTTAGGGGGCATAATGGGGTCAAAGATGGGGGTTTGGAGTGGGATTTTGGGGGTTAACACACCTGGGAGGACACGCGCGGCTCAGGGATGGGGTTTTGGGGTGGGATTGGGGGGGTCAGCCAGCTCAAAAAACAACAAATTTCCCTCAAAAAATTACCAATTCCTATTCACCCACCTTAGGGGGCATTATGGGGTCAGGGATGGGGGTTTGGAGTGGGATTTTGGGGGTTAACACACCTGGGAGGACACGCGCGGCTCAGGGATGGGGTTTTGGGGTGGGATTGGGGGGGTCAGCCAGCTCAAAAAACAACAAATTTCCCTCAAAAAATTACCAATTCCTCCCCAAAACCTACAAATTTCCCTCAAAAATTGATTAATTTCCCTAAGAAAATGACAAATTTCCCTCAGAAAATGACCAATTTCCCCCAAAAAACAACAAAAATCCTTCAAAAAAACCCCCAAAACCTACACATTTCCCTCAAAAATAAACAAATTTCCCTCAAAAATCGATTAATTTCCCTCAAAATCCGATGAATTTCCCTCAAAAATGACGAATTTCCATCAAAAAATTAAAAATTCCCCTCCAAAACCTACAAATTTCCCTCAAAAATCAATGCATTTCCCTCAAAAAATTAAAAGTTCCCCTCCAAAACCTACAAATTTCCCTCGAAAATCGATGAATTTCCCTCAAAAATTGATTAATTTCCCTGAAAAACCAACAAATTTCCCTCAAAAATCAATGCATTTCCCTCAAAAAATTAAAAATTGCCCTCCAAAACCTACAAATTTCCCTCAAAAATCGATAAATTTCCCTCAAAAATCGATGAATTTCCCTCAAAAATTGATGACTTTCCCTGAAAAGCCAACAAATTTCCCTCAAAAATCAATGCATTTCCCTCAAAAAAATAAAAATTCCCCTCCAAAACCTACAAATTTCCCTCGAAAATCGATAAATTTCCCTCAAAAAATTAAAAATTGCCCTCCAAAACCTACACATTCCCCTCAAAAAATGACGAATTTCCCTCAGAAAGAAAGGAATTTCCCTCGAAAAACAGCAGCTTTCCCTCAGAAACGCCGCACTCACTCCAGGATCTCGTTGTACTCGATGGTCTCCTCCAGGTTCTGCAGGTTGGGGTTGACGCTGCGGATCGCCCTCATGTAGGCCTTGAGCAGCTGGATGTCCCTCTTCTGCCAAGGCAGGGAAAAATGGGATTTAGAATAGAAAAAAACACTTTTTTTTTCCTTTTTTGATGGGGATTTTGGTGTCCAAGCACCAAAAAGTGACCCTTGTTTTTTCCCATATTTTGGCGCCCAACAACCCAAACCTGCCCCGTGCTTTTCACCCTTTTTTTAACATTACAAAGATAATAAATGCAAATATAAATTAAAACTTCAAATGAAGACTTTAGAACTTATTACAACAATAAATAATAATTACTACCAGGTTTAACTTATATCCCTTAAATAAATCAGATCTTTTACAACATTAAAAATTACTGCGGAGCCACACTCAACCCACCGCTCCCCTCAGCACATTTCTTCCTGTATTTTTGGGGATTTTTAAAGGATTTTTTTTGGATTTTGGGATTTCTGGAGTCCCCGGTGTGGCCCAGCTCATTCCCACAGAGCCACACTCACCCAACACCTTCCCCTCATTACATTTTTTCCTGGTTTTTGGGGATTTTTTGATTTCTGGAGCCCCCACTGTGGCCCGATCAACCCCTGCAGAGCCACACTCAACACCTCCCCACAGCCCTTTTTTTTAATATTTTTGGGGGGATTTTTTTATTATTTTGGGATTTCTGGAGCCCACAGCATGACCCAGCCCAATCCCACAGACTCACACTCAGCCCACACCTTCTCCCAGTCGTTTCTCCTCCTTTTTTTTTTGGGATTTTGGCTTCCAACACCCCAAATCTGCCTTTTCCCAGCCGAATCCTGGAGTTCAACCAACCCCTGCAGAGCCACACTCAGCCCACACCTTCCCCTCATTGCATTTCTCCTGGTTTTTGGGGGATTTCTTTGAGAATGTTTTATTATTTTGGGATTTGCAGAGCCCCCAGCATGGCCTAACCCAATCCCACAGACCCACACTCAGCTCACACCTTCCCCCAGCCACTTCTCCCCCATTTTTTTTGGGGATTTTGGCTCCCACCACCCCAAACCTGCCCTCCCCAGCCCCCTCCAGGTGCTGCTGCCCACCTGCTCGGCCAGCCCAATCAACTCACACCTCCTCACAACCTTTTTTTGGGGACCTTTTTTTGAGATTTTGGGATTTCTAGAGCACCCAGCATGGCCCAGCCCATTCCCACAGTGCCACACCTTCCCCCAGTCACTTTTTTGCCCTTTTTTTTTTGGGATTTCGGCCCCCACCACCCCAAACCTGCCCTCCAGGTGCTGCTGCCCACCTGCTCTGCCAGCTGGTGCTTGTGCTCGGCCGAGGTTTTCTCCAGCTCGGCGATCCTCGTCTGCTGCTGCTGCACCACCGAGCGCAGGTGCTTGATGCAGTTGTGGTTGGGCAGCTCGTCCTTGGGCATCTCCAACCTGCCAGGAGCCAGGAAAGAAGGTGGAGACCCCAAATTAGGGGGGTTTGCACCTTCCAGAGGTGTGGAAAGACGGGGAGGGGTCTGAGTGGCAGGCTGGGGGAGGATTTGGGGATTTTTTTTTCTTTGCTGCCTTCCTGAGCAGTTCTAAAGGCTGACAGGCCTTTCCAGGAGGGAATTCCTGCTGATGGCCACCCTGTCCCTGTCCTGGAGGTGTGCCATCCCAGGGCCCTTCCTGTGCCCATCTTGGTGCCATCCTGTGCCCATCCCAGTGCCCATTCCTGTGCTCTTCCCAGGGCCATTCCATGTCCGTCCCCCATCCTGTGTCCATCCCAGTGCCCATCCGGTTTGCACCTTCCAGAGGTGTGGAAAGACGGGGAGGGGTCTGAGTGGCAGGCTGGGGGAGGATTTGGGGATTTTTTTTTCTTTGCTGCCTTCCTGAGCAGTTCTAAAGGCTGACAGGCCTTTCCAGGAGGGAATTCCTGCTGATGGCCACCCTGTCCCTGTCCTGGAGGTGTGCCATCCCAGGGCCCTTCCTGTGCCCATCCTGGTGCCATCCTGTGCCCATCCCAGAGCCCATTTCTGTGCCCATCCTGGTGCAATCCTGTGTCCATCCCAAGGCCATTCCTGTGTCCATCCCAGTGCCCATCCTGTGCCTGTTCTATGTGTCCATCCCCATCCTATGCCCATCCCCACCCCATGTCCATCCCACTGCCCATCTTGTGTCCATCCCCACCCCATGTCCGTCCCAGTGCCCATTCCTGTGCCCATCCCAGAGCCATCCTCATTCTGTGTCCATCCCATGTCCACCCTGCGTCCATTCCAGGGTCACCCAGTGCCCATCCCATGTCCACCCCCGGGCCATCCCGTGTCCATCCCCATCCCGTGTCCACCCCAGTGCCCATCCCGTGTCCATCCCCATCCTATGACCATCCCCACCCCAGTGCCCATCCCGTGTCCATCCCTACCCCAGGACCATTCCGTGTCCACCCCAGTGCCCATCCTGATTCCATCCTATGTCCATCCTGTGTCCATCCCAGTGCCCATCCTGATGCCATCCTATGTCCACCCCAGTGCCCACCCCATGTCCATCCCACTGCCCTTCTCATGTCCATCCCAGTGCCCATCCCGTGTCCATCCCAGTGCCCATTCTGATGCCATCCTATGTCCATCCCAGTGCCCATCCTGTGCCTGTTCTATGTGTCCATCCCCATCCTATGACCATCCCCACCCCAGTGCCCATCCCATGTCCACCCCAGTGCCCATCCCGAGTCCACCCCATCCCAAGATGGGCTGGGGGAACCCACAGGATGGGGTGGGGGAACCCCAGGATGGGGTGGGGGAACCCCCAGGATGGGGTGGAGGAACCCCCAGGATGGAATGGGGAAACCCCCCCAGGATGGGGTGGAGGAACCCCCGGGATGGGGGAACCTCAGGGATGGGGTGGAGGAACCCCGGGATGGGGTGGGGAACCCCCAGGATGGGCTGGGGAAACCCCCCCAGGATGGGGTGGAGGAACCCCCAGGATGGGGTGGGGGAACCCCGCGATGGGGTGGAGGGACCCCCAGAGCCAAGATGGAACCAATCCCCAGAACAACCCCCAGTGCCACCTCCACTCCTTCCCCAGGATGGGGGATCCCTCACCTGTCCTGACCCCTCCCCTGTGACCTCTCACCTGTGCTGACCCCCACCTGAGCTGACCCCCACCTGAGCTGCTCAAACCCTTCCCAGGACCCCCCACACCCCATCCCAACACCCCCGAGCCCAGAACCACCACCAGATCCCACTGTGGTGCCCACCTGGGTCCTACCTGCACCCACCATGTCCCAGCTGGGTCATACCTGTACCCACCATGTCCCAGCTGGGTCCTACCTGCACGCCACCATGTCCCACCCTGGTGCCCAGGAGGGTCCCACCTGCACCCACCATGTCCCAGGTGGGACCCACCTGCACCCCACCATGTCCCACCCTGGTGCCCAGGAGGGTCCTACCTGCACCCACCATGTCCCAGCTGGGTCCCACCTGCACCCACCATGTCCCAGATGGGTCCTACCTGCACCCCCAGACCCCATCCCAGTGCCCAGGTGGCTCCCACCTGCACCCCCAGACCCCACCCAGGTGCCCAGGTGGGTCCTACCTGCACCCACCATGTCCCACCTTGGTGCCCAGCTGGGTCCCACCTGCACCCCCGGTGCCCAGGTGGGCCCTACCTGCACCCACCATGTCCCAGGTGGGTCCCACCTGCACCCCCAGTGCCCAGGTGGGTCCCACCTGCACCCCCCATGTCCCAGATGGGTCCTACCTGCACCCCCAGACCCCATCCCAGTGCCCAGCTGGGTCCCACCTGTATCTCCAGACCCCACCCAGGTGCCCAGGTGGGTCCTACCTGCACCCACCATGTCCCACCTTGGTGCCCAGCTGGGTCCCACCTGCACCCACCATGTCCCAGATGGGTCCTACCTGCACCCCCAGACCCCATCCCAGTGCCCAGGTGGCTCCCACCTGCACCCCCAGACCCCACCCAGGTGCCCAGGTGGGTCCTACCTGCACCCACCATGTCCCACCTCAGTGCCCAGGTGAGTCCATGTCCCAGGTGGGCCCTACCTGCACCCACCATGTCCCAGGTGGGTCCCACCTGCACCCACCGTGTCCCAGCTGGGTCCCACCTGCACCCCCGGTGCCCAGGTGGGCCCTACCTGCACCGGCTCCTCCAGGACCCCGCTGCAGATGGGGCAGATCAGGTCCTCGTCCACGTCCCCCTGGAAGCGTGCCACATCATACCCCATCGCTGTCACCGGCGCCAGAACCCTGCGGGGCGGGCACGGCTCAGGACCCCGAGGGAGCCACGGCTGGGCCAGGCCCGCCTGCAACGGGGTCTGTGGGGCAGGGACGGGGAGGAATGTGGGTCCCTTGGGGGTTTGGGGTCTTCCCAGAGACCCTGGGATTGGGGTTTGAAGTCCAAGGAAAGGGTTTTTGCATGGAAAGGGTTTTTGAGACAAACCCATTTATTCTGAAGCTTCCATGGGCCAGGAATAGGGAGGAACTTGGGTCTCCTGGGGGTTTGGGGTCTTCCCAGAGCCATTCCAGCCCCAGGAACTGGGATCTACCAGGGTTTGAAGTCTAAGGTCCTGCAGGAAAGGGATTTTGAGTTAAATCTCTCTCTTCCTGGGGTCCCTTGGGGCAGAATGGGGAGGAATTTGGGTCTCTTGGGGGTTTGGGGTCTTCCCAGAGCCACTCCAGCTCCTGGGACTGGGATCTAAGATCTAATAGGGTTTGAATGCCAAAGTCCTACAGGGAAAGGGTTTTTGAATCAAACTTGTTTCTTGTGGGGGTCCCTTGGATCAGGGGTGGGGAGGAATTTGGGTCCCTTGGGGGTTTTGGGTCTTCCCAGAGACCCTGGGATTGGGGTTTGAAGTCCAAGGAGAGGGTTTTTGCATGGAAAGGGTTTTTGAGTCAAACCCGTTCATTTTGAAGCTCCTCTGGGGCAGGGACGGGGAGGAATTTGGGTTCCTTGGGGGTTTTGGGTCTTCCCAGAGCTTGGGGTCCCTTGGGGCAGAATGGGGAGGAATTTGGGTTCCTTGGGGGTTTTGGGTCTTCCCAGAGCCATTCCAGCTCCTGGGATTGGGATCTGAAGTCCAAGGTCCTGCATGAAAAGGGTTTTTGAGTCAAATCTGTCCCTTCTTGTGGTCCCTTGGGTGAGGGATGGGGAGCAATTTGGGTCTCTTGAGGATTTTGGGTCTTCCCAGAGCCACTCCAGCCCCTGGGATTGGGATCTACCAGGGTTTGAAGTCCAAGGTCCTGCATGGAAAGGGTTGAGAAGAGTTTTTGAGTCAAACCTGTCTCTTCTGGAGCTCCCTGCTCTTGGGGGTTTGGGGTCTTCCCAGAGCCACTCCAGCTCCTGGGACTGGGATCTAAGATCTAATAGGGTTTGAATGCCAAAGTCCTACAGGGAAAGGGTTTTTGAATCAAACTTGTTTCTTGTGGGGGTCCCTTGGATCAGGGGTGGGGAGGAATTTGGGTCCCTTGGGGGTTTTGGGTCTTCCCAGAGCCACTCCAGCCCCTGGGATTGGGATCTACCAGGGTTTGAAGTCCAAGGTCCTGCATGGAAAGGGTTGAGAAGAGTTTTTGAGTCAAACCTGTCTCTTCTGGAGCTCCCTGGGGTCAGGGATGGGGAGGAATTTGGGTCCTTTGGAGCATTTTGGGTTTTCCCAAAGCCATGGCAACCCCTAACCCTGGGAACCCTTAACCCTAATCCTGGGAACCCCAAATCCTGATCCTGATCCTGGGAACCCCAAATCCTAATCCTGATCCTGGGAACCCTAGATCCTAATCCTGGGAACCCCTAACCCTAATCCTGGGAACCTCAAATCCTAATCCTGATCCTGGGAACCCCAAATCCTAATCCTGATCCTGGGAACCCTAGCCCTAACCCCAATCCCACATTTCCCAGTTGTGGGTTTGATTTGGGGTTTTTGGGGTGCTTTGTTTGGTTTGCAGAGCTGGCCACGCCGAGCTTTGGGAACGGAAGCGTTCCCAGCCCGGCATCAAATCCTGACCCTAGGAACCCCAAATCCTGACCCTGATCCTGGGAACCCCAAATCCTAATCCTGATCCTGGGAACCCTAGCCCTAACCCCAATCCCACATTTCCCAGTTGTGGGTTTGATTCGGGGTTTTTGGGGTGCTTTTTGGGGTGCTTTGTTTGGTTTGCAGAGCCGGGAACGGAACGGAAGCGTTCCCAGCCCGGCATTCCCGGGAAATTCCTTCCTCTGTCCCTTCCCCTCGGCATTCCCGGGAAATTCCCACCTCATTCCCGGGAAATTCCCACCTCATTCCCGGGAATTTCCCACCTCCAGGGCCGGCCTTGAGCTCTGCCCCGGCCGTTGCTGCTCCCGCGGCCCTCCCCGACATCAAAGGCGGTGACAAAGGGTGACAAACGGTGACAAAGGGTGACAGGGCGGTGACAAAGGGTGACAAAGGGTGACAGAGGGTGACAAAGGCCCGGTAAGGAGTCCCCGCCCCGGGAGGGGCAGGAGAGGGGGGAGGACACCGGGAGGTGACAGGGAGGTGACAAAGGGTGACAAAGGCCCGGTAAGGAGTCCCCGCCCCGGGAGGGGCAGGAGAGGGGGGAGGACACGGGGAACACGGAATTCCAGATGTGCAGGGCAGGAATTCCAGCTGTGCAGGGCAGGAATTCCAGCTGTGCCCACCCCAGGAATTCCAGCTGTGCCCACCCTGGGAATTCCAGCTGTGCCCACACCAGGAATTCCAGCTGTGCCCACCTCAGGAATTCCAGCTGTGCCCACACCAGGAATTCCAGCTGTGCCCACCCCGGGAATTCCAGCTGTGCCCACCTCAGGAATTCCAGCTGTGCCCACCCTGGGAATTCCAGCTGTGCCCACACCAGGAATTCCAGCTGTGCCCACCTCAGGAATTCCAGCTGTGCCCACACCAGGAATTCCAGCTGTGCCCACCCCGGGAATTCCAGCTGTGCCCACCTCAGGAATTCCAGCTGTGCCCACCCCGGGAATTCCAGAGAGAGTCATGAGTTTCATTATTATCTTTTTAGCCTTCTGTAAGTATCCCTTCTGTATTCTTTAGTATAGTTTAGTATTCTTTAATATAAGATAGTATCATAAAATAATAAATGAGCCTTCTGAACACACGGAGTCAGATTCGTCATTCCTGCCTTCATCGGGGCACCCCACAAATACAATATCTTTCCCCTTCCACTCACATTCTCTGCCCCACTTAAACCAGGCTGGGAATCCAGCAATGCCCGGCCTTGGAAATGGGAAGCCCAGAGGAAATGGGAAACTCCAGGATTTTCCAGACAGCCCTGTGTCATTGTGTTCATCGGTCCCAGGATGAGGGAAGAGATGAATCTGACCCCATATTTCTTAGAAGGCTGATTTATTGTATTGTGATAGTATATTATATTAAAAATACTATACTAAAGCTATACTAAAAAGAATAGAGAAAGGATTTCAGCAGAAGGCAGGAAAGGAAAAGGAAAAGGAAAAGGAAAAGGAAAAGGAAAAGGAAAAGGAAAAGGAAAAGGAAAAGGAAAAGGAAAAGGAAAAGGAAAAGGAAAAGGAAAAGGAAAAGGAAAAGGAAAAGGAAAAGGAAAAGGAAAAGGAAAAGGAAAAGGAAAAGGAAAAGGAAAAGGAAAAGGAAAAGGAAAAGGATTGAAGGAATTCCCATGGGGAAAAATGAAGGATTGGAGGAATTCCCAAAGAAGGAAAAAGGAAAGAATTGGAAAAAGAAAAGGGAAAATGAAAAAAAGAAGGATTGAAGGAATTCCCATGGGATAAAAGAAGAATTGAAGGGATTCCTATGGAAAAAAGGAAGGATTGAAGGAATTCCCAAAAAGGAAAAAGGAAAGGATTGGAAATGGAAAAGGGAAAAGGAAAAAAGGAGGGATTGGAGGAATTTCTAGGGAATAAAGAAGGATTGAAGGAATTCCCATGGAAAAAAAGGAAAGATTGGAAAAATTCCCACAAGAAAAGGAAGGACTGAAGGAATTCCTATAGAAAAAAGAAGGATTGAAGGGATTCCCATGGGTAAAATGAAGGATTGAAGGAATTCCCATGGAAAAAAAGGAAAGATTGGAAAAATTCCCACAAGAAAAGGAAGGACTGAAGGAATTCCTATAGAAAAAAGAAGGATTGAAGGGATTCCCATGGGTAAAATGAAGGATTGAAGGAATTCCCATGGGATAAAAGAAGAATTTAAAGAATTCCCATAGAAAAAAGGAAACAGTGGAAGAATTCCCATGGAAAAAAGGAAGGATTGAAGGGATTCCCATGGAAAAAAGGAAGGATTGGAAGAATTCCCAGAAAAAAGGAAACAGTGGAAGAATTCCTATGGGAAAAAGGAAACAGCGGAAGAATTCCCAGAAAAAAGGAGGGATTGCAGGAATTCCCATGGAAAAAGGAGGGATTGGAAGAATTCCCATGGGATAAAAGGAAGGATTGAAGGAATTCCCATGGAAAAAGGAAGGACTGCAGGAATTCCCATGGGATAAAAGGAAATATTGAAGGAATTCCCAGAAGAGGAAGGACTGCAGGAATTCCCATGGAAAAAGGAAGGATTGAAGGAATTCCCATGGGATAAAAGGAAGGATTGAAGGAATTCCCAGAAAAAAGGAAGGACTGCAGGAATTCCCATGGGATAAAAGGAAGGACTGCAGGAATTCCCATGGAAAAAGGAAATACTGGAAGAACCCCCCACGGGCCGTTACCTCCCGCGGCAGACGAGCTCCTGGCAGCGCGCGGGGCCTCGCTCTCTGCACGGAATTCCTCCCGGATCTCTCCCATTTTCCCTCTCCTCTCCCGGCCAGCAGGTCCTGCAGCGCCGATCTGACCCCAAAAAAGAGGAAAAAAACGGGAAAATCAGCAGGGGAGGGGGAGGTGCTGCCCCCCCCAGGACGGGATTCCATGGAAACGTCGATTCCCACCCGGAATTCCCAGCGGGGAGGAGGAACTCCCCCCCTGGTGTGGGAATTTGGGAATTTTGGGGATAATGGAGCCCCCAGGCAGCCTTGGGCAGGGAGCCGGGCTCGGAAATTCGGGAATTTCAGCCCAGAGGGATCAGGAATTTGGGAATTTCAGCTCAGAGGGATCAGGAATTTGGGAATTTCAGCTCAGAGGGATCAGAAATTTGGGAATTTCAGCTCAGAGGGATCAGAAATTTGGGAATTTCAGCCCCATTCCCACAGGGATTCACACTCAGAAATTTGGGAATTTCAGCCCAGTGGGATGAAAAATTTGGGAATTTCAGCCCTGTTCCCACTGGGATTCACACTCAGAAATTTGGGAATTTCAGCCCAGTGGGATGAAAAATTTGGGAATTTCAGCCCTGTTCCCACTGGGATTCACAATGAGAAATTTGGGAATTTCAGCTCAGAGGGATGAGAAATTTGGGAATTTCAGCCCAGTGGGATGAAAAATTTGGGAATTTCAGCCCTGTTCCCACTGGGATTCACAATGAGAAATTTGGGAATTTCAGCTCAGTGGGATTCAGGCTTGGAAATTTGGGAATTTCAGCCCAGAGGGATCAGGAATTTGGGAATTTCAGCCCCATTCCCTTGGGATTCACACTGAAAAATTTGGGAATTTCAGCCCAGAGGGATCAGAAATTTGGGAATTCCAGCCCCATTCCCTTGGGATTCACACTCTGAAATTTGGGAATCTCACCCCAGATTCTTAGTGGGATCAAAGCTCAGAAATTTGGGAATTCCAGCCCAGTGGGATCCAGGAATTTGGGAATTCCAGCCCCATTCCCAGCTCTGCAGCCCCTCCCGATCCTGCTAAAAATTCCTGGAAATTTTCCTGGATTTTCCCTCAAATTATTTCGGATTTTCCCCCAAATTCTTTTGGATCTTCCCCAAATTCCTCTGGATTTCCCCCCCAAATTTTTCAGGATTTTTCCCCCAAATTTCTCCAGATTTTTCCCAAATTCTCTTGGATTTCCCCCCAAATTTCTCTGGAATCTTCCCCAAAAACTCCTCTGGATTTTCCCCCAAATTCTTTTGGATTTTCCCAAAATTCTTCCGGATTTTTCCCAAATTCCCCCAAATTTCCCCCAAATTCTTCCAGCCCGACCCCTGAACTCCTGGGGATTGTTCCCCAAACTCCTCTGAGTTATCCCAAGATTTTTTCTGGGATTGTTCCCAAAATTCCTCCAAATTTCCCCAAAATTCCTTTAAATTATTCCCAAAATTCTTCAAAATTTTCCCAAAATTCCTCAAAATTCCCCAAATTTTCCCAAAATTCTTCAAAAATTTCCCCAAAATTCCTTTAAATTATTCCCAAAATTCCTCCCCAAACTCCTCTGAGTTATCCCAAGATTTTTTCTGGGATTGTTCCCAAAATTCCTCCAAATTTCCCCAAAATTCCTTTAAATTATTCCCAAAATTCTTCTAAATTTCCCCAAAATTCCTCTAAATTATTCCCAAAATTCCTCCAAAATTCCTTTAAATTATTCCCAAAATTCTTCCGAATTTCCCCAAAATTCCTTGAAATTATTCCCAAAATTCCTCAAAATTCCTTTAAATTATTCCCAAAATTCTTCAAAATTTCCCCAAAATTCCTTTAAATTACTCCCAAAAATTTCCCAAATTTTCCCCACATTCCCCCAGAATTTCCCCAAATTTCCCCAAAATTCCTTTAAATTATTCCCAAAATTCTTCAAAATTTTCCCAAAATTCCTCAAAATTCCCCCAAAATTTCCCCAAATTTTCCCCAAATTCTTCAAAATTTCCCCAAAATTCCTTTAAATTATTCCCAAAATTCTTCAAAATTTTCCCAAAATTCCTCAAAATTCCCCCAAAATTTCCCCAAATTTTCCCCAAATTCTTCAAAATTTCCCCAAAATTCCTTTAAATTATTCCCAAAATTCAGTCCCCAAAATTCCCCCAAACATCTCCAAAATTTCCCCTAAAATTTCCCCAAATCCACAATCTCCCCAAAATTCCCCCAAATTTCCACAAATTTCCCCCAAAATTCAAAAAAAGCCTCCAAGATTTCCCCAAAAATGCCCCAAAATTCCCTAAATTTCCCCTAAATTCCCCCAAAAATAAAAAAAATCCCCAACAATTCCCCAAATCTCTCAAAATTTCCCTTAAATTCCCCCAAAATCCACAATCTCCCCCAAATTCCCCAAAATCCTCAAAAAATTCCCCATAATTTCCCCAAATTTCCCCAAAATTTAAAAAATCCTCAAAATTCCCCCAGATTCTCAAAAACTCCCAAAATTCTCCCAAAATTTCCCCAAATTTCCCCAAAATTTTCCAAAATTTCCCCAAAATTCCTTTAAATTATTCCCAAAATTCCTCCAAATTCCCCCAAAATTTCTCCGAATTTCCCCCGAATTATTCCCACCATTTCCCGGGATGTTTCCCCCAAATTCCCGGGATTTCCCCAAATCCTCGCCGTTCCCCAAATTCCCGGGATTTCCCCAATTCCCTCCCCGCTCTCCCGTTCCCACCGGAGCCGTTCCCGGTTCCCCTCCCCGGTGGCTCCGCTCCGTTCCCCGCCGCCGCCACCATCCCGCGGCTCCTCCTCCAACCCTTCCCCCCCCGTTCTCTCCGTGCATCCTCCCCCTCCTCCCCCCGCCGCCTCTCCGGTTCTCCCGGTGTTACCGGGGCCGCCCCGGGAGCCCCGAGCAGCGCCCCTCGGGGCTCAGCGGCGGCCGCGGCCTCCTCCCGGTGCCGCCGCCCGGCCCCGCCGCGCCGGAAGTGCCGCACCGGAAGTGCCGCTCCGGCCGCGCGGGCCGGAACTCGGTGGTAGAGGAGGCGCTGAGTGGGCGTGGCTTATCCTCATAATCCCGCCCTTTCTGCATCGCTATTGGTTGGCGGTGCCGCTCGTCACGCTCCTCCCCGCGCTCTGATTGGCTGCGCTCGCGGACTTCCGGGAGCGGCCGCGGCGGCGGCGGCGCCGTGCCCGGTGAGCGGCGGGAGGGGCGAGCGCCCCCTGGCGGCGGGACGGGCGGGAGGGCGGCCCCGCTCCCGGCCCCGGCCCCGGTTCTGCTCCCGGTTCTGCTCCTTGTCCCGGTCCTGCTCCCGGCCCCGGTGGCCCCGGAGCGCCGTCCGTGCGTAGCCCCGTTCCCGCGTTCCGTTCCCGGTGTCCCGGCGGTCCCGGTGCCCCGCGGGGATGCTCGCGCTGTTCCGTCCCCCGCGCGGTGCTGCCCTGGCCTTGCCGTGCCCGGTGTCTCGTTCCTCCGGTGGCGTTCCCGGTGCTCCCGGTGCTCCCGTCCCGCGGTCCCCGTGCCGGCAGCGATGTCCCCGTGGGCCACCCCCGGTGCCACCCCCGGGTCCCCTCCCGGTGTCCCGGTGTCCCATCCCGGTCGGTCCCGGGGCTGCCACCGCCGGTGTCCCCCCGGTCCCCGGAGCCCATCCTGTGCCCGCTGTCCCCTCGGTCTCCGCTGTCCCCAAGGTGCCGCTCCGTGTCCCTGGGGGTGCCACTGGGCGTCCCCTGGGTGCCCATCACTGTCCCCAGGGATGCCACACCCTGTCCCCTTAGTGCCCCTGGGTGTCCCCTTGGTATCACTGGGTGTCCCCAAGGCACCATTCCCCATCACTGTCCCCTTGGTGCCACACCCTGTCCCCAAGGTGCCCCTGGGTGTCCCCTTGGTATCACTGGGTGTCCCCAAGGCACCATTCCCTGTCCCCAAGGCGCCATTCCCTGTCCCCAAGGTGCCACCACTGTCCCCTTGGTGCCATTCTGTGTCCCCTTAGTGCCCCTGGGTGTCCCCAAGGTGCCATTCCCTGCCCCCAGAGGTTTCATTCCCTGTCCCCAAGGTGCCCCTGGGTGTCCCCAAGGTGCCACCACTGTCCCCAAGGTGCCCCTGGGTGTCCCCAAAGTGCCATTCCCTGTCCCCAAGGTGCCCCTGGGTGTCCCCAAAGTGCCATTCCCTGTCCCCAAGGTTTCATTCCCTGTCCCCAAGGTGCCACCATGAGCTCCGAGACCCTTGTCAAGGACGTCAAGCCCGGCCTCAAGAACCTCAACCTCATCTTCATCGTGCTGGAGACGGGTGAGTGCCACCCCGGGCTGTCCCCGAGCCCCGTGGGGCCCCTGGGGTCCCCTCTGACCCCCCCTGTCCCCTCCTGTCCCCTCCAGGCCGGGTGACCAAGACCAAGGACGGCCACGAGGTCAGGACGTGCAAGGTGGCCGACAAGACCGGCAGCATCAACATCTCCGTGTGGGACGACGTGGGCAACCTCATCCAGCCCGGGGACATCATCCGCCTCACCAAGGGGTACGGGGACCTTGGGGACCCTGGGGACACTTGGGGACAGCCGGGGACAGCCGGGGGCGCGGCCCTGAGCTCCTCACCCTCCTCATCCTCAGCTACGCCTCCGTCTTCAAGGGCTGCCTGACGCTCTACACCGGCCGAGGGGGGGACCTGCAGAAGATTGGAGAGTGAGGAGGGGTTTTTTGGGGGGTTTTGGGGTTTTTTGGGGTTTTTGGGGCTGGGGGCAGCCCGGCCACGGGCGCTGTGCCCGCAGGTTCTGCATGGTTTACTCCGAGGTGCCCAACTTCAGCGAGCCCAACCCCGAGTACGCGGCGCAGCAGGGCCAGGGCAAGGGGGTGAGTGCGGGCCCGGGCACGGGGACACCCCCGTTTTTCACAAATTTACCCCAAATCCCCCAAATTTACCTCAAATTTACCTCAAATTTCCACAAATTTACCCCAAATCCCCACGAATTTACCTCAAATTTACCTCAAACTTCCACAAATTTACCCCAAATCCCCACGAATTTACCTCAAATTTACCTCAAATTTCCACAAATTTACCCCAAATCCCCACGAATTTACCTCAAATTTACCTCAAACTTCCACAAATTTACCCCAAATCCCCACGAATTTACCTCAAATTTACCTCAAATTTCCACAAATTTACCCCAAATCCCCACGAATTTACCTCAAATTTACCTCAAACTTCCACAAATTTACCCCAAATCCCCACGAATTTACCTCAAATTTACCTCAAATTTCCACAAATTTACCCCAAATCCCCACGAATTTACCTCAAATTTACCTCAAACTTCCACAAATTTACCCCAAATCCCCACGAATTTACCTCAAATTTACCTCAAATTTCCACAAATTTACCCCAAATCCCCACGAATTTACCTCAAATTTACCTCAAACTTCCACAAATTTACCCCAAATCCCCACGAATTTACCTCAAATTTACCTCAAATTTCCACAAATTTACCCCAAATCCCCACGAATTTACCTCAAATTTACCTCAAACTTCCACAAATTTACCCCAAATCCCCACGAATTTACCTCAAATTTACCTCAAATTTCCACAAATTTACCCCAAATCCCCACGAATTTACCTCAAATTTACCTCAAACTTCCACAAATTTACCCCAAATCCCCACGAATTTACCTCAAATTTACCTCAAATTTCCACAAATTTACCCCAAATCCCCACGAATTTACCTCAAATTTACCTCAAACTTCCACAAATTTACCCCAAATCCCCACGAATTTACCTCAAATTTACCTCAAATTTCCACAAATTTACCCCAAATCCCCACGAATTTACCTCAAATTTACCTCAAACTTCCACAAATTTACCCCAAATCCCCACGAATTTACCTCAAATTTACCTCAAATTTCCACAAATTTACCCCAAATCCCCACGAATTTACCTCAAATTTACCTCAAACTTCCACAAATTTACCCCAAATCCCCACGAATTTACCTCAAATTTACCTCAAATTTCCACAAATTTACCCCAAATCCCCACGAATTTACCTCAAATTTACCTCAAACTTCCACAAATTTACCCCAAATCCCCACGAATTTACCTCAAATTTACCTCAAATTTCCACAAATTTACCCCAAATCCCCACGAATTTACCTCAAATTTACCTCAAACTTCCACAAATTTACCCCAAATCCCCACGAATTTACCTCAAATTTACCTCAAATTTCCACAAATTTACCCCAAATCCCCACGAATTTACCTCAAATTTACCTCAAACTTCCACAAATTTACCCCAAATCCCCACGAATTTACCTCAAATTTACCTCAAATCCCCACAAATTTACCCCAAATCCCCACGAATTTACCCCAAATCCCCACAAATTTACCCCAAATCCCCACAAATTTACCCCAAATCCCCACAAATTTACCCCAAATCCCCATGAATTTACCTCAAATCCCCATGAATTTACACCAAATCCCCACAAATTTACCCCAAATCCCCACAAATTTATCCCAAATCCCCACACATTTACCCCAAATCCTGATGAATTTACCCCAAATCCCCATGAATTTACCTCAAATTCCCACCAATTTACCCCAAATCCACATTAATTCACCCCAAATCCCCACGAATTTATCCCAAATCTCCATGAATTTACCCCAAATTCCCACGAATTTACCCCAAATCCCCTCAATTTACCCCAATATCCCCCCAAATCTCCCTGAAATTTCCTCCAATTTCCTTCTAATCCCCCCAAAATCCCCTCAAATCCCCTCAATTTCCCTCAAAATCCCCCCAAATCCCCCTGAAATCCCCCCAAA
>NW_024368242.1:0-1163 GCF_014805655.1 Passer montanus
TTAATGAGTTTTTCATGAGTTTTTAGTGAGATTTTAATTGGTTTATTAAATGGATTTTTAAACTAATTTTTAGTAATTTTTAGTGAATTTTTAAAGCGATTTTTGGTGATTTTTTAGCCATTTTTAGGTGAATTTTTAGTGATTTTTTTGAGATTTCTGTGAATTTTTGGGAAGAATTTATAGTAGATTTTTGGTGAATTTTCGGTGAATTTAAAAAAGTAATCTTAAGTGATTTTTTTTTTAATTTTTAGTGGATTTTTTGGGAATTTTTAGTAAATTCATCAGCCCCAGCAGCAGCCTGGAAATGGGAAAAAATGGGAAATTAAAGGGAGTTTTAATGAGTTTTTAATGAGTTTTTAGTGATTTTTAATTAGTTTGTTAAATGGATTTTTAGTGATTTTTTAAATGGATTTTTAGTGAATTTTTGAGGGTTTTTAAAGTGATTTTTGGTGATTTTTTAGCCATTTTTAGGTGAATTTTTAGTGATTTTTTTGAGATTTCTGTGAATTTTTGGGAAGAATTTATAGTAGATTTTTGGTGAATTTTTGGTGAATTTAAAAAAAATCTTTAGTGAATTTTTTATAATTTTTAGTGAATTTTCTGGGAATTTTTAGTAAATTCATCAGCCCCAGCAGCAGCCTGGGAAAAAATGGGGAAAAAATGGGGAAAAAATCGGGGTTAGGATGATGAAATTCCTGAAATTCTAACTAAATTCCAGGAGGTTTCAAAAAGCCACAAATTTGCCCCAAAATTCCATCCCCAGAACCTCCCGGAGGTGTCCGAGTCCATCAGCCCCACCAGCAGCCTGGGAATGGGAAAAAACGGGAAATTAAAGGGAGTTTTAATGAGTTTTTAATGAGTTTTTAGTGATTTTTAATTAGTTTGTTAAATGGATTTTTAGTGATTTTTTAAATGGATTTTTAGTGAATTTTTGAGGGTTTTTAAAGTGATTTTTGGTGATTTTTTTAGCCATTTTTAGGTGAATTCGTAGTGAATTTTTAGAGATTTTAAATGATTTCTCTAAGAAATTTTTTTGAGATTTTTGGTGAATTTTTGGGAAATTTCTTAGGAATTTTTCATTAATTTTTTTAGAAAATTTTCTGATTTTTTTTGGGTAATTTTTAATGGCTTTTTAGTGAATTTGTAGTAGATTTTTGGTGAAT
>NW_024368243.1:0-1162 GCF_014805655.1 Passer montanus
CCAAAAAATTCCAAAATAAATCCCAAAAAAATCTCAAAAAAGTCCCCAAAAAATCTCCTAAAAAACCCCAAATTCCCCTGGCAGCAGCGCGTTGCCGGGCAGGCGCTGGTACGACTGCAGCAGCTGCTGCACCGAGCCCCTCCTGCCAAAAAATCCCAAAAAGTCATAAATACAGCCCAAAAAAATCCCCACGAAAATCCCCAAAAAAATCCCCATCAAAATCGCACCGAAAACCCCAAAAAAACCCAAAATTCCCATTAAAAAACCCAAAAAAATCATTAAAAGTATCCAACATTTATGAAAAATAATCCTCAAAAAAGCCCCCAAAAAATCTCCCAAAAATACCCAAATATTCCCCAAAAATTCCCCAAAAAAATCCCACAAAAAATCCCACAAAAAACACCCAAAAACCACAAAATTCCCATTAAAAACCCCAAAAACCTCAATAAAAACTCCCAAAAATACCTAAAATTTAAGGAAAATAATCCCCAAAAAATTCCCCAAAATACTCAAATATTCCCCAAAAATTCCTCCAAAAAATGCCACAAAAAAATCCCCAAAAATCACCAGAAAAATGCCAAAATTCCCATAAAAAACAAAAAAAAATCCCCAAAAAATCCCTAAAAATCCTTTCCAGAACCCCCTTAAAATTCCAAAAAAATTCCAAAACATTCCCAAACTCCCAAGAATTCCCAAAATTTCCTCAAAAATTCCCAAAATCCCATAAAAACCTAAAAAAAAAATCAAAATATTCTGCAAAAAATCAAAACATTCACCAAAAAAACCCCAAAAATCCCTTCCAGGACCCCCTTAAAATTCAAAAAAATTCCTAAAAATTCCCAAAATCCGAAAATTTCCCAAAAATCCCATAAAAATCTTTAAAAAAATCCTAAAAACCCTCTAAATATTATAAAAAAAACGCCAAAAATCCCCTAAAAACCCCAAAAAATCCCTTCCAGGACCTCCCTAAAATTAAAAAAAAATTCCTAAAAATTCCCAAAATCCGAAAATTTCCCAAAAATCCCATAAAAATCTTTAAAAAAATCCTAAAAACCCTCTAAATATTATAAAAAAAACGCCAAAAATCCCCTAAAAACCCCAAAAAATCCCTTCCAGGACCTCCCTAAAATTAAAAAAAAATTCCTAAAAATTCCCAAAATCC
>NW_024368244.1:0-1162 GCF_014805655.1 Passer montanus
AAAAATTCCCCAAAAATCCGCCCCAAAACAGCGGGATTTGGGCAATTTTTGGGGGTCTCAAAATCCCAAAATTCCCCCCCAAAATCCCAAATTTCCCTCCCAAATCCCCAAAATTCTGCCCCAAAAATTCTCCCCCAAATCCCCAAATACTGGAAAAAAATCCCAAAATCCGCCCCAAAAATGGCAGATTTGGGGGGAACCAGGGGGGTTCCCAAATTTTGGGGGTCTCAAAATCCCCAAATTCCCCCCAAATCCCAAAAATTCTGCCCCGAAAATCCCCAAATTCCCCCCAAAATCCCAAATATTCCCCCAAATCCCCAAAAACCCTGGAAAATTTCCCAAAAATCCTCCTCAAAAATTCCGGATTTGGGCAATTTTTGGGGGATCCAGGGGGGTCCCAAATTTTGGGGAGATGGCAATCCCAAAATTCCCCCCAAAATCCCCAAATCCTCCCCAAAAATCCCAAATTTTCTCCCAAATCCCAAATCCTTCCCCAAAATCCCCAAATTCCACCCAAAAATCTCCAAATTTTCCCCAAAAATCCCAACATTTTTCCTCTAGATGCCAAAATTTCCCCCAAAATCCCAGAATTCCTCCCCAAATTTCCCCCCAAAATCCCCAAATCCCGAATTTTTCACCCCAAATCCCAAAAGTCCCCCCAAAATTCCTCCCTAAAATCCCAAATTTCCCACAAAATCTCAATTTTTTCCCCCAAAAAATTCCAAAATTCCCCCCAAAATCCCAAAATTTTCCCCAAAAATCCCAAGTTTTCCCCCCAAAATCCCAAAATTCCCTCGACAAAAATCCCCCCAAAATCCAAAAATCCCAAAATTTCCTCCCCAAATCCCAAATTTTCCCCTCAAAATCCCGAAGTTTCCCCCCAAAAAATCACCAAAAACGCCCCAAAATTTTGATTTTTCAAGCAGCAACTTTTAATCACTGAAAATCCAAAGCTTTTTTTGGGAAGGGAATTTGGGGAATTTTGGGGAATTTTGGGGTTTTTTTGGGGGGGGGGGGGGCTCCAATAAAACCCAGCCCCTCCCCCCCCCTTTCCCAGGGGGATTTGGGACCTTCCGGACCCCCCCGAAATGGGGAGGGGGAGGGACCAAAGTGCTCGCGGGGGGGGAGGGCGAAAATCGGGAATTTTGGGGGAAAAATTGGG
>NW_024368245.1:0-1162 GCF_014805655.1 Passer montanus
CACCATGCTCCAGCCCGAGGCAAAAGATCTGGCATGGTGTCAGTGTCATGGAATGTTGTCCCATCATCACGAGGACAGGGCACGGTGAGGTGACATTCCCTCTGGGAGTAGGGACCCGCATGGTGCCACCTTCCCATGTGTCACTCACAGGCAGCCGCTGCTCAGCTCCTCCAGGACCCCTCGGAGCCGGCGCTCCGGGTGTGGCTTCTCCGTCTTGATCATCTCCTGCACGTCGTTGAGGCCCTCCTCCTGTGGCATCAGCGGGGACAGGGTGAGGGGTGGGAACGGGCTGGGATCACCTGGGATGACCTAGATGGGCTGGGAATCACCTGGGATCATCTGGGATTACCTGGGCTGGGAACCACCTGAAAGCACCTGGGTGGGCTGGGCATCCCCTGGGATCATCTGGGATTACCGGGGCTGGGAACCACCTGAAAGCACCTGGGTGGGCTGGGCATCCCCTGGGATCATCTGGGATTACCGGGGCTGGGAACCACCTGAAAGCACCTGGGTGGGCTGGGCATCCCCTGGGATCATCTGGGATTACCGGGGCTGGGAACCACCTGAAAGCACCTGGGTGGGCTGGGAATCACCTGGGATCACCTGGGCTGGGCTAGGAACCACCTTGGATGACCTAGGATCACCTGGGTGGGCTGGGCATCACCTGGGATCATCTGGGATTACCTGGGCTGGGAACCACCTGAAATCACCTGGGTGGGCTGGGAATCACCTGGGATCACCTGGGCTGGGAACCACTTGGCCTCCCCACCCTCACAGGGAAGAATTCCATCCCAATATCCTCTCCAAATATCCCCTTACCCAGTTTGTACCCATTCCCTGTGTCCTGTCCCTCCATTCCTTGTCCCCAGTCCCTCCCCAGCTCTCTTGGAGCTCCTTTAGGCTCTGGAGGGGGCTCTGAGCTCTCCCCACAGCTTTCCCTTCCCTGGCTCTGCCACATGAGTGCTTCACCCCTCCAGCCCAGGTGACACAGCCTCCCCACCCCTGTTCCCTTTTGTGGGGACATCAGGATCTGACCCTCAGAATGATCTGGATCTGACCCTCAGAATTCTCAAGGAGCTGCTGGAATTTGGTGATTCCTCACTGAGAATATTCCCCTTTTCAGGCACTGTCCGTCCCTGCTTTTCAGGGAGCCTGGCTGTGG
>NW_024368246.1:0-1162 GCF_014805655.1 Passer montanus
AAAAAAAAACGGGGATTTTTGGTGAAAAAACGGCGATTTCAGGGGTTAAAATGGGGGTTGTGGGAACACGTCCTGCACACGCGTGGCCCAGCGCACGCTGCCGCAGCTCACCCACGTCAGCAGCACTGGAATTAAATTTGGGGCAAAAAACGGGGATTTTGGGTCATTTCAGGAAAAAAAAAACGGGGATTTTTGGTGAAAAAACGGCGATTTTAGGGCAAAAAATGGGGATTTTACAGCAAAAATTGGGGATTTTAGGGGTTAAAAATGGGGTTTTTAGGGTTAAAAATGGGGAGAAAAAGGAGACAGGTGAGAGCAGGTAAAAGTTGGGGTCATTTTTGGTGTAAAAATGGGGATTTTGGGTCATTTTGGGGAAAAAAAATTGGGATTTTGGGAAAAAAATGGGGATTTTAGGGGATAAAATGGAGATTTGGGTAGGATTTTAGGGGTTAAAATGGGGATTAAAGGGTTAAAAGGGAGACAGGTGAGGACAGAAAGGCAAAAAAATGGCATTTTATGGGAAAAAATGGGGATTTTAGAGAATAAAAGGGGAATTTTGGGAGGATTTTAAGGGTTAAAATGGGGATTAAAGGGTTAAAAGGGAGACAGGTGAGAACGGGTAAAAAATTGGGGAGAAAAATGGGGATTTTGGGCAAACAAATCGGGATTTTAGGGTGAAAAAATGGGGATTTTTTTCCCTATTTCTTGGCGATTTTTGTCATTTTTCAGCCATTTTTCACCATTTTGAACATTTTTTCCCCAAATTTTTTTGGGAATTCCCAAAATTTTGGGATTTTTAGGATCAGCAATGAACACAGATGAATCCCAGGTAAATTTGGGACCAATTTTGGGTCAATTTGGGCCATTTTTTGCCATTTTTTCTCCATTTTTCATCATTTTTGGCCATTTTCCACAATTTTTTATCATTTTCCACATATTTTCCCCAGATTTTTCTGGGAAATTCCCAAATTTTGGGATTTTTAGGATCCCTCAAGGACACAGGTGATTCCCAGGTGAGTCTGAGGCCAATTTTGGGTCAATTTGTTCCAATTTGGGTCATTTTTGAGCCATTTTCCACCAATTTTTGTCACTTCTTGGCCATTTTTCACAATTTTACACATTTTCTCCCCAATTTTTTCTGGAAATTCCCAAAATTTTGGGA
>NW_024368247.1:0-1162 GCF_014805655.1 Passer montanus
GAGATGATAAAGAAATGCAGTGTTTCAGAATCTCAGAAATGAAACATCTCTACGATGTCAAAAGAAAACCTTCCCATATGCCTAAATATTTCTCTCATAAAAAAATATAGGGATTTCATCTTTTTTTCCATCTGCTTTTCGGGGAGGAAAAAAAATAAAGTTTTAAGTCTTAACACTTCCAAGTCTGATAAAACTCTGTTTTGACAAACTCCTGAAAACAGGCCTATAAATGTAGTTCAGACATTCCCTCCTGTTGTGGCAATTACTGACAAGACGACTTCAAAGAATCTGTCTCACAGAAACATGTGTATAATCTGCTCCATCAAATCACACTCCTCCTTAAGGTGCCACTGCACTGCTTTGTCTGAGCATCCAGTGGAACGGGAGAGTCACACCTTAGCACTGTGATCTCCCAATCATTGTCCTAAAGTTATTTGGAGACACAAGAGCTTCACATTACGAAGAGTGACACAGCACAACCATGACCATTTTGCCTCAAAGTTGTGGAATGCAAAGACCTTATGGAAAAGTGGACTGGAGCTGCACACATGAAGATGAGAAAAGTGGAGAAAAGAGGACAGTGAGCACAGCACAGAAAACAGTGAGTATGTGCAGGTATGATAAACTGAAAAATTGTTTTCAGCTTCCTTTTCCCCACAAATCCTACATTGAACCCCAAGATGGTGAACCCCTACATTTCCTGTTTATAACTATGCTTAGTTTGAGTTCTTAAACTTTCTTGATCTCTTTGACCAAGTTCCCTCCCAAGGACTAAGGAATTAAATGGCCCCTTCTAGGCTCTCCACAAAATTCACTACACAGCTGGAGGTCTTTTCAGGCACGTGACATCCTGTCCTTGCTTCTCCTCCTGTGGGAGTGAGGAAGTGGCATCTACCTTCTCTTTCCCATGCTCCCCCTCTTGCTCTCTATGGCTCAAGCTTGTGCATGACATTGAAGGGATGGCAAATTAAAACTGCTATCAACCTTCTCTGCTGCCTCCCAGAGCTCTGCCTCAAGCACAGTAACACATGGGCAGCTGCCACACGCCCAAAATGGGGCACTGCTGGCAGTCCAACCTCGCACCGAATCCACATTTTGGTCTAAGGGAAGTCTAACCCCAGCACAGAGCCCAGCAAGGCCTGCAAAGCACAATGGAAGGACA
>NW_024368248.1:0-1162 GCF_014805655.1 Passer montanus
AATTCCCAAAATCCCCAAAATTCCCCCAAGAATTCCCAAAATTCCTAAATTTCCCCAAAACCTCCACAATTTGTCCCCAAATTCCCCAAATACCATCAAGAATCCCCCCAAAATCTCCCCTAAATACCCCAAAAATCCCCCTAAAAATCCCCAAAAAATTCCCCAAAATTCCCAAAAAAATCCCCGAAATCCCCAAATTTCCCAAAATTCCCAAAATTCCGGATTTTTCATTGCAGATCAAGAACATGTGGGACTCCAAACCTCCCCAAATTTCCCCTTTTAGTCCCTCAAAACCCCATTAAACCACAATTAAATGTCCCAAAATCCCCAAAATTTCCCAAACTCCTCCTGAAATTCCAAAATTTCCCCAAAAATCCCCAAATTTCCCCCCAAAATCCTCAAGAATTCCACCAAACATCCCAAATTTCCCCCCAAAACCCCAAAATCACCCTAAAAATACCCCAAAAATTCAAAAAAACTCCAAAAAAATAAAAAATCCAAAAAATTGGCAAAATCCCCAAATTTCCCCCAAATTCCCCAAAAACTCCAAAATTTCCCCCCCAAAACCCCAAAATCACCCTAAAAATACCCCAAAAATTCAAAAAAACTCCAAAAAAATAAAAAATCCAAAAAATTGGCAAAATCCCCAAATTTCCCCCAAATTCCCCAAAAACTCCAAAATTTCCCCCCCAAATCCCCAATTTTCCCATAAAATCTCCCCTAAAAAACCCCAAAAATCCCCAAAACATCATCAAAAAATTCCCCAAAAAATCCCTCAAAATTCCCAAATTCTCAAGATTTCCCAAAAAGTCCAAATTTCCCCCCCAAATCCCCCAAAATCCTCAAGAATTCCACCAAAATCCCCAATTTTCCCATAAAATCCCCCCTAAAAACCCCAAAAATCCTCCTAAAAATCCCTTTAAAAAACCCAAAATCCACAACAATTCCCAAAATTCCTAAATTTCCCCAACAATTCCCAAATTTCCCCCAAAAACCACAAAATCACCCTAAAAATCCCCCAAAAATTAAAAAATAAAATCCCAAAAAATTCCAAAAAAATCCCAAAAAATCCCAAAAAAATCCCAAAAATTCCCGAAATTCCCAAAATCCCCGAAATTCCGGAAATTCCCAACTTTTCCTGGCAGATCAAGAACATGTGGGC
>NW_024368249.1:0-1186 GCF_014805655.1 Passer montanus
CTGCAGGGCAGGGATGTGGCCCCAGGGCACGGCTGGCTTTCTCTGCTGCCCCAGCCGAGGCACAGCCCAGGGCAGCTCCTGTTGCCAGGCTCTGCTGCAGGGCTGAGCAGCCGCGGGTGCAGCCAGGGGTGCCCAGGGCTGTCCTGCAGAGCAGGCTCCTGCAGCCCAGGGCGCTGTGCTGGGGCAGGGACTCTGCTGCCTGCCAGGGACAGCTCTCAGCCGGCCCAGGAGCTGCTCCCAGCACTGGGGAGAAGCTGTGGGGGGAAGGAGCCACCCTGAGCAGGGCAGGTGCTGCTGCTGAGAGGGGCTGGGTGGGGCACGGCTGCTCCCAGCTCCACACCAGCCTGGGCACAGCTCTGGAGGACAATTCCCAAAAAGGTAAGCTTGGCATTGCAGGAAAGATCAGGAGATTTCCTGGGAGTGTTGTCAATTTCCTGATTGTAGAAGGATGGGAATGCTGGGGTGATGACAAAAAGTTTTTTGCCTTTCTACAGTTTTTATATATTTGTAGCTCTGTAAAATAATATTATATAGTATTAAAACTATAATCCTTACTTTATTCTATTAAACTCTTAATTAACTCCATTAAGCTGCTATTATATACTTATATAACTATAATCCTTAATTAACTCTAGTACGTTTTCTAACCTTTCTCTCCGATTTCAGAACAATAAGATCACTGTCTAAATACATTCCGGAAATACTGTCTTATTATCAGTCTTATTATCAAATACTCTTATTATCAGGAAGAGGACCTACAAGTAGAACATTTTGTTTTTTGACCAGATTGTGAGCAGTCATAACAAAAAGTGAAGGCAAAGAAGCTCTTGAACCTATTCCAATGGGTTGAAACAGGGGTGTGTGTAACTGGAGCAACTGAATCTCCTATTGGATGTTCATGTTAAATATCCTAATTATTCGACCTTAATAAATTGTTGAAATCAGGATCCAGGTGTGCCCATCCCCACTGGGACACCTGGAAGCTTCCAATAAAGGTCTGGTTTTTACTTTACTGTTCTAACACTGCTGCAATGGGTTTTTCCTCTTTTGATTATAGACAACAGGGTCATAAGAGAGGCAGAACAGGAATTGTAATCAAATACTCACAGAACGTTCTGAGTTGAAAGGGATACACAGGATCATAAAATAATGTCTGAACATTTACAGAGATCGAGAACTGTAACTT
>NW_024368250.1:0-1161 GCF_014805655.1 Passer montanus
GGGGGTATTGGGGGGGCTGGGGGGTCACTCTGACAGGATTTATGGGGTCTGTGGGGCTCACCCCACTCTTTCTGCCCCACAGGAGCCGGTGATGCTGGGGAAGGATGTGGCACTGGGGGATCTGTGGGGTCTATAGGGCCGGTCTGACAGGATCTGTGGGGTCACTCTGACAGGATTTATGGGATCCGTGGGGCTCACCCCACACTTTCTGCCCCACAGGATTTGGTGATGCCTGACCAGGACGCAGCTGTGGGGCTGAGGGGGGATCTGTGGGGCTGATCCCACGGGGTCCATGGGATCTGTGGGGCTGATCCCACGGGGTCCATGGGGTCTGTGGGGTCTATAGGGCCGGTCTGACGGGATCTATGGGATCTGTGGGGCTGATCCCACGGGGTCCATGGGATCTGTGGGGCTGATCCCACGGGGTCCATGGGATCTGTGGGGCTGATCCCACGGGGTCCATGGGATCTATAGGGCCGGTCTGACAGGATCTGTGGGATCTGTGGGGCTCACCCCACACGTTTCACCCCACAGGAGCTGGCGATGCCCGGGGAGGACGCGGCCCTGGGGAATCTGTGGGGTTTACAGGATCAGTGGGGTTTTTGGGGTCCCTCTAACAGGATCTATGGGGTCTGTGGGGTCTGTGGGGTTTTTGGGGTTGCTCTGACAGGATCTGTGGGGCCGATCCTGTGGGATCTATGGGGTCTATGGGTCTCACCCCACACATTTCACCCCCCAGGATCTGGTGATGCCTGGCAAGGACAGGGGTTTACAGGATCTATAGGATCTGTAGAGTTTACAGGATCTGTGGGGTCTATGGGATCTGTGGGGCTGATCCTATGGCATCTATGGGGTCTGTGGGTCTGACACGCCCCGTTTGTGCCCCCCAGGAGCTGGTGATGCCCGGGGAGGACGCAGCACTGGGGGATTTATGGGGTTTACAGGATTTATAGGATGTGAGAGGTTTATGGGATCTCTAGGGCTGATCTAACAGGATCTATGGGGTCTGTGGGTCTCACCCCACACATTTGTGCCCCCCAGGAGCTGGTGATGCCGGGGGAGGACGGTTTACTGGATCAGTGGGGTTTTTGGGGTTCCTCTAACGGGATCTATGGGGTCTGTGGGGCCGATCCTATGGGATCTGTGGGTCTCACCCCACAC
>NW_024368251.1:0-1203 GCF_014805655.1 Passer montanus
CCTGGGACAGGGTTTGCCAAGTTCTTGTGCACCTTCAGAACAGATTCCCAAATGTGTTTCCTGGCTCTGAGGCCAATTGCTGCAATCTGCTGCCATGTTTCCCATCCCTCGTGTCCTTGCATCCTTCCCAAAACAGCATTCCCATCCATTCTGCCAACTGGGAACTGTCCCCCTTCCAGGCCACCTCCCAAAACAACCTCAGGATTCATTTTTGGGTTTTGCTTCTTGTTGGGGGCCAAAATGCTGCTAGGAACAGGTTGTCCAGTGCAGCTGTGGCTGCCCCTGGATCCCTGGAAGTGTCCAAAGCCAAGTGGGACAGGGCTTGGAGCAGCCTGGGATAGTGGAAGGTGTCCCTGCCCATGGCAGGGGGTGGAATGAGATGATCTTTAACATCCCTTTCAATCCAAACTATTCCATCATTCCACAGACGTTTTAACGAGCCAGATCACCAAACTGCAGTGCCAATTTTCTTGGAATTATTCCAGGGAGATCTTTACTGGCTCTGAAGCCTGACCTACCCAGCTGGGTGATGGACAGGCTGGAGAAGGGGGTTCCATCCATCAGGATGGTGAGGAAGGACTTAGGCAAGGCAGAGACCGCACAAAGGAGGACGCCAGGCTGCTGACACAACTCCTCCTCCTTCCCAACACAACTTTCCAGGAATTGGGGTTGAAAGGCTGATTTGGGGCCACGTTCAGGTCATGCCCATGGGCTCAGTTGACAGCACACCCTGGGGGAGGGCAGAGGCTCTCCTGACCATCCCAAACTGCATCACCCTTCTGTCCCTCGGGATGTGACATCCCTGCCCGGAGGGAGCTCCAGCTGCTCGGGATGCAGCCGGGCAGGGAGGCTGCGGGGCTAAATCCCGATGTCAGGCGGGAGGTGGGACTGATCCCGTGGATTTCCTCAGCCCGACGAGCGTTAATTTGATCCACGCTGCCTTGGCAGGGGGAAAACATGGGGGCGGTGCGGCTGAACATTGAGATTCTGAAAAGGGTGATGGAGGATTTAATGGATCTTGGCGGCTTAATGCTCCATTTTTTTCTTGTGATTCCCCCTCGTTTCTTATCTCTCGTATTTACATAAATTATGTGGACTCCAGGGAAGCTGCGAGGCATAGAAATTTAATCAACCTGAGTCTCAGGAGCCTGGTCAGTGTGCAGCAAAAGGAGGAAAAGAGGGGTGGAAAATGAAAAAAAAAAA
>NW_024368252.1:0-24889 GCF_014805655.1 Passer montanus
CACTAAAACCCCCCAAAATTCCTTCATGTTGACCCAAATTCCACAATTCCCTAAAACCGCCCCAAAACGCAGAATTTCCTAAATCCACCCCAAATCCCCTCAGTCACTGTTTGGGGTTTGGGTTCTGTGAGGACATTTGGGGTCAGGGGGATCCCAAAATTCCCCTAAAAGCCCCCAAAATCCTTTCATGTCCCCCAAATCCCACAATTTCCTAAAACATCCAGAATTTCCTAAATTCGCCCCAAATCCCCTCAGTCATTGGGGTTTGGGTCCCATTTTGGGGCTCCCTTTGTTCAGGGGGTCCTCGGGGTTCGGCTCCTGGGGGGGAGGTTTGGGGTCAGAACCCCCCAAAGGAAAACCCCAAAATCCCTTTGGGTCACCCCAAATCCCACAATTCCCTAAAAACCGCTCCAAATCCCACAAATCCCTAAAACCGCCCCAAAACACAGAATTTCCTAAAACCGCCCCAAATTCCCTCAGTCATCATTTGGGGTTTGGGTTCTGTGAGGACATTTGGGGTCAGGGAGATCCCAAAATTTCCATAAAATCCCCGAAAATCCCTTCACGACACCCCAAGTCCCACAATTCCCTAAAATATTCAGAATTCCCTAAATCCGCCCCAAATCCCCTCAGTCATTGGGGTTTGGGCCCCATTTTGGGGCTCCCTTTGTTCAGGGGGTCCTCGGGGTTCGGCTCCTGGGGGGGAGGTTTGGGGTCAGAATCCCCAAAGGAAAACCCCAAAATCCTCTCGGGTCACCCCAAATCCCTGAATTCCCCTAAAAGTGACCCAAATCCCTGAATTCCCCTAAAATCGACACAAAATGCAGAATTTCCTAAATCCGCCCCAAATTCCCTCAGTCGTTGTTTGGGGTTTGGGTGCTGTGAGGACATTTGGGGTCAGAGGCACCCCAAAATTCCCCTAAAAGCCCCAAAATACCTTCATGTCCCCCCAAATCCCACAATCCCCTAAAAACCGCTCCGAAATGCAGAATTCCCTAAAACCGCCCCAAATCCCCTCAGTCATTGGGGTTTGGGTCCCATTTTGGGGCTCCCTTTGTTCAGGGGGTCCTCGGGGTTCGGCTCCTGGGGGGAGGGTTGGGGTCAGAACTCCCCAGAGGAAAACCCCAAAATCCCCTCGGGTCACCCCAAATCCCGGAATTCCCTAAAACCCCCAAAAATCGCTTCATGTCCCCCCAAATCCCACAATTTCCTAAATCCACCCCAAATCCCCCGAGCCCTTGTTTGGGGTCCGGGTCCTGGGGGGACATCTGGGGACAGGGGGACCCCAATATATGGGGGGGGAAACCCCAAAATTCCCTGAAATGCCCCCAAAAACCCTTCCCACCCCCCAAATCCCAGAATTCCCGCCAGACGCCCCAAAAACCCCCCTGGGACCTCCCTGGAGCCCCCCCAGCTGTCCCCAAACCCCCCCAGGTGTCCCCCAAGGTGTCCCCAGGTGTGTCCCCATGTCCCCAGGTGTCCCCAAGCCCCCCAGGTGTGTCCCCAAGGCCACCACGTGCCCCCCACCATGTTCCCAACGCCCCAGGTGTGTCCCCAAGCCCCCCGGTGTCCCCTGTCCCCGGTGTCCCTCACCAGGAACAGGTACTGCAGGCCGTAGATGATGGAGTTGATGGTCAGCACCGGCTTCCAGTCCTCCCTGCGGCACCGCCACGGACACGGTCAGCGGGCAGTGGTCACTGCGGCCACCGCGGCCACCACGGCCACGGACACAGCCAGTGGTCAGCAGGCACTGCGGCCACCACGGCCACAGCCACAGCCAGCGGCCACTGCGGCCACCACGGCCACAGCCAGTGGTCAGCGGTCACTGCGGCCACCGCAGCCACGGCCACAGCCACGGTCAGCAGTCAGTAGTCAGAGGTCAGTGATCAGTGGTCAGAGGTCAGTGGTCAGGGGTCAGTGGGCAGAGGTCAGGGGTCAGCAGGGCCACCACGGCCACCAGCAGGTGGCCACAGCCCCCCCAGGTGTCAATGTTTGGTGGCCCAGCACTGACCTTAAAGCTGAAGACGAATTTGCCGCCCTTGTAGAAACCCTGGGGACAGAAAAATGTCACTGGGGGACACGGGGGACACAGGGACAGGAAGGGACAGAGGGGACAGGGACAGAGGGGACAGGGACAGAGGGGACAGGGGGGACAGGAAGGGACCGTTCCCATCCCATCGGGGCACACGGAGCAAGGGGCCCCACGGAGGCCCCAGGGAGGTGACACAGGGGACAGGAGGTGCCCCAGCTGTCCCCAGGTGCCCCAGGGAGGTGATACAGGTGTCCCCAGCTGTCCCAATGCCACCCAGCTGTCCCCAGGTGTGTCCCCAGCTGTCCCCAGCTGTCCCCATGTCCCCGGGAGGTGACACAGGTGTCCCCAGGTGTGTCCCCAGGTGTGTCCCCAGGTGTCCCCAGGGGTGTCCCCATGTCCCCAGGTGTGTCCCCATGTCCCCAGGAGGTGACACAGCTGTCCCCAGGTGCGTCCCCATGTCCCCAGGTGTGTCCCCAGCTGTCCCCATGTCCCCAGGAGGTGACACAGGTGTCCCCAGGTGTCCCTGACCTCGTCGGGGCAGATGAGCAGGCGGAAGTGCAGCAGATCGTCCTGGTCCGAGAAATCGATCTCGCACGTCTTGGGCAGGTTCAGCTCGTTGATGTCTGGGGACACAGAGGGGACAATGGGGACACTGAGGGGACAATGGGACACTGAGGGACACAGGGACACTGTGGGGCCATACTGGGACTGTACTGGGAATCACTGGGGCCATACTGGGACTGTACTGGGAATCACTGGGGCCATACTGGGACTGTACTGGGAATCACTGGGGCCATACTGGGACTGTACTGGGAATCACTGGGGCCATACTGGAGCCATACTGGCGCCACACTGGGGCCATACTGGGCCCATACTGGGCCATACTGGGCCAAACTGGGCCATACTGGGAATCACTGAGCCATACTGGGCCCATACTGGGACCAGCACCTGACCCCCACTGGTGCCATACTGGGGCGCTCACCAAAGCCCTACTGGAACCAGTATGTGATCCTTACTGGTCCCAGTATGCGCCCCTTACTGGTCCCAGTCTGTGCCCCTTACTGGTCCCAGTGTGTGCCCCTTACTGGTCCCAGTCTGTGCCCCTTACTGGTCCCAGTCTGTGCCCCTTACTGGTCCCAGTATGCGCCCCTTACTGGTCCCAGTATGCGCCCCTTACTGGTCCCAGTGCGGCGCTGCTGGAACCAGTCCCAGCCCCCCCAGGGCCGTTAACGACCCGGCACTGCCGGCCCTGCTGGGCCCAGTCTGCGGCCCTTACTGGGACCAGTTTGGGACCCTTACTGGGCCCAGTCGGTGGCCGTTACTGGCCCCAGTTTGAGGCCCTTATTGGTCCCAGTTTGGGACCCTTACTGGCCCCAGTTCGAGGCCCTTACTGGGACCAGTTGGTGGCTGTTACTGGGATCAGTTTGGGGCCCTTACTGGGACCAGTTTGGGGCCCTTACTGGGACCAGTTTGGGACCCTTACTGGCCCCAGTTCGCGGCCCTGCTGAGCCTGGTTTGGGGCTCTTATTGGTCCCAGTGTGCAGCCCTTACTGGGCCCAGTTTGAGGCCCTTACTGGGACCAGTTTGGGGCCCTTACTGGGACCAGTATGGGGCCCTGCCTGTCCCCAGTTTGAGGCCCTTATTGGCCCCAGTGTCCAGCCCTTACTGGGCCTGGTTTGGGCCCTTACTGGGACCAGTATGGGGCCCTTTCTGGGACCAGTGTACAGCCCTTACTGGGCCCAGCTTGTGGTCCTTACTGGTCCCAGTGTGCAGCCCTTACTGGGCCCAGTCTGTGGCCGTTACTGGCCCAGTATGAGGCCCTTCCTGGGCCCAGTTCGAGGCCCTTCCTGGCCCCAGTTTGTGGCTGTTACAGGGCCCAGCCTGAGGCCCTGCTGGGCCCAGTGTGCAGCCCTTACTGGTCCCAGTCGGTGGCCGTTACTGGCCCCCGTTTGGGACCCTTCCTGGCCCCAGTCTGTGGCCGTTACCGGCCCCACTATGAGGCCCTTACTGGCCCCAGTGTACGACCCTCACTGGCCCCAGTTTGCAGCCCTGCTGGCCCCAGTTTGGGACCCTTACTGGCCCCAGTATAAGGCCCTCACTGGCCCCAGTTTGGGACCCTTACTGGCCCCAGTATAAGGCCCTCACTGGCCCCAGTTTGGGACCCTTACTGGCCCCAGTATAAGGCCCTCACTGGCCCCAGTTTGGGACCCTTACTGGCCCCAGTTCGCGGCCCTGCTGGCCCCAGTTTGGGACCCTTACTGGCCCCAGTTCGCGGCCCTGCTGGCCCCAGTTTGGGACCCTTACTGGCCCCAGTTCGCGGCCCTGCTGGCCCCAGTTTGGGACCCTTACTGGCCCCAGTTCGCGGCCCTGCTGGCCCCAGTTTGGGACCCTTACTGGCCCCAGTTCGCGGCCCTGCTGGCCCCAGTTTGGGACCCTTACTGGCCCCAGTATAAGGCCCTCACTGGCCCCAGTTTGGGACCCTTACTGGCCCCAGTATAAGGCCCTCACTGGCCCCAGTTTGGGTCCCAGTATGTAACCCTTACTGGTCCCAGTCTGTGCCCCTTACTGGTCCCAGTATGTAACCCTTACTGGTCCCAGTGTGTGCCCCTTACTGGTCCCAGTATGTAACCCTTACTGGTCCCAGTCTGTGCCCCTTACTGGTCCCAGTCTGCGCCCCTTACTGGTCCCAGTCTGCGCCCCTTACTGGTCCCAGTGTGGCGCTGCTGGAACCGGTCCCAGCCCCCCCAGCGCCGTTAACGACCCGGCACTGCCGGCCCTGCTGGGCCCAGTCTGCGGCCCTTACTGGGACCAGTTTGGGACCCTTACTGGGCCCAGTCGGTGGCCGTTACTGGCCCCAGTTTGAGGCCCTTATTGGTCCCAGTTTGGGACCCTTACTGGCCCCAGTTTGAGGCCCTTATTGGTCCCAGTTTGGGACCCTTACTGGCCCCAGTTTGGGACCCTTACTGGCCCCAGTTCGAGGCCCTTACTGGGACCAGTTTGGGACCCTTACTGGCCCCAGTTCGCGGCCCTGCTGAGCCTGGTTTGGGGCTCTTATTGGTCCCAGTGTGCAGCCCTTACTGGGCCCAGTATGAGGGGTTTATTGGTCCCAGTTTGCAGCTGTTACTGGGCCCAGCCTGAGGCCCTGCTGGCGCCAGTGTGCAGCCCTTACTGGGCCCAGTTTGAGGCCCTTACTGGGACCAGTTCGAGGCCCTTACTGGGACCACTTCGAGGCCCTTACTGGCCCCAGTGTGCAGCCCTTACTGGGTCCAGTTGGTGATCGTTACCGGCCCCAGTATGAGGCCCTTATTGGTCCCAGTTTGGGACCCTTACTGGCCCCAGTTCACAGCCCTTACTGGCCCCAGTTTGCAGCTGTTACTGGGCCCAGCCTGAGGCCCTGCTGGCCCCAGTGTGCAGCTCTCACTGGGTCCAGTTCGAGGCCCTTACTGGGACCAGTATGAGGCCCTTACTGGCCCCAGTTTGTGGCTGTTACTGGGCCCAGCCTGAGGCCCTGCTGGTCCCAGTGTGCAGCCCTTACTGGTCCCAGTCGGTGGCTGTTACTGGCCCCCGTTTGGGACCCCTCCTGGCCCCAGTCTGTGGCCGTTACCGGCCTCACTATGAGGCCTTTACTGGCCCCAGTTCGCGGCCCTGCTGGCCCCAGTTTGGGACCCTTACTGGCCCCAGTTCGCGGCCCTTACTGGGACCAGTTTGGGACCCTTACTGGCCCCAGTTCGCGGCCCTGCTGGCCCCAGTTTGGGACCCTTACTGGCCCCAGTTCGAGGCCCTTACTGGGACCAGTTTGGGACCCTTACTGGCCCCAGTTCGCGGCCCTGCTGAGCCTGGTTTGGGGCTCTTATTGGTCCCAGTGTGCAGCCCTTACTGGGCCCAGTATGAGGGGTTTATTGGTCCCAGTTTGCAGCTGTTACTGGGCCCAGCCTGAGGCCCTGCTGGCGCCAGTGTGCAGCCCTTACTGGGCCCAGTTTGAGGCCCTTACTGGGACCAGTTCGAGGCCCTTACTGGGACCACTTCGAGGCCCTTACTGGCCCCAGTGTGCAGCCCTTACTGGGTCCAGTTGGTGATCGTTACCGGCCCCAGTATGAGGCCCTTATTGAGTTTGAGGCCCTTATTGGCCCCAGTGTCCAGCCCTTACTGGGCCTGGTTTGGGCCCTTACTGGGACCAGTATGGGGCCCTTTCTGGGACCAGTGTACAGCCCTTACTGGGCCCAGCTTGTGGTCCTTACTGGTCCCAGTGTGCAGCCCTTACTGGGCCCAGCCTGAGGCCCTGCTGGCCCCAGTGTGCAGCTCTCACTGGGTCCAGTTCGAGGCCCTTACTGGGACCAGTATGAGGCCCTTACTGGCCCCAGTTTGTGGCTGTTACTGGGCCCAGCCTGAGGCCCTGCTGGTCCCAGTGTGCAGCCCTTACTGGGCCCAGTCTGTGGCCGTTACTGGCCCAGTATGAGGCCCTTCCTGGGCCCAGTTCGAGGCCCTTCCTGGCCCCAGTTTGTGGCTGTTACAGGGCCCAGCCTGAGGCCCTGCTGGGCCCAGTGTGCAGCCCTTACTGGTCCCAGTCGGTGGCCGTTACTGGCCCCCGTTTGGGACCCTTCCTGGCCCCAGTCTGTGGCCGTTACCGGCCCCACTATGAGGCCCTTACTGGCCCCAGTGTACGACCCTCACTGGCCCCAGTTTGCAGCCCTGCTGGCCCCAGTTTGGGACCCTTACTGGCCCCAGTATAAGGCCCTCACTGGCCCCAGTTCGCAGCCCTGCTGGCCCCAGCTCGCGGCCCTCACCGGCCCCGTGGGGCCCTGCCGGGCCCGCTGCGCGCCCGCCGCCTCCCCTCAGACCTTTCTGGATGCGGAGCTGCGCGGCCGAGGCCTTTTTGCTGGAGCTCTTGGTGCCGCCCGCCGATTCCTCCTCCTTCTTCTGCTGCTTCAGCGAGAACAGCTTGATCATCCTGCCGGGCCGGGGCGGCGGGGCCGGGGCGGGTCCGGGCCCCCCCCGGGGCCGAGGGAGCGGGGCCGGGCCGGGGGCGGCTCCGGGTCGGGGGCTCCGGGGGCGACGGGGGCCGGGGGCGAGCGCTGAGGGCCGGCCGGCTCGGCAACTTCCGGAGCCGCTCGGCAACTTCCGGAGCCGCTCGGCACTCTCCGGAACCGCTTCGCGACCGCTCGGCAACTTCCGGGATCGCTTCGTGAAGCTCCGCAGAGGGCTCGGGGAGCTCCGGAATTGCTTCGGTACAACTTCGGGAGTTTCCGGAAGCGCTTCGGGGGCCTCCGGAGTCGCTTGGCGACTTCCGGAACCGCCTCGAGGATCTCCGGAACCGCTTCGGAACCGTTTCGGAACGGTCTCGGGGCTGTCCGGGGCCGCTCGAAACCTTCCGGAGATCCCCGGAAAGGGGGAGGAGGTTCGGGACTCTCCGGAACCGCTGCGGAACCTCCGGGCAATCTCCGGCGCCGCTTCGTGGGTCTCTGGGGTCGCTTCGAGAACCTCCGCACGGCTTCGGAACCTCTCGGCAAACTCCGGAGTCGCCTGGCAACTTCCGGAGCTGCTTCGGAACCGTTCCGGGGGTGGCGGAACGGCCTCGGGGCCCGCCGGCGCCGCTCGGGAGCCGCTTCCGGAAGCTCCGGAATCGCTTCGGGGAT
The DNA here is from genome assembly GCF_014805655.1 of Passer montanus. Classification (NCBI taxonomy): domain Eukaryota; kingdom Metazoa; phylum Chordata; class Aves; order Passeriformes; family Passeridae; genus Passer; species Passer montanus. Next base: position 7,666 of record NW_024368252.1, read on the forward strand.
CTCCGGAAGGCAGGGGGAGGGGCTCGGGGGTCTCCGGAAGGGGCGGTTCGGGGCCCCTCGGGAGCTTTCGGGCGGACCCGAGGGCGCTTCGGATTCTTCCGGAAGGAAATCGACTCGTTCCGGCGCTTGGATGCCGCTTCGGCTCTTTCCGGAGCACTTCGGGTCCTTCCGGAACGGGAGGCGGGGCGAGGCGCTCCGAAAAGCGCCGATCTCCGCCCCTCGGCTCTTTCCGGCGGCCGCTGCGTTTGTCTCTCCCGCGCTTCACACTCAGCTCTTTCCGGAGCACTTCGGCTCTCCCCGGCTGCCACCAGCCAATCCTGCGCCGGGGGCGGGGCTCGAGGCCCTTTCTCCCAATGGGCGCCGCCATGTTGCTCAGGGGCGCCGCCATCTTTACGGGCCCGGGGGTGAACTGGGCCCAGTTTCCCCTCCCAGTGCTCCCAGTTCAGCTCAGGGGGCGGGGATGGACGTGGAGGGGCAGCAGGAGGGAAAATGGGGGGCACGGGGTGGATCCAGCCCGGAAATGGGGGAGAACCCAGGAAATGCAAGCAAAAAAATGGGGCAGAATACAGGAAATTCAGGTCAAATCAAGCACTGAAACTGGGGAGAACCCAGGAAATCCCGGCCCCGAAATGGGGCAGAATCCAGGAAATCCAAGCACTGAAATTAGGGAAATTCCAGGAAATCCCAAGCAAAAAAATGGGGCAGAATCCAGGAAATCCAAGCACTGAAATCAGGGAAATTCCAGGAAATCCAAGCCCTGAAACAGGACAGAATCCAGGATATCCAAGCACAGAAATGGGGCAGAATCCAGGAAATTCAGGTCAAATCAAGCACTGAAACTGGGGAGAACCCAGGAAATCCCGGCCCCGAAATGGGGCAGAATCCAGGAAATCCAAGCACAGAAATGGGACAGAATCCAGGAAATTCAGGTCAAATCAAGCACTGAAATTGGGGAGAATCCAGGAAATCCAAATACAAAATGGGGGAAATTCCAGGAAATCCAAGCCCTGAAACGGGGCAGAACCCAGGAAATCCAGGTCAAACCCCGCCCAGAAATGAGGCAGAGCCCAGGAGACCAAGCCAGGGTTTTATTTTCCCAGGTGACCCCCGGCTAAGGGGGGACAGGGACACCCCCACACCCTGGGGGGCTCTGGGGGGAACCAGGACCCGCAGTGGGGGCAAATCGGGGTCCTGGGAGGGGAAATTGGGGTGCTGGGATGGGAGATCGGGGTGCTGGGAGGGGAAATGGGGTGTATCCTGATCCCGTAAACTGATCCCACCCTTTGATCCTGATCCCACCCCGACCCCACCCAATCCCACCCTGATCCTATCCCTGATCCCATCCCAGACGCCCTGATCCCGCCCCTTATCCTGGTACCACCCCTGATCCCACCCATGATTGGGAGGGGAAATTGGGGTCCTGGAAGGGTAAATCGGGGTACTGGGAGGGGAAATTGAGGTCATGGAAGGAGAAATCAAGGTCCTGGACTGGGAGGGGAAATCGAGGTCCTGGGAGGGGAAATCGGGGTCCTGGAAGGTGAAATCGGGGGGCTGGGAGGGGAAATTGGGGTCATGGAAGGAGAAATCAAGGTCCTGGAAGGGCAAATCGAGGTCCTGGGAGGGGAGATCGGGGTGCTGGGAGGTCTTTCACCCCCCAGCAGGGGCAGTCAGGAGCCCGGGGACCCCTCCAGGGCCTCCTCGGGGTCCAGCAGGAGCCTGGAGAACTTCTGGTCGCCGAAGACGGCGCTGAGGCGGCTCTCGAGGAAGCGCTGCAGGCCCAGGATGGACTGCACGTCCGCCTTGTCCTGGGGGGACACGGGCATTCCAGGGGGGCTGGCCACCCCAAAAACCCCCAAAGAGCCGCCCCCGGGGCGCGCAGACCTCGGTGAGGCGGTGGAACTGGCGCAGCAGGCGCCAGCCGTCGCGGGCAAACTCCTCGGGGCTGCGGTAGGGCGGGCTCAGCTTCTCCTGCAGCCGCGCCCGCATCAGCGTCAGGTCCATGGCGTCGCGGCCGTCCTGGGCCCGGCAGCGCCGGCAGCGCGGTCAGCGGGCTGGGCCCGGCCCTGATCCCAGCTGTGATCCCGAACGGGGCTGGGCCCGGCCCTGATCCCAGCCCTGATCCCAAACGGGGCTGGGCCTGGCCCTGATGGGGCAGAACCCAGGAAATCCAGGTCAAACCCCGCCCAGAAATGAGGCAGAGCCCAGGAGACCAAGCCAGGGTTTTATTTTCCCAGGTGACCCCCGGCTAAGGGGGGACAGGGACACCCCCACACCCTGGGGGGCTCTGGGGGGAACCAGGACCCGCAGTGGGGGCAAATCGGGGTCCTGGGAGGGGAAATTGGGGTGCTGGGATGGGAGATCGGGGTGCTGGGAGGGGAAATGGGGTGCTGGGAGGGGAAATCGAGGTCCTGGGAGGGGAAATCGGGGTCCTGGAAGGTGAAATCGGGGGGCTGGGAGGGGAAATTGGGGTCATGGAAGGAGAAATCAAGGTCCTGGAAGGGCAAATCGAGGTCCTGGGAGGGGAGATCGGGGTGCTGGGAGGTCTTTCACCCCCCAGCAGGGGCAGTCAGGAGCCCGGGGACCCCTCCAGGGCCTCCTCGGGGTCCAGCAGGAGCCTGGAGAACTTCTGGTCGCCGAAGACGGCGCTGAGGCGGCTCTCGAGGAAGCGCTGCAGGCCCAGGATGGACTGCACGTCCGCCTTGTCCTGGGGGGATCCCTGCCCTGATCCCTGCCCTGATCCCACCCTGATCCCCCCCAGATCCCCCGGCTCACCGGGGAGCTGCAGAGGCGCTGCAGGGGCCGGCAGGGCTCGTGGCACAGCAGCTCCAGCAGGACGAACTCGCAGCGCTGCGGGGTCGGGGTCAGGGTCGGGGCTGAGATCCCGCGGGAGGGGATCCCACGGGACCGACCCGTCGGGACCGGCCCGGCCTCACCTGCTGGTCCTGGGGGCTCAGCTTGAGGGAGGGGCCCCGCTCCGGCTCCGGGAGCGGCGGGGGCAGCTCCTGGCACAGCAAACACGTCCACTCGGGGCTGCGGGGCGGGAACAGGGTCACAGGGGACACGGGCATTCCAGGGGGGCTGGCCACCCCAAAAACCCCCAAAGAGCCGCCCCCGGGGCGCGCAGACCTCGGTGAGGCGGTGGAACTGGCGCAGCAGGCGCCAGCCGTCGCGGGCAAACTCCTCGGGGCTGCGGTAGGGCGGGCTCAGCTTCTCCTGCAGCCGCGCCCGCATCAGCGTCAGGTCCATGGCGTCGCGGCCGTCCTGGGCCCGGCAGCGCCGGCAGCGCGGTCAGCGGGCTGGGCCCGGCCCTGATCCCAGCTGGATCGAGGTAAAGGGGATCCCCACGGGGCTGGGATCGAGGGATTGGGAACAGGGATCCCCATGGGGCTGCGGGAGTGCAACGGGGTCACGGGGGACAGGAACGGGAACAGGGTCACGGGGGATTGGGAACAGGGATCCCCACGGGGCTGGGATCAGGAACGGGTCACGGGAGGGACGGGAACAGGGTCACGGGGGGCTGGGATTGAGGGATTGCGGATCCCCACAGGGCTGGGATCAGGAACAGGGTCACGGGGGATCGGGAACAGGGTCACCGGGGGACAGGATTGAGGGAAAGGGGATCCCCATGGGGCTGGGATCAAGGGATTGGGGATCCCCATGGGGCTGGGATCAAGGGATTGGGGATCCCCACGGGGCTGGGATCGAAGGAAACAGGGCAGATCCCACCCCTGATCCCAGGCAGGGCTGATCCCACCCCCGATCCCAAACGGGGCAGATCCCACCCCTGATCCTGATCCCGTAAACTGATCCCACCCTTTGATCCTGATCCCACCCCGACCCCACCCAATCCCACCCTGATCCTATCCCTGATCCCATCCCAGACGCCCTGATCCCGCCCCTTATCCTGGTACCACCCCTGATCCCCCCCAGATCCCCCCGATGGATCCCGGCTCACCGGGGAGCTGATCCCAGCCCAGATCCCTGCCCTGATCCCAGCCCTGATCCCACCCCACATCCCAGCTCACCGGGGAGCTGATCCTAGCCCTGATCCCAGCCCAGATCCCTGCCCTGATCCCAGCCCTGATCCCACCCCACATCCCAGCTCACCGGGGAGCTGATCCTAGCCCTGATCCCAGCCCAGATCCCTGCCCTGATCCCAGCCCTGATCCCAAACGGGGCTGATCCCTGCCCTGATCCCTGCCCTGATCCCACCCTGATCCCCCCCAGATCCCCCGGCTCACCGGGGAGCTGCAGAGGCGCTGCAGGGGCCGGCAGGGCTCGTGGCACAGCAGCTCCAGCAGGACGAACTCGCAGCGCTGCGGGGTCGGGGTCAGGGTCGGGGCTGAGATCCCGCGGGAGGGGATCCCACGGGACCGACCCGTCGGGACCGGCCCGGCCTCACCTGCTGGTCCTGGGGGCTCAGCTTGAGGGAGGGGCCCCGCTCCGGCTCCGGGAGCGGCGGGGGCAGCTCCTGGCACAGCAAACACGTCCACTCGGGGCTGCGGGGCGGGAACAGGGTCACAGGGGACGGGATTGAGGGATCGGGGATCTCCATGGGGCAGGGATCAGGAACGGGGTCACGGGAGGGACAGGAACAGGGTCATGGGGGGCTGGGATTGAGGGATCGGGGATCCCCATGGGGCTGTGGGAGCAGAAGGGGTCACAGGGGATCGGGAACGAGGACCCCTGGGAGGCCGAGATTGGGAACAGGGTCACGGGGGATCAGCACCCAGGGATCCCCAGGGCACTGGGACCAGGAACCGGGATGGGAATCCCCATGGGATTGGGAACAGGGTCACGGGGGATCGGGAACAGGGATCCCCATGGGGCTGGGATTGAGGGATTGGGAATGGGAATCCCCATGGGATCAGGAACGGGGTCACAGGGGATCAGCGCCCAGGGATCTCTCCCCTTGGGGCTGGGATTGAGGGACTGGGAATGGGGTCACAGGGGATCAGGAACAGGGATCCCCACGGGGCTGGGATCAGGATCCCATGGGATCAGTGCCCAGGGATCCCCAGGGGTCTGGGATCAAGGGATTGGGAAGGGGTCACATGGGATCAGTGCCCAGGGATCCCCAGGGGTCTGGGATCAAGGGATCGGGAGCAGGATCCCATGGGGTCAGTGCCCAGAGACCCCGGGGGCCTGGGATTGGAATCCCATGGGATCAGCACCTGGGGGCCACTGGGGGTCTGGAATTGGGAATGGGATCTCATGGGATCGGCAGCTGGGGATCCAGGGCTGGGATCAGGATCCCATCGGATCAGTGCCCAGAGACCCCACAGGGCTGGGATCAAGGGATTGGGAAGGGGGTCACATGGGATCAGTGCCCGGGGATCCCCAGGGGTCTGGGATCAAGGGATCGGGAGCAGGATCCCATGGGGTCAGTGCCCAGAGACCCCGGGGGCCTGGGATTGGAATCCCATGGGATCAGCACCTGGGGGCCACTGGGGGTCTGGAATTGGGAATGGGATCTCATGGGATCGGCAGCTGGGGATCCCCATGGGTCTGAGATCAAGGGATCAGGAATGGGATTGAGAATGGGATCGCACAGGATCAGTGCCTGGAGACCACTGGGGATCTGGGATTGAGAATGGGATCTCATGGGATTGGTGCCTGGAGACCACTGGGGATCTGGGATTGGGAATGGGATCCCATGGGATCGGCAGCTGGGGATCCCCGTGGATCTGAGATCAAGGGATCAGGAATGGGATCCCATGGGATCGGTGCTTGGAGACCACTGGGGATCTGGGATTGGGAATGGGATCTCATGGGATTGGTGCCTGGAGACCACTGGGGATCTGGGATCCCAGGGATTGAGGGATCCCAGGGGACTGGGGGATCAGGAATGGGATTGGGAATGGAATCCCATGGGATCAGCACCTCAGGACCCCCATGAGGTTTGGGGTCGGGGGGGATTCCCAGAGAGATCCGGGACAGGAGATCCCAGGATCCAAGAGCTCCCAGCTGATCCACAGGGAGCTGACATTGGAGCCAGGGAGCCAAGCAGGTCCCAGGGGGTGACACAGGACAGTGGATCCTGGGGACATTGGGGGTGGCACAGGGCAGGGGATCCCAGGGACATTGGGGGTGGCACAGGGCAGTGGATCCCAGGGACATTGGGGGACTCGGGGTGGCACGGGGCAGTGGATCCCAGAGACATTCAGGGGTGACACAGGACAGTGGATCCCAGGGACATTGAGGGGTGGCACGGGGCAGTGGATCCCAGGTCCCAGGGAGGTGACACGGGGCAGTGGATCCTGGGGACACTGGGTGACTCAGGAGGTGACATGGGGCAGTGGATCCTGGGGACACTGGGTGACTCAGGGGGTGGCACAGGGCAGTGGATCCCAGGGACACTGGGTGACTCAGGGGGTGGCATGGGGCAGTGGATCCCAGGGACTCGAGGGGTGACACAGGGCAGTGGATCCCGGGCCCAGGAGGTGACACGGGGCAGGGGATCCTGGGGACACTGGGTGACTCAGGGGGTGACACAGGGCAGGGGATCCCAGGGACATTCAGGGGTGACATGGGGCAGGGGATCCTGGGGACACTGGGTGACTCAGGGAGATGACACGGGGCAGGGGATCCCAGGGACACTGGGTGACTCAGGGGGTGGCACGGGGCAGTGGATCCCAGGGACACTGGGTGACACAGGGGGTGACACGGGGCAGTGGGTCCCGTACCTGGGCACGTCCTGCAGCGCGGGCAGGTGGCAGTGCAGGTGGAAGCAGCGCTGGCAGCGGTCACACATCACCACGGCCCCGGCCTGGCCGCACACGCGGCAGCACGAGACCCCCGGGAGCCCCCCCGGGACCCCCGGGAGCACCCCCGGGACCCCTGGGAGCACCCCCGGGACCCCCGGGAGCGCCGGGCCAGGGGAGGAGGCCGGGGCAGGGCCCGGCTCCCCCGGGGCAGGCGGCAGCAGCCCCACGGGTTTGGTGTCCCCGGTGTCCCCGATGAGCGACTCCTGCTGCTCCTCCTGCAGGGGGGACAGGGACAGGGGATGGGGACAGGGACAGGGGACACAGGGACAGGGACAGGGACAGAGACAGGGACAGAGGATGGGGACAGGGACAGGGGACAAGTTCAGGGACAGGGGATGGGGGACACGGGACAGGGACAGAGGACACAGGGACAGGGGACATGGTCGGGGACAGGGGACACAGGAACAGGGGACACAAGACAGGGACAGGGGACACAGGGACAGGGTCAGGGACTAGGGACACAGGCAGGGGGGACACAGGGACAGGGACTGGGGGACACTGGAGAGGGTGGGGAGGGGACACACAGGGTGGGGAGGGACACTGGGGACACTCACCTGGGTGGGGACAGAGACTGGGGACAATGGAGGGGACACGGGGGTGACTCACCTTGACAAGGAGGGCTCCGTGCGGCTGCGCTGTCTCCGCTGTCCCCTCTGTCCCTGGTGTCCCCTCTGTCCCTGGTGTCCCCTCTGTCCCCGGTGTCCCCGCTGTCCCCTCTGTCCCCGCTGTCCCCTCGGGCCCCGCGGCGCCCTGCTCGATGACGATGAGGCTGAACTCCTGGGCCGAGGGGCCCGGGAAGATGCGGAACACGGGCGGCTGCGCCGGGTCCAGCTCCAGGTCCAGCTCCAGGCGCTCCAGGCTCACCCGCGGCTGCTTCGGGAGCCGGGGCCCGCGCGGGGGCTCGGGGGGGCCCCTCCTGGGGACAGCGGGGTCAGGGGGGGACCCCAAAACTCTGGGGGGGGAGGTTCCAGGAGATCAGGGGGATGGGGGTCACTGGGAACTCTGGGACAGGGGGACAGGGACAGTGACAGGGCTGGGACAGGGACAGTGACAAGGCTGGGGACAGGGACAGTGACAAGGCTCAGGGTGTTGGGGACAGTGACAGTGACAAGGCTCAGGGGTGCTGGGGACAGGGACAGTGACAAGGCTGGGGACAGGGACAGGGACAGTGACAAGGCTCAGGGTGTTGGGGACAGGGACAGTGACAAGGTTGGGGACAGGGACAGTGACAGTGACAAGGCTCAGGGTGTTGGGGACAGGGCAGGGACAGGGACAGTGACAAGGCTCAGGGTGTTGGGGACAGGGACAGTGACAAGGTTGGGGACAGTGACAGTGACAGTGACAAGGCTCAGGGTGTTGGGGACAGGGACAGTGACAAGGCTGGGGACAGGGACAGGGACAGTGACAAGGCTCAGGGTGTTGGGGACAGGGCTCCTGGCACGGGGGGACCCCAGGCCAGGGGACAGGGACGTCCTGGCCAAGGGACAGGATGGGAGGGGCTGCAGGTGGCCCTGGCCAGGGTGACAGGTGACAAGGGACACAGGGGGGCCAGGGTCCCTCCCCCACGCTCTAATTACCGCTTAATGAGCAGCTTCTTAACGAGCTTCTCCTCCCGGGGGGAACTGCTGGGGTTCCTCCTGCACAACGGGACAGGGACAGGGACACATGTCACCTCTGGGATAGGGGACACGTGTCAGCCCTGGGACAGGGGACAGATGTCACCCCTGGGACAAGGGACACACATCACCCCTGGGACAGGGGACACATGTCACCGTGTCACCTCTGGGACAGGGACACATCACCCCTGGGACAGGGGACACGTGTCACCCCTGGGACAGGGACACACGTCACCCCGGGGACAGGGGACACATGTCACCTCTGGGACAGGGGACAGATGTCACCCCTGGGACAAGGGACACATGTCACACCTGGGACAGGGGACACATGTCACCTCTAGGACAGGGGACAGGGGACAGATGTCACCTCTAGGACAGGGGACACGTGTCACCCCTGGGACAGGGGACACCATGAGGGTGACAAGGGACAGCGGGAAGCAGAGGGGGTGACAAGGGACAGGAGGAACTGGGCTGGGGGTGACAAAGGACAGGGAGTCCCTGGGGTGGCAGGGGGTGACAGGGGACAGGGAGTCCCGGGGGTGACAGGGGACAGGGACACCCCACACTCACGTCCTCTCTCCGGTGACACCATTCTCAGGGCTGGTGGCTGGTGACAAATGCCACATCAGGGACTTCCTGTGGGTCCCCTCCCCTGTCCCCCTCCCTGTGTCTCCATGTCCCCTTCCCTGTCCCGTGTCCCCCTCCCCGTCTCCATCCCTTGTCCCCCTCCCCTGTCCCCATCCCCTGTCCACTCCCATGTCCCCATCCCCGTGTCCCCTCCCATGTCCCCCTGTCCCATCCCCTGTCCCCTGTCCCCTCCCGTGTCCCCTCCCATGTCCCCATCCCCCTGTCCCCTCCCCTGTCCCCTGTCCCCTCACCCAGCTCGGGGCTCGGGGCCGCCGCGGGCTCCAGGGGGGGAGGTGACAGCCGGAGGGGAGGTGACAGCTGGGGGGGAGGTGACAGCGGGGGGGGACCCTGCAGGAGCAGCTCGGGTGTCACCTGTCCCCCGGTGACCACGGTGGCCTGGGGGTGGCCCTGCAGGACACCGGGGGGAGGGGACGTCACAGGGGTGGGGACATCGGGGGTGGCACCCCCAGAATGTCCCCTCAGGGACCTGCGGAGACATCGGGGAGGGGTGGGGACATCACGGGGGAGGGGACACCACACTGTCACCCCCTCCCTGTCACCCCCTCCCTGGGTCCCCCTGTCACCGCCACCCTCACCCCTCCTGTCCTTTGTCACTCCATGCCCTTGTCCCTTGTGTCCCTGTCCCCTGGCTGTCCCAGCTGTCCCCAGTGTCCCAGCTGTCCCCAGTGTCCCTGTGTCCCCCCTGTCCCCAGTGTCCCCGTGTCCCAGCTGTCCCCAGTGTCCCAGCTGTCCCCGTGTCCCCAGTGTCCCCGTGTTCCCAGTGTCCCCGTGTCCCTGGTGTCCCCAGTGTCCCCGGTGTCCCCGTGTCCCTGGTGTCCCCAGTGTCCCCATGTCCCCAGCTGTCCCCGGGGTCCCCCAGCTGTCCCCAGCTGTCCCCAGTGTCCCCATGTCCCCGTGTCCCCAGTGTCCCCAGCTGTCCCCAGCTGTCCCCAGGCGTGTCCCTCACCGAAGCTGCGGGCGCTCCGGGTCCATCCCTGCAGGTCCCACTGGAAGCGCAGCTCCCCCTGCGGCTCGGGGGGCTCCAGGGGCACCCCCAGGGCCCCCAGCAGCTGCGCCTGCACCTGGGGACACAGGGGACATCGGGGACATTGGGGACATCAGGGACCCCCAGGGCCCCCGGCAGCTGGGCCTGCACCTGGGGGGGACATTGGGGACACTGGGGACATCATGGAGGAGAAAATGGGGCTGGCCCCACTCTGAGGGCCAGGGCCCCCAGCAGCTGCGCCTGCACCTGGGGACACAGGGGACATCGGGGACATTGGGGACATCAGGGACCCCCAGGGACCCCAGGCACCCCCAGGGCCCCCAGCAGCTGCGCCCGCACCTGGGGGGGACATTGGGGACACTGGGGACATCATGGAGGAGAAAATGGGGCTGGCCCCACTCTGAGGGCAGAGTCGCAGCCACAAAGGTCCCCAAGTGTCCCCAAGTGCCACCCCTCCCTCGGGGGTCCGCACCTGGGGGGGACATTGGGGACACTGGGGACACAGGGGACAGTGTGGGGACACAGGGGACATCATGGAGGACAAAATGGGGCTGGCCCCACTCTGAGGGCAGAGTCGCAGCCACAAAGGTCCCCAAGTGTCCCCAAGTGCCACCCCTCCCTCGGGGGTCCCTTGGGTGTCCCTGGGGGTCCCCGGGGGGTCCTTGGGGTGTCCCTGGGGTGTCCCTGGGGGTCCCTTGGGTGTCCCTGGGGTGTCCCTGGGGGTCCCTTGGGTGTCCCTGGGGGTCCCTGGGGGTCCTTGGGGTGTCCCTGGGGGTCCCTGGGGTGTCCCAGGGCCCCCAGCAGCTGCGCCCGCACCTGGGGGGGACATTGGGGACACTGGGGACACAGGGGACAGTGTGGGGACACAGGGGACATCATGGAGGACAAAATGGGGCTGGCCCCACTCTGAGGGCAGAGTCGCAGCCACAAAGGCCACAAGTGTCCCCAAGTGCCACCCCCTCCCTAGGGGGTCCCTGGGGTGTCCCTGGGGTGTCCCCGGGGGTCCCTGGGGTGTCCTTGGGGTGTCCCTGGGGTGCAGCCCCCTCACCGGCCTCCTGGAGAGCAGCAGGGCGGTGCCGTGGGGGGGGAAATGGGGAGAAATGGGGAAAAAATGGAGAGAAACTGGCAGAAATGAGGGGAAAATGGGGAAAAATGGGGGAAAAGGGGGAGGAATGGGGAGAAATGGAGAAAAATGGGGGAAAACAGGGAGAAAATGAGGGAGAACAGGGAGAAATGGGGAGAAAATGGAGCCGAAAGTGGGGCTGGCTCCATTCTGAGAGCACAGAGTCCCAGCCACAAAGGTCCCCAAGTGCCACCCCTCCCTCGGGGGTCCCTTGGGTGTCCCCGGGGTGCAGCGTGTCCCCAAGTGCCACCCCTCCCCCGGGGGTCCCTTGGGTGTCCCCTGGGGGTCCCCGGGGTGCAGCCCCCTCACCAGCCTCCTGGAGAGCAGCAGGGCGGTGCCGTGGGGGCCGCGCAGCGCGCGCGCCCCGAAGCGCAGCACGTGCTCCTGCAGCCGCTGCGCCCGGCCCAGCGCGCGCTGCTGCCGCTGCAGCCGCTCCTGCCGGCCCTCGGTGACGCGCTGCGGGGACACGCGGGGACAGCGCTGTCACCGCGGGGTGGGTGACACGGGGACGGGGAGAGGAGGGCGCCGGGCTCACCTGGACGTCGCCCACCAGCGCCTTGGCGCGCTTGTTGAGCTCCTTCATGATCTGCAGGATGGCGAGCTTCACCTCCACCTGCAGGCGCTTCTGCGCGTCCGTGCCGCGGCGCATGCTGCGCGGGGGACACGGCGCATGGAGGGGACATGCGGGGACACGCGGGGACACGGGGGGACATGCAGGGGGACACGGGGGGGCACCCACAAGGCGCGCAGCTCCTTGGTGCGGCGCTGCAGCGCGGCGTGCTTGTCGGCCAGGCGCTGCAGCAGCGCCGACAGCACCGAGCGCTGCTGCCGGACGGCGTCGGCCAGCGGCTGCGAGCTGGGAACATGGGGGAAAATGGGGGAAAAAATAGGGAAAATGGGGGAATGGGGGGAAAAAATGGGGAAAATGGGGGAAAAGGGGGGAAATAGGGAAAATATGGGGAAAACATGGGAAAAACATAGGAACAACATGGGGGAAACATGGGAAAAATGGGGAAAACCATGGAGGATATGGGGGCAAACGGAAAATGGGGGGGAAAGGGAGAAAAACATGGATGGAAATGGGAAAATTGGGGGAAATGGGGAGGAACATGGTGGAAATGGGGGAAACAGGGGAAAAACATGGGAAAATCATGGGGGAAAGATGGGGGAAACGGAGGGGAAAGGGTTGGAGAAATGGGGAATGTTGGGGAAAATGCAGAGAAAATGGGGGGAAACATGGGGGGAATAGGAAAAATGGGGAGAAACATGGGAGAAATGGGGGAGAATGGGGGAAATGGGGAAAAATAGGGAAAAACAGGAGAAAAATAGAGGAGAAATGGGGGAAAGGAGGGGAAAATGGGGAAAAATGGGGAAAAACAGGAGAAAAAAAGGAGAAATGGGGGAAATGAGGGGAAAATAGGGAAAAGCATGGGGGAAAAGATGGGGGAAATGGGGAAATCATGGAGGAAAGGGGGAAGAACAGGGGGAAAATGGGGATAAATGCAGATAATTGAGGGAAAATAGGGAAAAACATGATGAAAATGGGGGAAAATGGGGGGGAATCAGGAGAAATGGGGAGAAAAAAGGGGAGAAATGGGGGAAATGGGAACAAATGGGGAGAAAATGGAGAAGAAAATGAGGAAAAAGAGAAGGGAAAAGGAAAAAAGGGGGAGAGGGGAAAGAGGTGGGGAAAAAGTAGGAAAAGAGGGGGAGGGAAAAGGGGAAAGGGATAGAAAGGGAGAACAAAACAGGGACAAAAAGAAGAATAAAATAAAAAAAAAGAAGGGAAAGGAAAAATGGGAAAAGGAAGGAGGGGTAAGGAAAAAAGGGAAAGGAAAAAGGGAGGAAAAAGTGGAAGAAAAGGGGGAGAGAAAAGAAAAATTAAGCTTATTAGCTCATTACCCATTAACAAGCTAATTAATCCTCATTAGGCATCAATTATCTAATTAACTCAGTTAGGAGATTAAGGGTTTTTAGTTAACGAGACGTCCCAGGTAACAGATTCTCTCATTTAACCCCTAATTACATTAATTCAATTAGATCTTACTCAACAAAAGTGCTTCTGATGCCACTAATGACCACGTAAGTGAACTAATTAATGAGGTAATCAAGCTAATTAAAGATGTACTCAGCTAAGCAATCAAAGCAGTTATTGATTCCCCAACAAGTTTAACCAATAAAAAACAGCAAAACCATAAATAAAACTCAACTAAGATTGATTAAAAATAATTTAAGCAACCAATTACCTTGTTAATTGATTAGTGACTAATTAGCTCTCTCCAATTTGAGCCACATCCCCTCTGATAATTAATTCCCACCTTTCCCAACCCTTCAGCACCTCCCAACTAACGAGCTTTAATAAAATCAGTAATAAACTTGGTAATTAAATCAGTGATAGAATCAGAATTTAAATCAGTAATAGAATCAGTAATTGAATCAGTAATCAAATCAGTAATTGAAACAGTAATAAACTCAGCAATTAAATCAGTAATTGAATCAGTAATAAACTCAGTAATTAAATCAGTAATTGAATCAGTAATAAACTCAGTAATTAAATCAGTAAATGAATCAGTAATAAACTCATAAACAAACTCAGTAATAAAATCAAGAATAGAATCAGTCGTTAAATCAAATCAGTAATTGAAACAGTAATAAACTCAGTAATTAAATCAGTAATTGAATCAGTAATACACTCAGTAATTAAATCAGTAAATGAATCAGTAATAAACTCATAAACAAACTCAGTAATTACATCAGCAATTGAATCAGTAATAAACTCATAAACAAACTCAGTAATAAAATCAAGAATAGAATCAGTCGTTAAATCAGTAATTAAATCAATAATAGAATCAACAGTAAAATCAGTAAAAAATCAGTGATAAAATCAGTGACTAAATCAGTAATAGAATCTGTAACAAATCAGTAATTAAAGAAGTAATTAAGTCAATAATAGAATCCATAATAAAATCAATAATTAAATTAATAATTAAATCAGTAACAGAATCAGTAATAACCTATAATAAACTCAGTAACAGTACCAGCAATAAAACCAGTAATAAACTCAGTAATAGCATCAGTAATTAAGTAATCAACTGAGTAACAAACTCAATCATAAAACCAGTAATCAAACCAGCAGCTAATCAACAAGAGTAATTAACCAGCAGGCCAACTCTAGGTGTTTTCCAGTAATTAATCAGCCTCATTAACTAATTAAAGCCACCTCCAAGGGCGGCCCTGCTGAGCAGCTGCCCTTGCGTTAAGCCCCTTGGGGTGGCTGATTGCCCTGGCGCTAATTAATTAGCGCTGAGGAGGCGGGGGCAGTGTGCTGATTAGCGCTAATTAGCTAATGAGGCGGGGCACTCACGGGTGCTGCAGGTGCGGGCCCAGGTGGCACTCGTGGCACGTCAGGGCGTCACAGGCGCTGCAGAACAGCGACAGCGGCTGCCGCGGGTGCGCCGGGCACGGCCCCGGGCACGCGCCGGGAACGGCACCGGGAACGGCACCGGGAACGGGACCGGGAACGGCGGGAGAGCCTGGGGAGAGACGGGAATGGGAGATTGGGAATGGGAACGGGGGAAATAGGAGGAACTGGGAAATTGGGAATGGGGAAGGGGAATGAGAATGGGAGAATGGGAATGGGGGAAATAGGGGAATGGGAATGGGGGAAATAGGGGGAATAGGGGAATGGGGGAAATAGGGGGAATAGGGGAATGGGAATGGGGGAACTGGGGGAAGAGGGGAATGGGAATGGGGGAATTGGGAATGGAGATGGGGAACTGGGGGAAGAGGGGAATGGGGATGGGAATGGGGGAAATAGGGGAATGGGAATGGGGGAAATAGGGGGAATAGGGGAATGGGACTGGGGACTGGGGAATGGGGATGAGGGAATGGGAATGAATTGGGACTGGGGGTATGGGGGAATTGGGAAATTGGGAGCGGGAAAATGGGAATGGGGGAATTGGGAATGGGAAACTGGGAATGGGAATGGGGGAATTGTGAATAGGGGAATGGGAATGAGAACATGGGAAGGAGGGAATGGGGGAATGAATGGGGGAATGGGGATGGGAAGGGGAATGAGGGAATGGGGATATGGGGATGGGGAAATGGGAGCAGGAGACTGGGAATGGGGGAATGGGAAACTGGGAGTGGGGTGGCACCAGGGATGGCACCAGGGATGGCACCAGGACGGATCTGCTGACAGGGTCAGCACCCGGTAACGGGCACGGACAGGGGGTGACGGGGAGGTGACACAGGTGACAGTGACAACACTCACCCAGACAGGTGACGGGGGGTGACACAGTGACAGCACTCACCCAGACAGGTGACAGGGGGTGACACAGGTGACACAGTGACAGGAACAGGAATGGGAATGGGAATGGAAGAATGGGAATGGGGGACTGGGGAAATTTGGAATGGGGAAATAGGAATGGGGGAATGGGAGAATGGGGAATGGGGATGGGAACAGCGAATGGGAACGGGGGAATTGAGACTGGGGGTATGGGGGAATTGGAACGGGAACATGGGAATGGGGGAATTGGGAGTGGGGGAATGGGAGAATGGGAATGAGAATGGGAATGGGGGAATTGGGAATGGGAAACTGGGAATGGGAACAGGGGAATTGGGAATGGGGGAATGGGAATGAGAATGAGAACATGGGAAGGAGAGAATGGGGGAATGAATGGGGGAATGAATGGGGGAATGGGGATGGGCGAATGGGGGAATGGGACTAGGAACGGGGGGCTGAGGATGGTGGCTCGGCGCACTCCAGGCAGAAGCTGGTGGCCGCCGCGTTGTCCTCGCAGCTGGTGCAGCTCTGGGGACAAGGGACACGCTGGGCAGGACATCCCTCAGCCCCAGCCAGGGTTGATTAGCGGTAATTAGCGCTAACGAGGCGGTACCTGCCCGCTGGGGGCAGCCGGGCTGGCCTGCAGGAACAGGTTCTCCATGATGTCACCGTGGGGACACTGCTGGTGGCACACGGGGCACTCGAACACTGCGGGGCACAGAGGGGACAGGGTCACCTCCTTGTCACCTCCCTGTCACCGAGGCTGGCTCGTCACTGGGCAGCCCCTGAAGGAGCCCCAGGGCCACCACGGCCACTGAGGCCACCTCAGGGAGGTCCTGGAGCCACCAGAGCCCCCCAGGGAGGGGACAATGGTGTCCCCAGGGAGGGGACAGTGCCACAGCAGGGTCACAGTGTCCCTGGGATGGGGACAGTGCCACAGCGGGGTCACAGTGTCCCCAGGGAGGGGACAGTGCCACAGCAGGGTCACAGTGTCCCCAGGGAAGGGACAGGGGTGTCCCATCCCCACAGAGCTCCCAGGAACTCCTGGAGCAACCCAGTGCCCCCAGTAACCCCCAGCGATCCCAGCACCTCCCAGTAACCTCCAGTAACCCCCAGTGTTGTCATTAACCCCCAGCGTTCCCAGTTCCCCCAGTGCTCCCAGTTCCTCCAGTGTCCCCAGTACCTCCCAGTAACCCCCAGTACCTCCCAGTAACCTCCAGTAACCCCCAGTGTTGTCACTAACCCCCAGCGTTCCCAGTACCCCCAGTGCTCCCAGTTCCTCCAGTGTCCCCAGTAATCCCCAGTGCTCCCAGCGTTCCCAGTTCCCCCAGTGCTCCCAGTAACTCCCAGTATCTCCCGGTAACCCCCAGTGCTCCCAGTAACCCCCAGTTCCCCCAGTGCTCCCAGTACGCCCCAGTTCCCCCAGTGCTCCCAGTTCCCCCAGTATGCCCCAGTTCCCCCAGTGCTCCCAGTACGCCCCAGTCCCTCCCAGCAACCCCCAGTGCTCCCAGTAATCCCCAGTGCTCCCAGTAACCCCCAGCGTTCCCAGTAACCCCCAGTACCTCCCAGCAACCCCCAGAGCTCCCAGTTCCCCCAGTACGCCCCAGTTCCCCCAGTACCCCCCAGTTCCCCCAGCTCCCCTCACCGCTGCCGTCCCCGGGGGCGGCTCCGGGCGCGGCGCCGAGGCAGCGGCGGCACACGGAGTGCAGGCAGGGCAGCAGGCGCGGCTCGCGCTGCGGGCTCAGGCGCTGCCGGCAGGCGCCGCAGAGCTCCAGCAGCCCCGGCGGCTCGGGCCGCTCC
>NW_024368252.1:25661-36718 GCF_014805655.1 Passer montanus
CGGCTCCGCGCCCTTGGCCCCGGGGCCGCTGCCCGGCGCCGCCAGCTGCGGCTCCGACATGGCGGCGGCGTCCCCTCACACCCAGCGCGGCCTCCTGCTCCCGCCCCCGCCCCGCCCCGCGGCCAATCACCGCCCGCGGGGACAGATTGACAGCGCGGGGAGCCAATGGGAGGGAAGGAGGGCGGGGGTTGGCGGAGATTGACAGCGAGAGGGAGCAATAGAAGAGGAGCAGGCGGGAAAGAAAGGGCGGGAAGACGCCTCCGGCATGTGAACGCGAATGGGCCAATCAGAGCGCAGAGCGGCCGGAGCTGAACCAATCAGCGGCCGAAGAGCCCCGGGGGAAGGCGGGGACTTCTTGGACCGACCGACCAATCGATATGGGCGTTCAGCGGGGAGGCGGGGCTGAGGCTGTGATTGACAGCTGGGCAAACCAATGGGAAGCAGAGCCGGGGCGGGACTGGGAGCACTGGGAGTTACTGGGAGCACTGGGAGTTACTGGAGTCACTGGGGATCAACGGGAGCATGGGGGATAACTGGGAATTACTGGGAATACTGGGAGTTACTGCGGTCACTGGGCATTAATGGGAGCATGGGGGATTACTGGGGATTAATGGGATCACTGGGGTTTACTGGGAGCTACTGGGAGCTACTGGGAATACTGGGAGTTACTGCGGTCACTGGGCATTAATGGGAGCATGGGGGATTACTGGGGATTAATGGGATCACTGGGGTTTACTGGGAGCTACTGGGAGCTACTGGGAATACTGGGAGTTACTGGGGTGACTGGGCATTAACGGGAGCATGGGGGATTAAGGAGATCACTGGGATTACTGGGGATTAATGGGATCACTGGGATTTACTGGGAGTTACTGGGATCACTGGGAGTTACTGGGATCACTGGGCAGGCACAGGGGGTTACTGGGAGCCCTGGGGGTCACTGGGATCACTGGGAATTACTGGGATTACTGGGGGTCACTGGGAGCACTGGAGATTACTTGGGGCACTGGGAGTTACTGGGGTTACTGGGGGTTACTGGGAGCACTGGGGGTTACTGGGAGGGCCCTGGGCAGCACTGGGACCAACGGCTGACGGTGGTGGCCCTGGGACAGTGTCCCCAGTGTCCCCCAGTGTCCCCTGAGGTCACCCCCAGTCTCCTCCCATCCCTCTCCATGTCCCCGGTGTCCCCCTGTCCCCTGGCTGTGTCCTGGTGGCCCTGGCTGTCCCCACCGTGGATCTCGGGGGGTTTGTGATGGACACACGAGGTGGCCTGGGGCTGCTGCCACCGCGGCGTGGTGGCCCTGGGGACACTGCACAGGTGACACGCCTCAAGTGACACCGGTTTTAATGTAAAAAATGTTAAAAATGACCAAAAAGGTCCCTGAACCCCCTGGGCTCATCGTCACCGCCGGGGGGACAGGAGCCCCGGGCAGGGAGGGGACAGGAGGGACCCCGCGGTGTCCCTGAGGTGTCCCAGAGACGAAATCCAGGGATTTCCCCCCAAAATCCACCTCCCTGTCCCCTTCCCAGCAGGGGCTGCTCCTCGTGTCCTGGGCTCCCGTCCCACGCCCCTCCCCAGCTCCCGGGGCACCTCCCGGGGGTCCCTGGGGCCCTCTCCGGGCGGGACACCTCAGCTCTGTCCACCCTCGAGCACCTCCATGGCCACCCATGGTCCATCTGTCCAAACTCCGTGTCCAGCTCGGTTCCAGAACGTTCTGGAGGTGCCATCAGGGCGATGATGTCATCACCCTCATGGTCACTGAGCATCCATGGCCACCCATGGTCCATCTCTCCAATCCCCGTGCCCAGCTCAGTTCCAGAACGTTCCAGGAGGCCCATGTGGTCAATGACGTCATAACCCTCATGGTCCAGTCTCTGAGCACCTCCATGGCCACTCATGGTCCATCCATCCAATCCCTCTGTCCAGCTCAGTTCCAGAACATTCCGGGGGTGCCACCAGGACAATGACGTCATCACCCTCATGGTCCATCCATCCAATCCCTCTGTCCAGCTCAGTTCCAGAACATTCCAGGGGTGCCACCAGGGCAATGACATCATCACCCTCATGGTCCATCCATCCAATCCCTCTGTCCAGCTCAGTTCCAGAACATTCCAGGGGTGCCACCAGGGCAATGACATCATCACCCTCATGGTCCACTGAGCACCTCCATGGCCACTCATGGTCCATCCATCCGATCTCCATGCCCAGCTCAGTTCCAGAACATTCCAAAGGTGCCATCAGGTCAATGACGTCATCACTCTCATGGTCCTCCGAGCATCTCCATGGCCACTCATGGTGTGGTCCATCTGTCCAAACTCCGTGTCCAGCTCAGTTCCAGAACATTCCAGGGGCCCATCAGGTCATCACCCTCATGGTCCAGCCCTCTGAGCACCTCCATGGCCACTCATGGTCCATCCATCCAATCCCCATGTCCAGCTCAGTTCCAGAATGTTCCAGGGGTGCCATCAGGGCGATGATATCATCACCCTCATGGTCCACTGAGCATCCATGGCAACTCATGGCATGATCCATCTCTCCAATCCCCATGTCCAGCTCAGTTCCAGAACGTTCCAGGAGTCCCATGAGGTCAATGATGTCATCACCCTCATGGTCCAGTCTCTGAGCACCTCCATGGCCACTCATGGTGTGGTCCATCTGTCCAAACTCCGTGTCCAGATCAGTTCCAGAACATTCCAGGGGCCCATCAGGTCATCACCCTCACGGTCCAGCCCTCCGAGCACCTCCATGGTCACTCATGGTCCATCCATCCAATTCCTGTGCCCAGCTCAGTTCCAGAACGTTCCGGGGGTGCCACCAGGACAATGACGTCATCACCCTCATGGTCCATCCATCCAATCCCTCTGTCCAGCTCAGTTCCAGAATGTTCCAGGGCTGCCATCAGGTCAATGACGTCATCACCCTCATGGTCCATCTCTCCAATCCCCATGTCCAGCTCAGTTCCAGAACGTTCCGGGGGTGCCATCAGGTCAATGATGTCATCACCCTCATGGTCCATCTCTCCAATCCCCGTGCCCAGCTCAGTTCCAGAACGTTCCGGGGGTGCCACCAGGACAATGACGTCCTCACCCGCTCCCGCAGGCCCGCCGGGGTTCCCGGGCTCCGTCTGCCCCGGCGGCGCCGCGCTGGCCGTCACCAGCCTCCTCGGGCTGCCTGAGCACGGCTCCCGGCAGGATCTGCCCCGTGCTCCCGCTCGGCGCCCCGGCCGCTCCCCACGTCCCCGTTGGGACACCCCGCTGCCCTCCTGCCGTCACCGGGAATGTGCCTCAGCCTCCCGAGCCCCACGGAGGGCATCCCAGCCCTGTCCCCGGGCTTCACCCCGGCTGCTCCACCGCACCCGCGGAGCCCCCGGGGCCCCCCTCAAGGCCCCTCCAGGGGCAGGGACCCCTCCTCACGCCGTGTGAGCGGGGCCGGCGCCCGCCACGTCCGGCCCCGGCCACGCGCCCAGTCCAGGCTCCGGGGGCGGCCCCGGTGGTGGCCCAGGTGGCAGCCCAGGTGGTGGCCCTGGTGGCAGCCCAGGTGCTGGCCCCTGTGGTGGTCCCAGCGGTGGCCCCGGTGGCAGCCCGGGAGGTGGCCCTGGCGGTGGCCCAGGTGGCAGCCCAGGTGCTGGCCCTGGTGGTGGCCCTGGCAGTGGACCTGGTGGTGGCCCTGGTGGTGGCCCTGGCGGTGGCCCTGGTGGTGGACCTGGTGGCAGCCCAGGTGGTGGCCCTGGCGGTGGCCCTGGTGGCAGTCCAGGTGCTGGCCCCTGTGGTGGTCCCAGCAGTGGCCCCAGTGGCAGCCCAGGTGGCAGCCCAGGTGCTGGCCCCGGTGGTGGTCCCAGCGGTGACCCCGGTGGCAGCCCGGGCTGTGGCCCCGGTGCTGGCCCCGGTGGTGGCCCTAGTGGCAGCCCAGGTGATGGTCCCAGTGCTGGCCCCAGTGGCAGCCCGGGCTGTGGCCCCGGTGCCGGTCCCAGCGGCGGCCCCGGGGCTGGCCCCGGTGGTGGCCCCAGTGGCAGCCCAGGTGCTGGCCCCAGTGGCAGCCCGGGCCGTGGCCCTGGTGGCGGCCCCGGCGGTGGCACGGGGTGGGAGGTGGCGGCGTGGCGCTCCAGGAGGGTGCGGTGGGAGAAGCCCTTGGTGCAGAGGCGGCACTGGAAGCGCTCGGGGCGGTGCGTGCGCATGTGCACGTTGAGGGAGCTCTTCTGGGTGAAGCGCTTGCAGCAGACGCCACACTGGAAGGCGCGCACGCCCGTGTGGGTCACCATGTGCTTGAGCAGGTAGTCCCGCAGGGAGAAGGAGCGCCAGCAGATGGAGCACTGGTGGGGCTTCTCGCCTGCGGAGAGGGAAACGGGGCAGCTGGAGTCAGCGTGGGCCAGTGTGGGGCAAGTGGAGTCAGGGTGGGGCAGCGTGGGGCAACTGGAGTCAGGGTGGGGCAGTGTGGGGCAACTGGAGTCAGGGTGGGGCAGCATGGGTTGGTACTGGGCAATGTGGGTCAGTGTGGGGCAACTGGAGTCAGGGTGGGGCAGTGTGGACTGGTACGGGTCAGTGTGGGGCAGCGTGGGTTGGTACTGGTCACTGTGGGCCAGCGTGGGGCAACTGGAGTCAGGGTGGGTCAGTGTGGGTTGGTACTGGGCAGTGTGGGTCAACATGGGTTGGTACTGGTCCGTGTGGGTTGGTATTGGTCAGTGTGGTTCAGCATGGGCTGGTACCGGTCAGTGTGGGTCAACGTGGGTTGGTACTGGTCCGTGTGGGTTGGTACTGGGCAGTGTGGGTTAGTACAGGTCAGCATGGGTTCGTACTGGTCAGTGTGGGTCAGTGTGGGTTCATACCAGTCAGTGTGGGTCAAGATGGATCAGCAGGGGTCAGTACAGGTCAGTGTGGGTCAGTACAGGTCAGTGCGGGCCAGTAAAGGTCAGCGTGGGTCAGCAGGGGTCAGTACTGGTCAGTACAGGTCAGTGTGGGTCAGCACAGGTCAGTGTGGGTCAGTACAGGTCAGTGCGGGCCAGTAAAGGTCAGCGTGGGTCAGCAGGGGTCAGTACTGGTCAGTGTGGGTCAGTACTGGCCAGTACAGATCAGTGGGGGTCAGCACAGGTCAGTGTGGGTCAGTACAGGTCAGCGCAGGTCAGTACTGGTCAGCAGAGGTCAGTACTGGTCAGCAGGGGTCAGCGCGGGTCAGTGTGGGTCAGCACAGGTCAGCAGGGGTCAGTACAGGTCAGTACAGGTCAGCAGGGGTCAGTACAGGTCAGTGTGGGTCAGTACTGGTCAGTGTGGGTCAGTACTGGCCAGTACAGGTCAGTGTGGGTCAGTACAGGTCAGTGTGGGTCAGCAGGGGTCAGTACTGGTCAGTACGGGTCAGTACAGGTCAGTGTGGGTCAGTACTGGTCAGCGTGGGTCAGTACAGGTCAGTACAGGTCAGTACGGGTCAGTGTGGGTCAGTACAGGTCAGTACAGGTCAGTACAGGTCAGTGTGGGTCAGTACAGGTCAGTACAGGTCAGTACGGGTCAGCACAGGTCAGCAGGGGTCAGCAGGGGTCAGTACTGGTCAGCGTGGGTCAGTACGGGTCAGCACGGGTCAGTACTGGTCAGCACGGGTCAGTACGGGTCAGCACGGGTCAGTACTGGTCAGCACGGGTCAGTACAGGTCAGTACAGGTCAGTACAGGTCAGCAGGGGTCAGTACTGGTCAGCACAGGTCAGTACTGGTCAGTACAGGTCAGTGTGGGTCACTACACGTCAGCAGGGGTCAGTACTGGCCAGTGTGGGTCAGTACAGGTCAGTACAGGTCAGCAGGGGTCAGTACAGGCCAGTACTGATCAGTGTGGATTGACCCAGGTCCATGGGGCTCAATGTCGGTCAATAGGGATCAATGTGAGTCAATGCGGGTCAAGACGGGTCAATAGGGGTCAACACACATCGATACAGGTCAGTGTGGATTGATGAGGGTCAGCGTGGGTCAAAAGGGGTCAATACGGGTCAACGTGGGTAAACACGGATTAATGCGGGTCAACATGGGCCAGAACGGACCAATGGGGGCCAACGCGGACCAAAATGGATCAATGTGGGTCAATGTGGGTCAACATAGATCAATACAGGTCAACATGGGCCAAAATGGATCAATGTGGGTCAATGTGGGTCAATACAGGTGAACATGGGCCAAAATGGATCAATGTGGGTCAACGTGGGCCAAAATGGATCAATGCGGGTCAACGTGGGCCAAAACGGATCAATGTGGGTCAACGTGGGCCAAAATGGATCAATGCGGGTCAACGTGGGCCAAAACGGATCAATGTGGGTCAACGTGGGCCAAAATGGATCAATGCGGGTCAACGTGGGCCAAAACGGATCAATGTGGGTCAACGTGGGCCAAAACGGATCAATGTGGGTCAACGTGGGCCAAAACGGATCAATGTGGGTCAATGTGGGCCAAAATGGATCAATGTGGGTCAACGTGGGCCAAAACGGATCAATGTGGGTCAACGTGGGCCAAAATGGATCAATGTGGGTCAACGTGGGCCAAAACGGATCAATGTGGGTCAACGTGAGCCAAAACGGATCAGGTCAGTACAGGTCAGTACAGGTCAGCAGGGGTCAGTACAGGCCAGTACTGATCAGTGTGGATTGACCCAGGTCCATGGGGCTCAATGTCGGTCAATAGGGATCAATGTGAGTCAATGCGGGTCAAGACGGGTCAATAGGGGTCAACACACATCGATACAGGTCAGTGTGGATTGATGAGGGTCAGCGTGGGTCAAAAGGGGTCAATACGGGTCAACGTGGGTAAACACGGATTAATGCGGGTCAACGTGGGCCAGAACGGACCAATGGGGGCCAACGCGGACCAAAATGGATCAATGTGTGTCAACGTGGGCCAAAACGGATCAATGTGGGTCAACGTGGGCCAAAATGGATCAATGTGGGTCAATGTGGGCCAAAACGGATCAATGTGCGTCAACGTGGGCCAAAACGGATCAATGTGGGTCAACGTGAGCCAAAACGGATCAATGTGGGTCAACGTGGGCCAAAACGGATCAATGTGGGTCAACGTGGGCCAAAATGGATCAATGTGGGTCAACGTGGGCCAAAATGGATCAATGTGGGTCAATGTGGGCCAAAACGGATCAATGTGCGTCAACGTGGGCCAAAACGGATCAATGTGGGTCAACGTGAGCCAAAACGGATCAATGTGGGTCAACGTGAGCCAAAACGGATCAATGTGGGTCAACGTGGGCCAAAACGGATCAATGTGGGTCAACGTGGGTCAACATAGATCAATGTGGGTCAATGTGGGCCAAAATGGATCAATGTGGGTCAACGTCGGTCAACATAGATCAATACAGGTCAACATGGGCCAAAATGGATCAATATGGATCAATGTGGGTCAATACAGGTGAACATGGGTCAAAATGGATCAATGTGGGTCAACATGGACCAAAATGGATCAACGTGGGTCAACACGGGCCAAAATGTGTCAACGTGGCTAAACATGGATCATTACAGGTCAACATGAGCCAAAATGGATCAATGTGGGTCAACACAGATCAATACAGCTCAACATGGGCCAAAATGGGTCAATGTGGGTCAGTGTGAACCAATGCAATTCAACATGGGGCAGCGTGGACGGGCCAAAATGGGTCAACGTGGGTAAACATGGATCAGTACAGCTCAACACGGATCAATGTGGGTGAACATGGGCCAAAACGGATCAGTGTGGGTCAACATGGGTCAACACAGATCAACACAGGTCAACATGAACCAAAATAGATCAATGTGGGTGAACATCGGATTGGAACAGGTCAACGAGGGTCAATGTGGATCAACACGGGTCAACACAGGTCAATGTAGGCCAACATGGGTCAATGTGTGCCAACATGGACCACCACAGGTCAACAGGGATCGATACGGTCTAACACTGATCTAGATGGGTCACCATGGATCAATACTGGCCAATATGGATCAATACTGGCCAACGTGGATCAATAGAGGTCAATATGGGCCAGCACAGGTCAACATGGGTCAACAAGGACCAGCCCAAGTCAACGCGGGCCAACCGAGTCAGGATGGGTCAAGGTGGATTGACACAGATCAACATGGACCCACGTGCGTCCACATGGATCGACCAATACAAGTCACCATGGATTGACCCACGGTCACCATGGTTGCCATGGTTACCACGGATCACTGCAGGTCAACACGGACCAACATCAGTTGGCCAGGGTCAACGCGGGTCAACGTGGAGCGATACGAGTCAATGGATCATGTGGGTCACGGGCCAAAATGGGTCAACGTGGGTAAACATGGATCAGTACAGCTCAACACGGATCAATGTGGGTGAACATGGGCCAAAACGGATCAGTGTGGGTCAACATGGGTCAACACAGATCAACACAGGTCAACATGAACCAAAATAGATCAATGTGGGTGAACATGGGCCAAAATGGATCAACGTGGGTCAACGTGGGCCAAAATGGATCAACGTGGGTCGACACGGATCAATACGGGCTTACATGGATCACTACAGCTCAACATGAGTCAATGTGGGCGAAAATGGGTCAATAGGAGTCAGCATACGTCAGTACAGGTCCGTGTGGGTTGATGAGGGTCAGTGTGGGTCAAAAGGGGTCAACACGGGCCAACACAGATCAATGTGGTCAACATGGGCCAAAACGGATCAGTGTGGGTCAACACAGATCAATGTGGGTCAACATGGGCCAACACAGATCAGTGTGGGTCAACATGGGCCAAAACAGGTCAATTTGGGTCAACATGGGCCAAAACAGATTAATATGGGTCAACATGGGCCAACACGGATCAATGTGGGTCAATGTGGGTCAACATAGGCCAACATGGATCAACACAGGTGAACATGAGCCGAAATGGATTGATACAGGTCAACATGGACCAAAATGGATCAACGTGGGTCAACACGGGCCAAAATGTGTCAACGTGGCTAAACATGGATCATTACAGGTCAACATGAGCCAAAATGGATCAATGTGGGTCAACACAGATCAATACAGCTCAACATGGACCAAGATGGATCAATGTGGGTCAACATGGGCCAAAATGTGTCAACACGGGCCAAAATGCGTCAACGTCGCTAAACATGGATCATTACAGCTCAACATGGGCCAAAATGTGTCAATGTGGGTCAATGTGAACCAATGCAATTCAACATGGGGCAGCGTGGACTGATACAGGTCCGTGTGGGTCACCAGGGGTCAGCATGGATTGGAACAGGTCAATGAGGGTCAGTGTGGATCAGCACGGGTCAACACAGGTCAACGTGGGCCAACATGGGTCAATGTGTGCCAACATGGACCACCACAGGTCAACAGGGACCGTCCCAGGGCGCCAGCAGCGCCTCGGGGGGCCCCAGAAACGGCGCCTCGGGGCCGGGCAAGGCCGGCGGCGGGACAACGCCTTCCTGGGGGCCTCCTTCATCCTCTCCTTCGTCATCCTCATCATCCTCCTCATCCTGTGGGTCTGGGCGTTCCTCCTTGAGCGGCGCGGGCGCCAGGCGCAGCGGCTGCCGCTGCTTGCGGCTGTGGCCGGCGGTTCCCTCGGCGGGCAGCGCGGCGGGGCCGCGGGGCTGCGAGGGGATCTGGGCGCACTCATCAATGGCTCCCTCGATCTGCAGCGCGGGGCCGCGGGCCTGCGAGACGATCTGGGTGCACTCATCAACAATCCCCTTGATCTGCAGCGCGGGGCCATGGGGCTGTGAGACAATCTGTGCGCACTCGTTGATGGTTCCCTCGATGTGCAGCACAGAGCCGTGGGCCTGTGAGACGATCTGAGTGCCGTCACCCATGGTTCCCTCGATGTGCAGTGCAGGGCCGTGGGCCTGTGACACGATCTGGGTGCACTCATTGATGGTTCCCTCGATGTGCAGTGCGGGGCCGTGGGCCTGCGAGGTGATCTGGGTGCACTCATTGATGGTTCCCTTGATCTGCAGTGCAGGGCCATGGGCCTGCGACACGATCTGCGCGCCCTCATTGATGGTTCCCTCGATGTGCAGCACAGAGCCGTGGGCCTGTGACACGATCTGCGCGCCCTCATTGATGGTTCCCTCGATGTGCAGCACAGAGCCGTGGGCCTGCGACACGATCTGAGTGCCGTCACCCATGGCTCCCTCGGCGGGCAGCGTGGGGCCGTGGGCCTGTGACATGATCTGGGTGCCCTCATTGATGGCCCCCTCGGCGGGCAGCATGGCAGGGCCGCGGGCCTGCGAGACGATCTGAGTGCCCTCACCGATGGTTCCCTCGATGTGCAGCGCGGGGCCGCGGGCCTGCGACACGATCTGAGTGCCCTCACCGATGGTTCCCTCGATGTGCAGCGCGGGGCCGCGGGCCTGCGACACGATCTGCGCGCACTCGCCGATGACGGCCTCGATCTGCAGCACGCAGGCGGCCGTCAGCAGCTGCAGCGCCTCGGAGCGCGCCACCACCAGGCTGCCGCTGTAGAGGAACTCGACCAGCTGGCGCACGGCGGCCGGCGGCACCACGGGCGGCACCTCGACGGCCGCGTGGCCCAGCAGCAGCTTGTCGTGGAAGAAGGGGCTGCCCGCGGCCAGCACGCAGCGGTGCGCGCGCAGCGAGGCCTCGCGGATGCGCACGGTGACGTCGCAGAAGCGGCCGGCCGCGCGCTGCCCGTTGAGCGTGGCCAGCAGGGAGCGGCTGAAGGAGCGCAGCTGGATGTGGTGCACCGGCTCCGGCATGGCCGCGGGGACAGGGGACACCGGGGGGGACACTGCGGGGACAGCGGGACACTGAGGGACAGCTGGGATAGAGGGGACACTGGGGACACTGGGGGAACAGCGGGACACTGAGGGACACTGGGACAGCGGGGACACTGAGGGGACACTGGGGACACTGTGGGGACAGGGGGACACTGGGGACGCTGGGATAGAGGGGACACTGGGACACTGGGGACACTGGGGGACAGGGGGACACTGGGATAGAGGGGACACTGGGACACCGGGGGACAGGGGCACTGGGGGACAAAGGGACACCAGGGGACAGGGGGACACTGGGGACAGGGGGACACTGGGATAGAGGGGGCACTGGGGGA